>NW_026652277.1:74839545-75234413 GCF_009828535.3 Hylobates moloch
TTTTTTATTATACTTTAGGGTTTTAGGGTACATGTGCACAATGTGCAGGTTTGTTACATATGTATCCATGTGCCATGTTGATTTCCTGCACCCATTAACTCGTCATTTAGCATTAGGTGTATCTCCTAATGCTGTCCCTCCCCCCTCCCCCCACCCCACAACAGTCCCCGGAGTGTGATGTTCCCCTTCCTGTGTCCATGAGTTCTCATTGTTCAATTCCCACCTATGAGTGAGAACATGCAGTATTTGGTTTTTTGTCCTTGCGATAGTTTACTGAGAATGATGGTTTCCAGTTTCATCCATGTCCCTACAAAGGACATGAACTCATCCTTTTTTATGGCTGCATAGTATTCCATGGTGTATATGTGCCACATTTTCTTAATCCAGTCTATCGTTGTTGGACATTTGGGTTGGTTCCAAGTCTTTGCTATTGTGAATAGTGCCGCAGTAAACATACGTGTGCATGTGTCTTTATAGCAGCATGATTTATAGTCCTTTGGGTATATACCCAGTAACGGGATGGCTGGGTCAAATGGTATTTCTAGTTCTAGATCCCCGAGGAACCGCCACACTGACTTCCACAATGGTTGAACTAGTTTACAGTCCCACCAACAGTGTAAAAGTGTTCCTATTTCTCCACATCCTCTCCAGCACTTGTTGTTTCCTGACTTTTTAATGATGGCCATTCTAACTGGTGTGAGATGGCATCTCACTGTGGTTTTGATTTGCATTTCTCTGATGGCCAGTGATGATGAGCATTTTTTCATGTGTTTTTTGGCTCCATAAATGTCTTCTTTTGAGAAGTGTCTGTTCATGTCCTTTGCCCACTTTTTGATGGGGTTGTTTGTTTTTTCTTGTAAATTTGTTTGAGTTCATTGTAGATTCTGGATATTAGCCCTTTGTCAGATGAGTAGGTTGCAAAAATTTTCTCCCATTCTGTAGGTTGTCTATTCACTCTGTTGGTAGTTTCTTTTGCTGTGCAGAAGCTCTTTAGTTTAATGAGATCCCATTTGTCAATTTTGGCTTTTGTTGCCATTGCTTTTGGTGTTTTAGACATGAAGTCCTTGCCCACACCTATGTCCTGAATGATATTGCCTAGGTTTTCTTGTTGGATTTTAATAGTTTTAGGTCTAACATTTAAGTCTTTAATCCATCTTGAATTAATTTTTGTATAAGGTGTAAGGAAGGGATCCAGTTTCAGCTTTCTACATAGGGCTAGCCAGTTTTCCCAGCACCATTTATTAAATAGGGAATCCTTTCCCCATTGCTTGTTTTTGTCAGGTTTGTCAAAGATCAGATAGTTGTAGATATGTGGCATCATTTCTGAGGGTTCTGTTCTGTTCCATTGGTCTATGTCTCTGTTGTGGTACCAGTACCATGCTGTTTTGGTTACTGTAGCCTTGTAGTATAGTTTGAAGTCAGGTAGCGTGATGCCTCCAGCTTTGTTCTTTTGGCTTCGGATTGACTTGGAGATGCGGGCTCTTTTTTGGTTCTATATGAACTTTAAAGTAGTTTTTTCCAATTCTGTGAAGAAAGTCATTGGTAGCTTGATGGGGATGGCGTTGAATCTATAAATTACCCTGGGCAGTATGGCCATTTTCACGATATTGATTCTTCCAACCCGTGAGCATGGAATGTTCTTCCATTTGTTTGTATCCTCTTTTATTTCATTGAGCAGTGGTTTGTAGTTCTCCTTGAAGAGGTCCTTCCCATCCCTTGTAAGTTGGATTCCTAGGTATTTTATTCTCCTTGAAGCAATTGTGAATGGGAGTTCACTCATGATTTGGCTCTCTGTTTGTCTGTGATTGGTGTACAAGAATGCTTGTGATTTTTGTACATTGATTTTGTATCCTGAGACTTTGCTGAAGTTGCTAATCAGCTTAAGGAGATTTTGGGCTGAGACAATGGGGTTTTCTAGATATACAATCATGTCATCTGCAAACAGGGACAATTTGACTTCCTCTTTTCCTAATTGAATACCCTTTATTTCCTTCTCCTGCCTGATTGCTCTGGCCAGAACTTCCAGCACTATGTTGAATAGGAGTGGTGAGAGAGGGCATCCCTGTCTTGTGCCAGTTTTCAAAGGGAATGCTTCCACTTTTTGCCCATTCAGTATGATATTGGCTGTGGGTTTGTCATAGATAGCTCTTATTATTTTGAGAAACGTCCCATCAATACCTAATTTATTGACAGTTTTTAGCATGAAGTGTTGTTGAATTTTGTGAAAGGCTTTTTCTGCATCTATTGAGATAATCATGTGGTTTTTGTCTTTGGTTCTGTTTATATGCTGGATTACATTTATTGATTTGCGTATGTTGAACCAGCCTTGCATCCCAGGGATGAAGCCCACTTGATCATGGTGTATAAGCTTTTTGATGTGCTACTGGATTTGGTTTGCCAGTATTTTATTGAGGATTTTTGCATCAATGTTCATCAAGGATATTGGTCTGAAATTCTCTTTTTTGGTTATGTCTCTGCCAGGCTTTGGTATCAGGACGATGCTGGCTTCATAAAATGTGTTAGGGAGGATTCCCTCTTTTTCTATCGATTGGAATAGTTTCAGAAGGAATGGTAACATTTCCTCCTTGTACCTCTGGTAGAATTCGGCTGTGAATCCATCAGGTCCTGGACTCTTTTTGGTTGGTAAGCTATTGATTATTGCCACAATTTCAGAGCCTGTTATTGGTCTATTCAGAGATTCAACTTCTTCCTGGTTTAGACTTGGGAGGGTGTATTTGTCGAGGAATTTATCCATTTCTTCTAGATTTTCTAGTTTATTTGCATAGAGGTGTTTGTAGTATTCTCTGATGGTAGATTGTATCTCTGTGGGATCAGTGGTGATATCCCCTTTTTCATTTTTTATTGCATCTATATGATTCTTCCCTCTTTTCTTCTTTATTAGTCTTGCTAGCGGTCTATCAATTTTGTTGATCTTTTCAAAAAACCAGCTCCTGGATTCATTAATTTTTTTGAAGGGTTTTTTGTGTCTCTATTTCCTTCAGTTCTGCTCTGATTTTAGTTATTTCTAGCCTTCTGCTAGCTTTTGAATGTGTTTGCTCTTGCTTTTCTCATTCTTTTAATTGTGATGTTAGGGTGTCAATTTTGGATCTTTCCTGCTTTCTCTTGTGGGCATTTAGTGCTATAAATTTCCCTCTACACACTGCTTCGAATGTGTCCCAGAGATTCTGGTATGTTGTGTCTTTGTTCTCATTGGTTTCAAAGAACATCTTTATTTCTGCCTTCATTTCGTTATGTACCCAATAGTCATTCAGGAGCAGGTTGTTCAGTTTCCATGTAGTTGAGCAGTTTTGAGTGAGTTTCTTAATCCTGAGTTCTAGTTTGATTGCACTGTGGTCTGAGAGACAGTTTGTTCTAATTTCTGTTCTTTTACATTTGCTGAGGAGAGCTTTACTTCCAACTATGTGGTCAATTTTGGAATAGGTGTGGTGTGGTGCTGAAAAAAATGTACATTCTGTTGATTTGGGGTGGAGAGTTCTAGGTCACTCAGGACTTGCTTTATGAATCTGGGTACTCTTGTGTTGGGTGCATATATATTTAGGATAGTTAGCTCTTCTTGTTGAATTGATCCCTTTACCATTATGTAATGGCCTTCTTTGTCTCTTTTGATCTTTGTTGGTTTAAAGTCTATTTTATCAGAGACTAGGATTGCAACCCCTGCCTTTTTTTGTTTTCCATTTGCTTGATAGATCTTCCTCCATCCCTTTATTTTGAGTCTATGTGTGTCTCTGCACGTGAAATGGGTTTCCTGAATACAGCACACTGATGGGTCCTGACTCCTTATCCAGTTTGCCAGTCTGTGTCTTTTAATTGGAGCATTTCGCCCATTTACATTTAAAGTTAATATTGTTATGTGTGAATCTGATCCTGTCATTATGATGTTAGTTGGTTATTTTGCTCGTTAGTTGATGCAGTTTCTTCCTAGCCTTGATGGTCGTTACAATTTGGCATGTTTTTGCAGTGGCTGGTACTGGTTGTTCCTTTCCATGTTTAGTGCTTCCTTCAGGAGCTCTTTTAGGGCAGGCCTGGTGGTGACAAAATCACTCAGTGTTTGCTTGTCTGTGAAGTATTTTATTTCTCCTTCACTTATGAAGCTTAGTTTGGCTGGATATGAAATTCTACGTTGAAAATTCTTTTCTTTAAGAATGTTGAATATCGGCCCCCAGTCTCTTCTGGCTTGTAGAGTTTCTGCTGAGAGATCAGCTGTTAGTCTGATGGGCTTCCCTTTGTGGGTAACCCGACCTTTCTCTCTGGCTTCCCTTAACATTTTTTCCTTCATTTCAACTTTGGTGAATCTGACAATTATGTGTCTTGGAGTTGCTCTTCTCGAGGAGTACCTTTATGGTGTTCTCTGTATTTCCTGAATCTGAATGTTGGCCTGCCTTACTAGATTGGGGAAGTTCTCCTGGATAATATCTTGCAGAGTGTTTTCCAATTTGGTTCCATTCTCCCCGTCATTTTCAGGTACACCAATCAGACATAGGTTTGGTCTTTTCACATATTCCCAAATTTCTTGGAGGCTTTATTCATTTCTTCTTATTCTTTTTTCTCTAAGCTTCCCTTCTCACTTCATTTCATTCATTTCATCTTCCATCAGCGATACCCTTTCTTCCAGTTGATCGCATCTGCTACCGAGGCTTCTGCAATCTTCACGTAGTTCTCGATACTTGGCTTTCAGCTCCATCAGCTCCATTAAGCCCTTCTCTCCATTGGTTATTGTAGTTATCCATTCGTCTAATTTTTTTTCAAAGTTTTTAACTTCTTTGCTATTGTTTTGAATTTCCTTCCGTAGCTCCAAGTAGTTTGATCGTCTGAAGCCTTCTTCTCTCAACTCGTCAAAGTCATCCTCCGTCCAGCTTTGTTCCGCGGCTGATGAGGAACTGCGTTCCTTTGGAGGAACTGCTCTGCTTTTTAGAGTTTCCAGTTTTTATGCTCTGTTTTTTCCCCATCTTTGTGGTTTTATCTACTTTTGGTCTTTGATGGTGGTGATGTACGGATGGGTTTTTGGTGTGGATGTCCTTTCTGTTTGATAGTTTTCCTTCTACCAGACAGGACCCTCAGCTGCAGGTCTGTTGGAGTTTACTAGAGGTCCACTCCAGACCCTGTTTGGCTGGGTGTCAGCAGCGGTGGCTGCAGAACAGCGGATTTTCGTGAGACCACAAATTCAGCTGTCTGATAGTTCCTCTGGAAGTTTTGTCTCAGAGGAGTACCTGGCCCAGTGAGGTGTCAGTCTATCCCTACTAGGGGGTGCTTCCCAGTTAGGCTGCTCGAGGGTGAGGGACCCACTTTAGGAGGCAGTCTGTCCGTTCTCAGATCTCCAGCTGCGTGCTGGGAGAACCACTACTCTCTTCAAAGCTGTCAATCAGACAGGGACATTTAAGTCTGCAGAGGTTCCTGCTGAGTTTTTGTTTGTCTGTGCCCTGCCCCCAGAGGTGGAGCCTACAGAGGCAGGCAGGCCTCCTTGAGCTGTGGTGGGCTCCACCCAGTTCCAGCTTCCTGGCTGCTTTGTTTACCTAAGCAAGCCTGGGCAATGGCGGGCGCCCCTCCCCCAGCCTCACTGCCACCTTGCAGTTTGATCTCAGACTGCTGTGCTAGCAATCAGGGAGACTCTGTGGGCATAGGACCCTCTGAGCCATGTGTGGGACACAATCTCCTAGTGTGCTGTTTTTCAGGCCCGTTGGAAAAGCGCAGTATTAGGGTGGGACTGACCCGATTTTCCAGGTGCCATCTGTTACCCCTTTCTTTGACTAGGAAAGGGAACTCCCTGACCCCTTGCGGTTCTGGAGTGAGGCAATGCCTTGCCCTGCTTCGGCTTGCACACAGTGCACTTCACCGACTGTCCTGCACCCACTGTTTGGCACTCCCTAGTGGGATGAAGCTGGTACCTCAAACAGAAATGCAGAAATCACCTGTCTTCTGTGTCACTCAGGCTGGGAGCTGTAGACTGGAGCTGTTCCTATTTGGCCATCTTGGCTCCACCCCATTTTTTTTTTAAGATAAGTATTTAAAGATTTAAAAATAAAACAAATTTTTTCCACTCTTAATATCCCCAAATTACCAATGTACTTTTGCTTTGTAAGTGCATACAATCCATTTGAAATATATATATATATTTGCATATGTGTATATATATATACACACATATGCACATGTACACACATATTTTGAAATATATTTCAGAAGATGTATAAATATAATTTACATATAAATATAAATAATCTATATTTCAAAATATATATTCCAAATGATTATTAAATACTGTACAGAAAATATTTTAATTGTAAATTCCAGTATGATAGAATACAATGTCTATATTATTAATAAATAAGGTACACAACTAAATACAAATATTACATTTTTAATACAGGTATAATTTCCACAAGAATTTGAACTAATGACATAATACCTATGACACATCTCACTAAAAGATTGAACACTAAAATAATTAAATTATTGTCAAAATAATGTGGCATTCAAGTAATTTAAATGTCAAAACTTTTAAAAATATTTACTTTAAAAATCAGATACTTTTTAAGTTAAATTTTATTTTTTAAGCGACATAAGTATTGAACATATTTGGGAGATACATAATAATGTTTCAATACATATAATTTATAGAGATCAGATCAGAGAAATTAGAGTATCCATAGTTTCAAATATTTATCATTTCTTTGTGTTGGAGACAAAATCTCCTTTTAGCTATTTGAAACTAAATAGAATATAATGTTCTTGACTATAGTCATCCTACAGTGGTACAGAACACCAGAAATTATTCCTCCTACCAAGCTGTAACTTTGTATCCTTTAACAAATCTCTCTCTAGTCTCCCTTTGCTGCAGCTTTCCCAGCCTGTAGTATCCTCTGTTTTATTTTTTACTTCTATGATACCAATTTTTTTAGCTTCCACGTATAAGTAATAACATGCAATGTTTAACTTTCTGTTCCTGGCTTGTTTCACTTAACATATGCCCTCCAATTCCATCCATGTTGTCCTGAATGACAGGAATTCTCTTTTTATGGCTGCATAGTATTCTATTGTGTATATATACCACATTTTCCTTATCCATTCATCTGTTGTTGGACACCTAGGTTGCTTGTACATCTTAGCTATTGTGAATAGTGCTGCAGTAAACATAGGGTGCAAATGTCTCTTTAATGTACAGATTTCCTTTTTCCAGTAATGGTATTGCTGGATCATATGACAGTTCTATTTGTAATTTTTGAAGAAACTCTATATTGTTCTCCACAGTGGCTGCTCTAGTTTACATTCCCACCAGCAGTGTCTAAGAGTTCATTTTTTTTCTGCATCTTCACCAATATGTTTTTTATATTTTATTTTATTTTTATTTTTATTTTATTTTATTATTTTATTTTATATTTTATTTTGAGGCAGTCTTACTCTGTCACCCAGGCTGGAGTGCCTTGATTTAATCATGGCACTCTGTAGCCTTGAACTCCTAAGCTGGAGCAATCTCGAGTAGCTGGGACTACCTACTGGCATGTGCCACCATGCCTAGCTAATTTTTACTTTTCAAAATTTTTTGTAGTGACAGAATCTTGATATGTTTTTTAGAGACAGAGTCTTGATATGTTGCCCCGATCTCAAACTTCTGGACTCAAGCATTTCTCCTGCCTTGGCCTGTCAAAGTGTTAGGATTACAGACATGAGCCACCACGGCTGTCATATTTTTTGTCTTTTTGAAAACAGTCACCCTAATTAGGATGAGATGATATCTTATTGTGGTTTTGATTTGCATTTCCGTTATGAATAGTTAATGCTAAGCATTTTAAAAATATACTTATTGGCCATGTATATGTCTTCTTTTGGGAAATGTCTGTTCAGATCACTTTCTCATTTTTTAATCAGATTTTTTTTCTGTGATATTTTGTCTTATGCAAATAGTATTGTAAAGTATTAATGAAGTAAGACAATTTTATTCAAGGACCAATCCCATGCAAATACATTCAGAGCTGTTCTTAGTTAATTGCATTTATAATTTATACTTTTTATTACCATGTGCATTACTCTAAATTTAGTGAAATTTTACTATTTTATATTTTTATTCAGCGTATATATTGTTGCTCATGAATTGTTGGAGTATAACAGTTAACTATCCTTAACTAAGTCTTGTTTATTGAATTTATATGTTGCCGTTTTCTATAGGAGATAAGATTTTTTTTTACAATATGAATGGAATCATTGCTGATTTTCTATGAATATATGGATTGAATTTTCTCAGATAAATCTTATGTTTCTTTTGTGCCCACAAAGACATCTGGATACTCATCAGAAGTGTAAAAATTCCAACTAGAAGAAAAAAGAAATAATTATTATTTCTTATTTCTATGAAATAAGTTATATTAGGAAAAGTATCACTAGCATGTTTAGCTTTTAAGACGTTTCTCAAATGTTGCATAATTTCTTATCAATTTTCATTATTCATACCCATTCCCCAGCAATAGCCAATCAATATCACGTGAATGAGTAAACACAGAAAATATATTACAAAATTAAAAATGAATCTACATTTTTTATATACCATTGCCACAAAATACTCCCAAATAAGGATTTATTTTTGTATTTAAAAATTTTCAATAATAGTTGCCTATATGCATATAATACTCCTCTACATGCACATAATATAATAAACCACATTAATTGTGATTCAAAACTTTTGTAAAATATAACAACAAAATGGATAAAATGGACATTACATACGTCCCTTCTACAATATGGAAATCATGCAATTCAACTTTTTAGTGTGTGTTAAAATGCTCAGTATTCAAGATGAACTCTCATACACCCCAACTCTTCCTTTGAAGACAAAACACATAAACATGCCTGTGCACATGCAAAAGAAGAAGTTTCAAGCGAAATGCATTGTTATCAAAACTTCTTCTAAACAAAACTTCATTGCTTAATAAATACATTTGGATTACAATTCCTGGCTTGGATTAAGCAACAATTATACAGAGATAAAGAGCAAAAGTACTTCAGGGTATTTTAATACTGCTAAAAATCAAACTCAATATGAAACTATAAAATCGTTTTACAATCATGCTATACTTTAATACTATAATAACTTTTTCTCAGAAACCATTTATCCTAAAGATGCATTTATTTTGATTAATTGTCAGTAAATCTAGGTCTTACCTGGCAGTGTTTGGGTCATGACTGTGAAACTAATCCATGATCCAATCTGTTATATTAAAACTTAAATTAGCACATACATAAATGGAATCTAGTAATTTGGTCACTTGTGGCTTTAATAGGTAATTTTAAGGCTTAAAATATTAGAAAACTTAGGAATACATTTTCAAGAAATAATAATTTAATTTTTACATATAAAGTCATATGCAATCTCATCAAATGGGATCATATTTATAAGAAAATGAAAGACATTGTTTAATATTTGAAAAAATTGTGATTGAAATGTTCTATTTTGTTATACCATGATCTATGGATAAGACCTCTATATTTTTCCTGTATATATTAATTTATAATACATGTAAATACATAAGCACATGCATTTAGTATATCATGAATAGGATTCAAGTATTTACATACATAAATTACATACCTCATAGGTGTAGTTAGGACATGAAACCAGGAAAAACATCCATGTGAAGGGGTTATAATTTGGACTTGGGAAACAGGCATTGCTTCCTTTTTCAAAGGAAAGTAAAATGTCAATGATGCTACATATTGCAAATCTGATCATATGCTTATTATATAATACTAAGTTCCCCAAAATAACTGGGTACCACATGAAATGTCATCACATATTTATAGCAACCTATTTCGCAAATTACTCAGAAGAGACCCAGCTTTAAATGTTATAACCTTTTGACTCAAATAAAATAGCTGTCATTTTCATACCATGTCTAGAGCTATGTTGCTGTAACATTGCAGAGTACATAAGGATAATTCTTTAAGATCTTAAATATATAAATTATTTTTACATTATAATAGTTGAAATAGTACTGCACACAGAAATTATAAAGTGTGTTTTAACGTTTGCCCACCTCTTCACATTCCCCTTTACTATCAAAGATATATTTGTTTGAGATTATTAAATACCTCAAGATTCCCTGTATTAAATTGGTGAAAGTCATAAGGAATTTTATAAAGATGTCATTTATACCAGAAAAGTATGTACATCTCTAATAAAAGGATTACACTGAATATCAGTATATTAATATTCTGAGATACTACATTTCTGTTCAGCAGTCAGGATTGATATTTACATCTCATTATACTTCACATATTGTCACTTTATTTTTGTTAATTATTTTTCCCCTTTCAATTGTTTTTAAGAAACATTTTAGATAACAAATTTTTAATGATTTCAGGTTGAACTTGGAGCTGTGACATTTGTAAAAGTAAATATGAATTATAAAATTACTGTTTTATTCTCCGTACCAAGATTTAATCAGATAACAAATCAGCTAAACTCTTTTACTTATAACTCTAAAGTCATAATAAAATGTCAGTGTGGGCCGGGCGTGGTGGCTCACGCTTGTAATCCCAGCACTTTGGGAGGCCGAGGTGGGCGGATCACGAGGTCAGGAGATCGAGACCACGGTGAAACCCCATCTCTACTAAAAAATACAAAAAAATTTAGCCGGGCATAGTGGCGGGCGCCTGTAGTCCCAGCTACTCGGAGAGGCTGAGGCAGGAGAATGGCGTGAACCCGGGAGGCGGAGCTTGCAGTGAGCCGAGATTGCGCCACTGCACTCCATTAAAAAAAAAAAAAAAAAAAAAAAAAAAAGTCAGTGTGTTGTTTCCAAAATTGTAACAATTGCTGAAATATCAAAGTTAAAAATTATGCTAAGTATTGTGCAGATTTTACAACTGTTCATAAAAATACATATGTAGGCCTTTCGTGTAATGTCATATATTAATAAAAAAAGATAATTGAGGAATCTACCAAGTTATAGTCACTGAATTTCAGAGGCAGAAGTTTCAGGGAATTGCCTGCTTCAGAGCCTGTAGTTTGTGAGTGTTCAGCCCCTAGAGGTGGGGAATGATCAAGGGTCTACAAATCTACATTTTTTCCAGATCTAGTTTGTAGATTAAATAATGGATATGCCTTATGACACAGAAAAATATATGTATATAGATAATATTGTTTCAAGTATACAAGTTGCTGTTAATTGTAATATTAAATAAGTTTAGGCGTTACTAATTTAATACTTACATTCTTCATAAATGTTCCCTCAACCTATAGTTATTATAATAGAGTTTCTATTAAATTAAAGTCAGGAGGTTTTTTACATTAAAATGCTTCACCACCAGATTCTTTAGGCATATAAGGTTTATTTCATTGCTTCAGGGAGTGCTACTGGCAGAGAACCTTCAACTTCCAGTACTCCCTATAGCTGGAAGCAACCTCACCCAAGGTCACACTCACTGATTTAGCCTTAATATGGTATTCGATCAATAATGAAAATTGATTAACTCGATTCAGGAGAACATGGATTGTTCATCCCAGTTTTAGAATGTCCCATGCAATCACTGGAGACTTGTTCAGACTATAGTGCTCTCAATTTCCTACCTAAATACGATCTATTTCTTCTATCCATAAAATGACTCCTTAACAATCCTCCTGAGTGTTAATCTCCATCCTGGCATCTGCATTCCAGAAAACCCAGCTTACACAGTTGGCACCAGGAATGGCTCAAAAGGCAGATGTTGGAATGGCATTTTAGAGTTGAATGACTTACCAAAAGGTCTGCAATGAGTACTCCATAGCTGATGGTAGGTGCAGACAGATAGCTACTGGTACAGGGTAACAATCCAAGTGTAAAAACCTTTTACTACTGGTATATTGTTATGTTATAGTGATTGAAAACAATATTCTAGCTCGTCTAGTATTACAAGTGGGATTGAATGGCTCAACAAACACATCTAAAACAAACTGCTAATTGGCAATTAAAAGCCAGTTGTGAAAGTTAGAGGTCCACCTAGATAGTATGCAAAGAGGCTCGAAGAGGGCAGAGAAAGCTAAGGAACAGGTCCAGGTCTTAATTGCAAAAGTAGTCAAACTCTAAAGAATGTACAACTCCAGTCCAATGCAGATCTGTTAAGTTTGTTTACCGCAAAATCTTGGAATGTCTAGGTTTTCATAAATTCCTTGAGCCTGCAGAGGTGGCCCACTCTTCCCTATGAAAGTTGAGCACAACCTTCCTTAAAAGCAACACAGAAGGCACTACACTGCAAGAATACCCCCCTTGAAGATCTCCCCTACTTTTTCTTCTAGCCACTACAGCTAGGGTTATATCACAATATAAACTACCTGAGGCTGTTCTGGAGCTGACAGAGAACAAAAAAGATCATGCCCCAAAGGAGCTGCAGGACCTAGCCAGCATAAACCAACAGATTATAGGAGAATACACATGGGGTTGGAATCTGAGGGTGTTTGAAAAGAGGGGTAAAGTATAAAATTGAATAAAGATTCGTTTATGTTTTTAGAGCACTGTCCTGGAATATAGGAGTAAATATCCCGCTAAGATTGTACAAACACACTACTGATATGCACCTGGAAGCGTGAACAAAGCAATGGCCCACACTAAGCAAAGAAGAAATGTTAGAATTTCCATGGCAGGCTGGGAAAGAAGGTGCTAAGTGCCTTAGAGAAATAGGAATCCTAGAGCAGACAGTCTATGCAAGGCTGAAAAGAGAGTGCTTCTTTCTATGCAAGGAATTTTTCCCCCCGTTTCATGTTCTCAGGGTTTTTTTCTTACGTTCCACAGGACAGCCAATAGGATGCACCACTTTTCAAAAACACAAGGAATATGGTAGTGAAAGGAACACCATCATCACTAAGATTCACGTTGGCGCTTTGCTGAATCAGGCTTACTGTAAGTGAAATCATCTTAGAACTGAGATGACCAGTAGTGAATGGGATTAAAGGACCCTTCCTCACACCACTCCCTAGAAAATCAAGGCAGTTCCAAATACAGTACTTAATTCTTCATGAGCCAAAATGAGTGGCCTGTTCATAGGAGGCTTGACCCGCAGAAAATTATGTTTGGCTAGTAGAACACAATGTCTCTAGAAGCTAGATAGTTGGATACCCAACAATGCTATTGCTAAATTTAGACAAACAAAATAAATTATAGATGAATAGTTAAGAGACTTGAGACAGCTGGGGCAATGTCAGATCTACTATTCCTTTCCCAGTATTGGAACATGAATCAGTTCTAAGACTCCAAACTCACTGAGGAAGAAGAGTCTGGGAGGAAAGATACTGTAACACCAAAACAAATGCACATGATAATGATTTCAGTGATCTTTACTAAAAGGACTTCACTGATTCAGGGAACCATATACTAGAAAAAGTGGCATTTTCACATTTTAAGTACTGTTAGACAAAGTGGGTTCACAAAGGTGGTAATTTATCCAGATCATAAATAAATAATAATTGGAATATATATACTTTGTAGTTTGCACAATATCTACATTTGCTGAAGCTTTCTTTCAACTATCATACCCTCTGAGAAAATGGCCTTGACTAAAGGGAACTGCCTTACAGAGTCTTTTTCTTCCCCAAGTAGACTCACATCCAACTTATCTGTCTCCAGTCATTCCAACTCTTGACACCTCTACAGGGTTATGGTAGCTTCAGATACCCAATAGAGTTGACTGAGTCCATTCTTGGGACTACATCACAGCTCAACTTCCCCTTTGGCATAGTTCTCATTCCTTGCCTCTTTTCCATAATTCCTAATAACCTTCTTTTATACTAATTTCTGCCACCTGAGAATATGACTCATGACACTTTGTACAATCAATATTAAATGGTTCCCTTCTAGACATAACCCATGCCTAAAGCACATCTAATAGATATTACAACAAACTCCAATTAATATGTAAGTGAGGGAATAAAAATTCAAGAGTAGGAGACACCAATTTAGAGCTGACACAGGAACTGATAAAGATTTTATGTAAGGAAAAATAATGCATTGAGTATGTAGCTATTAAGAATTCATAATCAGAAGATGAGAGTTCCCTTTGAGAAAAGATCTGGAACCGATAGATCAGAACCCTGGATAGGGAGAAATTGAATCCAATTATCTGAAATTAATTGAGGCCAGAGGTTGTCATCTTGGAAGACATTGTTTCCAAGAAAGTAAATGATGCCCAGAGAAGTTTGCTCAGAGAGGGAAGGCATCATGTGGAAGCTTAGAAGGGAAGGGAAAGAAGGAAGCATGTTCTGGGATTCAAGGAATTTAGAAAACAAGGATGTTCGAGGATGAGAAGACACAATGAAAAACTTCCTGTTTCCAGAACACACTTCATTTTGTAGAGATTTCAGTAACCTCATCTGTAAAAAACTGTTATTTTTCTTCAAAGTCAATTCACACATTTAATAATAAATGTAAATCAATCAGCATTTACATGATGCTTCTGTGTGAATAAACTAGAAAGTGTTTTTGTTTGCAGACAAAAACTAACCCCCCACAAGGAAAACAAAACAAAATTTACAGGACACACACAAACACAATTACCAAAGAATGTAACCTTAAGAAATCCCAAAACTGAAAATAGATATGGAAAAAAAACAAGAAGATATAATACAAAATAAGAGTTGATTGTACTCAAGAAATTGTGGACAAAGAAGAAACTTTCCCAGTAATACGAAATACATTTTCATTTGCTTAAGAATGTAATATTCAACAGAACAGAGGATATTAAGCAGATAAAAAGAATAGCCAAAAAAGGGACAAAGATAGTCAAAGAGAAAGTGATAGAGAAGCTAGAGACAGAAGAAGGAACATAGGTACAGTGTAACCCCCCTCATACTCCACAATGTAATAAAACTAATTTTAAAATTGTAATTTGAGGAAATTTTTTAGAACTTAAAAAAAAACATGGATTAACCTACTAGAAGAGTACCTAGTGATCTGGGGAAATTGGTTGGGAATCATCGACCCTTAGACACTCCCTCAAAATTCATAGATTTTATAATAAAAAAGTCACCTGCGCATCGAAGCAAAAAAAACCATCATTTGACAAAAGAGAGAGAATTAGGTTGGCATCTGATTCCTCAAGAGCAATATACAAAGCAAGATAAAGAATGAACATCAAAAGAGGGCGGCCTTCTTACATGAACAATTTCAAAATTACTGGATGACTTAAAATTTTCATTTTCAAATGATGACACCATATTCCAGATAAGAAGCTTGAGTTGATTACATTGCTAGTCACCTAGATAAGACTAAAATTTGTGATATTTCTAACTTTGGCAATGCTAGCATTTTATTAGATTATATTGTGTTTTGCTTCTCTACTAAAAAAATTTAGACTCTCAGATATTTTTCACTTGTGGTTCACATGCATCCAAAGAAAATTCAATGTATCTGTGAATTTGGATCAGATAAAAATGGCATTCAATCTCTTAATGAAATATAGGCTTCACTCCATTGCAAATGAGGACCACAAACTACAACAGTATTGGCCTTACATGTAATTTTTTTTCACCAAGATAAAGCACAGGTATTTTTAAGTCACAGTACACTTCTTTTTAAATCTGTGTATACATAATTTATCACCAATACTCAAAAAGTTGAGAACTCATCACAATATTATGTAATGTGTAATAACAAACATATGCTTATATTATAGCTTTTTCATATATTCACAATTGTTCTAATATAATAATTTTCCTTTGTAAATACATGTATTTTATTTTACATAACAACTATTCTGGAAAATGTTTTATATGTTTCACTAGCCTGCCAGAAGCGTGGAAGGCAAGAAAATGTTAAGAAATTCAAGTTGATGTTGAATGTTTATCATTTCTATTTGAATTTACAGTTAAATTATATATTATATAGGGTTAGCAGTTGGGAATCCCTACATATAATTGAGCCTAAATGAGATGACTGATTTACCAAAAATATTTTTAAATAATGGAGACTCTGTAAACTTTTTCAAATGTATAAGTGAGTATAGAAGTAATTGAGTTTTTGCATTGTTGAAATTTGCTGTTTTATATTGGAATACATTATTAAATAAATGTGGTTATGTTATACAACATTTTAATGGGCATTTCTCACTTCATGTTTTTTGCTAATGACTTATTACTTGCTGGTATTTTATGTTTATTTTAGTCTACGGAAATGATGTTAGATAAAAAGCAAATTGGAGCAATTTTCTTAATTGAGTTCAAAATGGGTCACGGGCCAGGCCCGGTGGCTCATGTCTATAATCCCAGCACTTTGGGAGGCCGAGGCAGGCAGATCACCTGAGGTCAGGAGTTTGAGACCAGCCTGGCCAACATGGCGAAACCCTGTCTCTACCAAAAATACAAAATTAGCTGGGCATGGTGGTGTGCACCTGTAATCCCAGCTACTCAGGAGGCTGAGGCAGGAGAATCGCTTGAAACCGGGAAGGCAGAAGTTGCAGTGAGGCAAGACCACACCAATGCACTCCAGCCTGGGCTACAAGAGCGAGACTCCATCTAAAAAAAAAAAAAAAAAATACAAAATGGGTCATGAAGCAGTGGAGACAACTCACAACATCAACAAGACATTTGGCCCAGGAAGTGCTAATGAACACACAATGCAGTGGTGGTTTAAGAAATTTTGTGAGAGCCTTGAAAATGAGGAGCATAGTGACTGGCCATCAGAAGTTGACATTGACAAATTGAGATGAATCATCAAAGCTGATCCTCTTAACAACTACAGGAGAAGTTGCTGAAGAACTCAACATCGATCATTCTACAGTCCTTTGGCATTTGAAACAGATTGGAAAGGTGAAAAAGCTCGGTAAGTCAGTTCCTCACAAGCTGATCGAAAATATATATAAAAGAAGTCATTTTGAAGTGTTGTCTTTTCTTATTCTATGTAAGAACAATGAACCATTTCTTGATCGGAATTTAATGTGCAACAAAAAGTGGATTTTATATAACTGGTGAGGACCAGCTCAGTGGTTGGACTGCGAAGAAGCTCCAAAGCACTTCCCAAAGCCAAACTTCCCCCCCCCCCAAAAAAGGTCATGGTCACTCTTTGGTGGTCTGCTGCCAGTCTGATCCACCGCAGCTTTCTGAATCCTAGCAAAACCAGTATATTTGAGAAATATGTTCAGCAAATCAATGAGATGCATTGAAAACTGCAATGTCTGCAGCCAACATTGGTCAACAGAAAGGACCCAATTCTTCTCCATGACAGTGTCTGACTGCACATCACACAACCAACGCTTTAAAAGTTGAATGAATTAGGTTACAAAGTTTTGCCTCATCCACCATATTCGCCTGACCTCTCACTAACTGACTACCACTTCTTAAGCATCTGGACAAGGTTTTGCAGGGAAAATGCTTCCACTATCAGCAGGGGGCAGAAAATGCTTTTCAAGAGTTTGTTGAATGCTGAAGCATGGATTTTTATACTACAAGAATAAACTATTTTTCACTGGCAAAAATGTGTTGATTATAATGGTTCCTATTTTGATTAATAAAGATGTGTATGAGACTAGTTATAATGATTTAAAATTCATGGTCCAAAACCACAGTTACTTTTGCACCAACCTAAATATACTACTAACTTTGAAATGTCCTCCCAGGCATTGATATTTCAGTGCCATTGTGTTTTTCAATGAAAGATTACCATCATTACAAAAAAAAAAACTAAAGATAATTTGAAATAGTAGGACTGTATCAAATATTGTACAAATGAGATCAATATTGAGAGTTTAGTAATTTGGATATTCATCAAGTGATTTTGTACTGCTTTTGTTCTTATTCATTAGTTCATTTATTTACATATTTAAGTGATATTGTTGTTTAGTGTATGTGGGGAGGGTGACAGTGTGCATGCACACTTCATTTTAGAGAAATCATTATTAGAAAATATGACTTGGTTCAAATATTTGGAAAAACTAGACATAAAAGGGAAAATGTGGCATACGTATTTCCAACTATTGATATTTTGATTTTTAAAGATTTTTTAAAGTAAGATTATAAAAATAATTGTTAACATAATTCACTCTAAAGAAAAGAAAAAGAAAAAAGAACTAACCTGTGTGATTGGGATGAGACAACATTACATTGATGAAATGATTCCCAGCTTCACAAATCTGCAAAACATTTTCAACATTTTCAGTGTGATACACCTCTGCCTATTTTTAAAAAAACATATTCTAGAGTTATATAAAATTTGTATTGTACATTAATCCCAAAGATTCAAAAGATATATATTTTATTCTAATCATAAAGAGAAGTATTTTTTTAATTACAACTATGAAAGAAGCTGTTGCTGGCACATATTGAATAAAAATAATTAGTCACAACAAGTTGGAAATTCTGAAGATATTTTTCACACTGTTTGATAATCAAGTTTAAATTGTCTTGTTAATCAGCTTTGTACTTGTTACTGTGGGGAGACTTCCAGATCATACAGAGACAACTCTTGCTGAAGACAAATTTGGCATAGCTTTATATTAATCTCAGTTCATTAACAGTAAAAATACTTCTAGTGAAATGGTGATTGTTTGATTTCCAGCTAGTTTCAGCTCAGTTTAGAAAACCTACTGTGAGCAGTGCTGCCACCCAAAGAAACCTGCTGCTTATCTGTCATCATGACCTCTTGATCATATGCACTCTACTAGCTGTCCCTGTTAATAGGCCACTATGTCCCTCCAAGATCAAAGGCTCACCACCATCGCCTGCGACTAATAATGTTCCCAGTTTGCAACACGTGTCCTGTGAGGGGAAGACCCTTCCTTTGTCTGCCATGTATACCTTACCTGATTTAACATCAGGTATGTATTTGACATGATTACTGTGTTACTGATAACAGAATATGTTATTCAAAATTGTTATTGTTTGAAGTCATTCAACTTGTAATATATCCCAAAAGTTGAGCACCCATTAAACTCAGTGCCTTTAATGTTATTAATCTCACAAAATATATCTGATTTTGTTCTTTTCAACCATTTCTGTATGCATTTTGCATATATAATAATAGTTCTATGGATTTTAATTTCTGGATGTTTCTCACAATAAATAACTGGTATATATTTCAACACTTTCCAAATTTTAGGAAAAAATAGATTGAAAGAGAAAATTTAAATCCATTTTCATCATCTAGAACTGTTAGGTAAAAATGCTACTTAAAATAATCAACTTGAATAAATTAATTCACCCAGGACATAATGTAAATAAATACACCAAATATATTAAATCTGTATTTAAAGATCCAGAAAACAATACAAATACAAATTTTGTACCAACATAACTACACAAAATAATTATAGAAAAGGCTTTTGGTTTCTTAAGTTATCATTAGAAAGACAAAGTGGAATTGTGAATTTTCAGGTAATACTTTTTAAGTTGAAATTTTTACATGTAAATGTGGATAAGTGTGTGGGCTTTTGTGGCATGAACCTGCATTCACATGCCACATATTTCATTTACTATGTATGAGAGATTAAGTGAATTTCACATTTGGAATTTCATTTCTTCACCTAAATGCAAATATTAATTTCTGTCTCTGGAGAATTCATGACGATTGAATGAAGTCAAGTACCCTGCACATCCTATTTGCTCAATAAAATTATTGTGATAATTTTAGTTATCAATTTAATCAATAAAAACTTCCACAGATTATCCTACAGTAATCTCACTTCTCTAGACTTCATTCTAACAAATCGTTAGCACTACAAAACCCATAATTACTAAACTAATGGTTTGTTACATTTCTGTTTATTCTTCGTATCTTTTGTACATCTTTCAACTCAGACAGCTTGTCATATTTGTTTTCCATCACTCACAGTGCCAAACATAAAAATAGAAAATATTGTAAAATATTTATTAAAAAGCAAGTTAAGTTACCAATATTTGTGAAAAAAAGTTTTATAAATTATAATTCTTCTGATGAAACATATTTGTTTTGAGATTATTAATATTTTCATACTCATTCAAACATCAAAATATTTTCTTCTTCCTGCTTATTTATCACAACAAAACTAAATATTGGAACATCAATTGTTTAACCAAATAATGAGCCATGAAAAAAATACCATGTAGGTTTAGTTAGAGACTGGATAGATTCATAATAACACCAAATTTATAATTAGGTGAATCATTACGTGCCCCTAGAAGAAAATAGAATTATATACTAAAACAAAAAATATGAGAGAGAAAGGTAGAAAAAAAAAGTGGTGGAGAAGCCAGCCAGCTTTTCCATTTTGCGATCTACTGATGAAATGCTTACATGGTAAGAGTGGGGAGAAAAAACAACTATATCTCTATGCCTAGAGATTCTTAAATATAAATTTAGCAACTTCTTAAGGATTTTAAAGAGCAATAATAACTAGTAATTTCAATTTTAAGCACTGGCTTTTACACCTTCAAGTGAATCCAATACAGTTTGCGATGCTAACTTAATTAGATAAAACTGGTGATATAATTTCCTTTTAGGTAAAGGCTAAGCAAGATCAAGAAGCTCAGTCAGTGCTGTAAAACTCAATGTATTGTTCTATTACTGATTGTAAATGCAGAGCCAATTAAATGTGAAACACCGTAATAGTTCTCAGCATGACACATATTTCTCCTGGATTGATGTTTATCTAAATATATCTTCATTTGGCATACAGTAAGTTTAAAAAGAAATTTCATAAACAATGTTTGGGGCAGATGCTATAAAGAAGTTTGATTTTACATTATTAAAAGTTAAAATTATCTTACATAATAAAACATGAGATGCTACGTATTACCTATGTGTGGCCCTTATGTGACACAGATGTTCAAGATATTCTAGACAATAAACACATAGTAACTTAATAAAAATACTAAGAAAACATTGCCCAGATAAATTCAGAAAGAAATAGTACTTGAACACTACATGTAAGAGGCAGCATCATTTTCCTACATTATAGTATAACGAATTAAGAATATTAAATGGCTTAATCATTCACAATTAAAAATTTTCAATAATTGTACTTCTAGTCAAAAAGTTTAACCTATCAAATAAAAATGTTTACATTTTCTAAACACACTCAAAGAACTGTAAGCAACCCAGGGACACTGAGGGAACTGCTTCTGTTGTCAAGAACAAGATGGCCTAGATTGATTTAATAAAAAGTAACCAGGTGCTTGTTACCCTACAATGTGATTATATTTAACACTAAAATGGTTGAGATGGTAAATAGTATGGAATGTGCTTTTTCCCCATAATTAATAAAAAATCCACTAGGTGCTAGTGTTTTAAGTAATAATGAACTTTAGGATGATAAATTAAAAAAATTTAAATGAACCTTACATTTTTATGCACAGGTGTGGCTTAAAGCAAATTTAAAAATATTTATTTGTAGTTATATCATATAATCTTTATTGAGTAATTTGAATACTTCTTGCTTCAAACTAGCATTCATTTGAATAATAGCAGAATGTTAACGAAAGAATAATCCATTCTGTTTTCTAGAGTTATCGTTATAAGGGTAAATATAAAATAAATTGTCAACTAATACAATATTGAAGAATGAGTGTCTACACACAAAAATAATCTTTTGCTTAAATAAATACTTTGATGAAGAAAGTAAATAAAAACACTTTTTCAGGACCTTCTATACTCTCATTTCTCTGACCTATTAATTTCATTTTTAATCAGTACTTCCAAATATTTAACAAAGTTCAGTGTAGGGCAGTATCAAATTAATAACCTACAAAGGACTTTTGTTAAGGTATATTATCAGAAGTGATGTATTATGCGGCATACTGTGCTCTACAATTTTTTTAAAAAAAATACACCCTGTTAAATCTCACTCTCTCAGTTTGAAAGACACAATTGAATTATAATATATGGGATTTCAGCAATAAAGTTGTTCATCTTTTACTGTTAAGCATTGTGTCTTGGTCAGTAACCTGCTGTCATTGTGGAATGACACCAATTACCAATGACTAAAGCAAGGGGTCGAGGGAGGACAGCTTGCAATGATCCACTTTTACAATATTTAAATATTGTTAATTTTTTACAGGCCTCATCAAGTTGATCATTCTCTTCCTTAAATAAATGAAAATGATGTATCAATAGAACAAAACTCACATGTCCTAATACAGAATTGGTAGCCATCAGTCAGGCTCTGTCATTTTGTGTTAGTAAAATCCTTTTTGTTTCCACAATAAAAATAATTAATCCTAATACTGTGATCCCATAATATTTTCATAGGAATTAAAATGATTTGTTTTATCTTTTAATGTAACTGTTCTCACTTTTATATGCATTGATATTGTTAATATCATTATTAATTTTTGGCAGGTGCTATATATATATATTTTGGAGATGGAATCTTGCTCTGTTACTCAGGCTAGAGTGCAGTGGCATGATCTTGGCTCACTACAACCTCTGCCTCCCGGGCTCAAGCAATTTTCCTGCCTCAGCCTCTCGAGTAACTGGGATTACAGGTGCATGCCACCACGCCCACCTAATTTTTGTATCTTTAGTAGAGACGGGGTTTCACCATGTTGGCCAGACTGTTCTCAAACTCCTGACCTCAAGTGAACCACCCCACCTCAGCCTAGCAAAGAGCTGGGATTACAGGCATGAGCCACCGCGCCCGGCCGGCAGGTGCAATATCTTATAATTTCACCATTGGAGCAATAAGTAGTAGTCATTGTATTAATTTAATTGAAATACAGACATTGCTAAAATGTTCTTAACACTACTACTTTTCATCTTTTTCCTTTGCCAAACATTTATTCACTGAAAGAAAATAGGTTATGATGCATCTCTGGCAAAGCATACTTGTATTTTCCTGTTATAGCTAGACATGAAAATATGTCCTAATAGGTACCAATGAGGAAACATGTTGTAATAACATACTCATGGTTTGCTCACAAAGGTGTTTCTCTAATAAACATTTGCCTTCACGGACAAAAAAAAAAGCGTCTGATGAATCTCCAAGAAAGCACACTTACATGTCTTCCAAAACTGGAATTGTAAATCTGTGTAGTATGAACCAATGTAGAAAGAAACGTGGTAATAACATATGCTCAGTCTGTTTAGAGTTTCAGTTATTATTATTTTATCTATAGCAACAATAATAGTAATAATAATTATTATTATATCTTATGTTTTATTTATTTTACCTGAATCAATATTTCAAAACCAAGGATAATTGTAGCTAAATATATTATTACAAAGTTTCACTTAGGAAATTTATTAACTATTCTGATCTTGGACAATTTAATTTCTACTTTAATAGATAATGCATATCCACATAGAATTAAGTGCTTTTGACAATATAAGCCAGTATCACAATGCTTCAGCATTTATAAATATTTTCTTATGATAATTTATATTACTATGTTCATAAAATTATAGGCCTTTTTTTCAATTTGTACTTTCTGCACTTTTATTATGAAGCTCCTTCATACACATTTCTCTATCTTTAATACAGACATAAGGATAACATGTATTGTGCTTTAAAAGAAATACATTGAGTGTAAATTTTGGGTTTAACCAAAAATACATATACTAACCAATATATTTTCAGTTTTCAAAATAAATAATGTTAAGACTCTAAATAAAAGTTCAGATATTGCATTTATATTATTACATAATGTGAAATATATATTTATATTTTATGAATTTATTTTTTTGCATGAAACAATTATTTTATTGCAAAAACTTTGATATAGGAGATGCTATTATCAATCAATAAAAATAATACAAATCATTTGATTTTGGAATTTGCTTAAGGCTTAAAATTATTTCATCTCTACTATGATGGTCCATCTCATTATCACAACCTTGGAAATATCAGAATTATTTTTTAATTTATAGAGCTCTCATGCAATATCGTATAACATAAAAGTATGAAAATATAGCATAAAAATAGCACCATAAAGTAAATATCTTCTGAAAGAAAGTTAGTTTACATACACTAACTCTGAAGTAAATGATGATTGAAAACATACACGATTTTTTCCACAGGAGTTCTTTCTACATTAAATTTGATATCACATATTCTAACAAATGAAATCTTTATAGTTTTATAATCACTGCTAATTTTGATTTAAATCATTACTCATATTTCTGCAGTTTGGAGTAAGTTAGTCGTAGCTCAAAATAGACAATTATTATAAATTATAATGAAATGAGTGAAGCACAATATCACCATTAATTTTATATCTTTAATTAGTCAACTAGTTTGCAAAATAAATTTTTAATAAGTAGTGATCCCCAAAAATTTAAGTACAAAAATTGATTCCTATGTATGTTATTCTTTATATCAGATGCTTCAGGAAATTTGAGATGAAAGCAAAATGGCAAATGATGAAAACACACAGAGTACTAGACTTTGTTTTCAGTCAATAAGTATAAATCCTTTTACTGGTACCTATCAATGGTAGGTAAGTGATCAGAAAATTTGTCATAACCAAATCTCAGTAGACTGCTGAGAATGAAAGCACTGAACTTTGGCACCCTTTTTTCTTTCATGCATCTTATCCATAAATGCCAAATTTCATAAGCAGTTTCTTGACCTTTCTGTGGTTTATATAGTAGGGCCTTGCTCTCCTCTTTTAAAAGCTTTGATACGTTGTTCCCAGCATCCTCTTCACTAATCAGTGACCACTTCTGTACCCGAGGTTCTTTTCAGCTAAATATTACAAAAAGAGGTGTACCTACTTGATAAAAGCATATTTTTTTTTTCTTCTCCAAGACCATTTGCATTTTAGGGATAATTTTAAAACACCTAAGTGACTGAATAATTAATGAGAACACTGAAGACACAGAGGCAAAACTGGGGAAAATAGTTATTTTAATTACTTGGTAAGCCATATCTTATATGTTATTATCAATTTCTTCCATTTCCTTCATTTTTGAAGACATTAAAAAAGGCAAGAAAAAGAGTTCCTTTTTGGTAAAATCCTCATTCTGCAAAGAATTGGCAAACTTTAATTGCTTCTGGAGAGTAAAAATAAAGTTAAGGGGACAAGAAGATAAAGAAAATAGGAAGGTTCTTTATGTAAAGTATATTTTGTTTTGTAATTGTGATTTTGGTATTTTTATTTGTTGGCTTTTGGGTGGAATTGGATTCAGAAGATGAGGCGGGGTCATGGAAATATAAAGCGTCTAAATTATAAAATGTATTCACAATATTTACATCGGACAACAAGATCGCATCTAAAATTTGTGTGGAAAGTTATTCTGGTGTCTTCATAAATTTGCCTGTATTTGATTCTCCTTAATTTTCCCTGTAGATTTGTGATACCTGAACATATCTGAGGGATCAAACTTGTGTTGAAAGTTAGAAATAATTTAAACCAAGGGAGAGGTGATAGACTATTTCTTTGGCTATAATAGAGATAGAAAAAACCTCACCAAAATCAAAGAATTTTCCACGAAATAGGAACCTGATTTTACAACATATTATGTATACATTGTAAATTATTTTGTTTTCCTTACAATATATTTTGCTTAATATGTTAGGAAACTCAGAATAGTAGTAGAAAAAAATCAGAGGGAGATGAAAATAAATTTATAACCAGTAATAGTCTACAAAATAGATGAATCTGAGATGGGTAATCGAGAATTAACTACAACTCTATTCAACATGGTTCTGTTATCTTCTTACTAGGTGATAATCTGATTTTATATAACAACAGGGGCAAAATCAATTTAAGTGAATAATACTTTCTTCATCTTATATTAAAAGAGTACATAGGTCAAAAATAAGAATAAGTTTTGTTAATATAACATTTCATCAGCAAAAAAATAGCATTTAGAATTAAGATAAGTATTTTCTGGTTGAACTGCATATTATATAAGATTGATCCATTAATTTCTCCTTTGTTCTGTGCAATATGGATTGTACTATCTACTGTTAGTTTATATTACAATAAACAGTATGTAGTAGAATATAATTTCAAATGCATTGGACTTGACATATGCTGACTATTCCTTCCAAATCATTTGCACATATAGTACTTATAATAACTTTCAAACATACATACACATATATTCACTTATTATAAATTGAAGAATAGACTTTAAATTGCAGAGTGTTATGCTTTCAATGAATAGCAGGCCTCTTTATGTTTATAGGCAAACTCAATCAACTAATTTGTTTTTGTTTTTATGTCTTATATTGGATTCAGTTTCCTAACACTAATATCTTAATATCATATATTATTTGTGAAAGTTAAATATGTCTTAACAGTAAACACTACTAAGAAATTTCAGGACTAACAGGTCTTCTTTATTTCTTATGACAATTTATGTGTGTAAAAGAGTCACAGTGGCCACTCTATCTTATTTCTAAATTTTGCTTTTCTATGGAATATAACCGCATTCAATTTTTTCACTTTTAAGTAAGGTTTTCACCTATACTTAATATGATACTATCTATAGTTAAAAGCACAGGTTTTAATTATATTGCTTTCAATATTTAAAAAATAAATCTAAAGATTATAGAAATTTAAAGTTTATCAAATTGTTAAATATGTGATTGAAACACAATGCTTGTTATGTGCTTAAATGTGGAATTAAAGTTATCACATTTAGCTACTTCATCTCTATTGGACATAGTCTATTACACCATCTGTCAGTGTTTGTCTAATTTAGCATCTTGTGGTTTATTAATTTTTGCCTGGGGCTCTATGAAATATACTTGATTAATAAAGTGATATGTGAAGAGGAAAAACCAGTAGCTTAATAAGAAAGCAGAATTTTTAAGTCTCTGGGGAAAAAAAGTATAATTGCAAGCTATTAGAATTTTGCTTATGTCTAATTATGCCAATTAACATTTTAAGAAAAATATTATAACATATTTATAGTAACATAACTTTTTTAAATAAAAGAAATGACTTATTAAAGGTTTTTATAGTATTGTCATACACATTTGAAAAGAGGGAATAAGTACATAGCCATATTATATTTGAGAAAAGGGAAGAAATCAATAATATTATAAGAAAAGGGAGTTGTCTTAATTACACAGAAAAAAATTATAACCCATAATTTTTTTGAAAAAGTGGGCAACATCATAAGGAGGAGAAAAAAAAGAATAATAATCAGATATTAATCTAAAACATACTGACATTACTAATAAGCGGCTATTATTTTGTTTATCCATGAATTTATTCTTCTCTTCCCTCAGATTTACTGAGTAGTTAATGTCAGAACATTAGTCTTAATACAACAGGGGTTATGGTACGCTGTATACAATGTTGCATAACGCTGTTACAGCACGTGAACCACAGAATTCCTCTCCTTGAACAGTAGGCACAACTGGAAAATTACAAGGCTGTGATATGTTTTCAACATATTGTTGAAGAAATTCCAAATCCATAAATAATCTGTGCCATTTATTCAAACAAGTAATGAGTTCCTGCTATGCCAAACTATATGCTGAAAAGACAAAAAAAAGATCTGCCCTTTTCAAAGCCAACACAGTGGAGGATATTCTTACCTAAACTAATAACTAAAGATATGTAGAGGGAGAGAAAGCAAGAGGGGGTCATGTGAGAGCCCCTTACAAAGTGTGGCGGGTGATTTATGACTTGTATAAAATGGTTAGAAATAAGTTGTTGAACACAAACTTTGCAAGAAATACGAACTTGTAGATGAATCATAGGAGTTAACTAATTTATCCATGACAGGGATGAAAGGAGAACATGAACACAGAATGAAAGCGATGAGTTATAGAGCTTATAAGCACTAAAAAAAAGTGTCAAATGAAATAATGCATTTTAGAAATAATCAAGAGTCTTGTATACCAGATTGATTTTCACACAATTTTAGCTACGTATATGTTTATTTACATAGAACAATCTAAAGAAATTGAATGAGAACAATTTAGAAAGAGCCAGGTTTTATTAAAAAGGCAAACTCTGTGTTCATCTTGAATTAGTTAAATTAACAATTATGCCAAAGTGTTTTTGGGGTGTTTGCCTGTAAGATTTGCAAAAAATTTTTGCTCTTTATAGGTTGGTAAATGTGCATACAGTAGGATCAGTGAGTATATATTTTTCAAATATTTATTGTACTTCAAATAATTCTAATCAACCTTTAGAGATGACTACAACATTTTGATTATAAAATTTAGAGAGCTAAAGACTTGTTTATAGAATGTTATATTATTTACTTCATTTTATATCATTATGTATATTATATAAATATAGATCATATTTTCTACATGGCAAATCTTCAGATGCAGTTTGTTTTTCTTCTTAATAATACCAAAATTAGAGCATGAATAGCAAAATATATATATGATACATACCAGAAAATTGATAGCAGATACTGTGATTTGCCTGTTTCCAAATGCTGGAGAGTAGAAAAAAAATATGTCATGCAGGTACTCATAGTTTGGATTGTCAAATATATAGACATAATTCAGGTAGTATTTATTGGGTATAATTATTCTATAATCAATAGAACTGTCTAGTATATAATTCACCTTTTGGGATGATATTTTTGCAATCTAAAGTGTTGACTTTTTTCACATGTACTTTTTTTATTAACATAATGATATTTAAATTACAAATGGAATATATTATTAATTTGTATTATTAAACTCCTTGAAGGCAGATTTAGTATTTGTCCCATTTTAAAAGCACACTTAATTTATGGCCAAGCATATAATGGCACCACAAAATAACTCTCATTTTTAGTGTTTAACAATAAAAAGAAAAATGCTGATTATAGTCATTTGTTTTCTACATTGATGTTTTGTAACAGGTAGAATTATAAGTATTTTATATTTTTATTATAACAAATATATGATGTATTACTTGTCTGACTTTAAAATAAAGTAAAATATAGGTTAAGTTCCAAAGGGCAGATAAAGAATAATGTAGAAAACACCATTTAAAGCAATGTTCTAAAGGGAGGGTTGCTCACTGTGGAAAAGTTGGAATACTCAATAATAATAAAAATAGAATTATTTGATAAACCTATCATCATGTTTATTAACAGTTGCATTCCTATCTTCTTGTTTTATGTATGTGAGCATATAAACTGTATTTATATAAACACATTTACATCTACACATAAAACTATTATCCCTCATTTTAAAGTGTGCATTTTTTCACCCAACGATATATTTAAAGATTTTTCAATATTAAACACTCATTGTCATAACTGTAATTGAATCTTCATAATAATGCAAGATGTGGCTAGCTCTTAAAACATTAATTATAGAATGGCTGAAAAGGTCACTTTAATTTTATGTGTGATAAATAATACTGCTTTGAACATCTTTATGTATAAATCTTTTACTAAATTTTGTTTTCTTGGGCTAGAAATTCAAAAGCATATTTTAGTTAAAGGTCATATAAGAATTTTGCATAGATATATATTCATAGAATATATATATACAAACCATATGTACATGAATTGGAAGTTTTGTTTTTATGAAGTTTATATATCTAATAGTAAAATAAAATATATTAACAGAGAATATTTAGGAAATAGAGAAAAGTAGTAAGAGAAAAGAAAATGGACTAAAATCTCATCAACCATAGAAAACCAGTGAATATTAGGATTTCCCCCTTTGACATATTCATATATGTTGTACATTTTTATAATATTTGATATAATAATTTTATAACTTACTTTTCTCTTAACATAATGTTACCAATTTTGCCATATAATTAAACATTCTGCTCTTGCCAAATCACAATTGGTTGATATGCATCTGTATCAGCCATAATTCTTTTATTTATACCTACTATTCATTGTAACTTTACTCATTCAGCTATAGTTATCAAGAATTCTCATGACAGGCACTGAGCTGTGTGCTTGTGATAAAGTACAGAGAAAGCCGAAGGCAATCTTAATTGAACTTACAGTCTGACCCGGAAAAGTACTAATCACATGATAACAAATGGAAGTTTGCAAAATTGGTAAGTGCTACTATACAGATCTATGTAATATTTAATAAAATAACTGGCCGGGCGCGGTGGCTCACGCTTGTAATCCCAGCACTTTGGGAGGCCGAGGCGGGCGGATCACGAGGTCAGGAGATCGAGACCATGGTGAAACCCCGTCTCTACTAAAAATACAAAAAATTAGCCGGGCGTAGTGGCGGGCGCCTGTAGTCCCAGCTACTCGGAGAGGCTGAGGCAGGAGAATGGCGTGAACCCGGGAGGCGGAGCTTGCAGTGAGCCGAGATCGCGCCACCGCACTCCAGCCTGGGTGAAAGAGCGAGACTCCGTCTCAAAAAAAAAAATAAATAAATAAATAAAAAATAATAACTGAAAAGGATATTTTGTAATCTGGGAGATCAGGGAAGATTCTTTTGAGTACACAATTAAGCTTTGATTTATAAAAATGAATAGGCATTAGTATAGAGAAGAGAGGGTTCAGAGCACATTAGACAGAGGGCAGTAAACATGCCTTATTCTTATTTTTAAGTCAAAATGAATAATGATGTGATAAAAACAAGTAACGAGTGAAGAGTCTAATATTTTTCATATTTATTTCCAAAAAAATAAAGTTATAGGTAGTATAAAGAGAAATAAACTTTCTCTTTACATTAGTCACTATAACACTTATTAAAATGTTTAATTTAATAATATTTTATAATTTTTATAATGTTTCACATTTAGACAGGTAAAAATAACCTAATAGGCCATTATTCTTTGATTATGTTGATAGTAGACATTTATATATTAATATTTTTGAACACATACATTCTGATTTGGGTATATTAAAATGTTCCTGCCATTGGGCAGTTTTACAATTTTGACGATGTATTTCATTTAGTCGTATTTAACTATTATTCAGGAAGTATGGAAAATAAACTCTCTAGTAGAATATGTGTTGGAAATATGTATAGAACATGTTGTTCTTCAATTAAGTTAGCTTTTGTGTATTAACATACAGATGGTATTAACTTTATGCAGCCAGATTTGATGAGAATAGATGGTGGTGAGAATTGTGATAAAAGTCAAACACTGTTACCACAGAGAATTCCGAAAGAAGTGGGAAAAAGACCACTTGGCATAGAGCACAAAAACAGCAGTGTCAACTATGACAAAAAAACAACAACAGAAAACCAGAAAAAATAATAATCATGGCAGTAATGTAAGAAAAAAATCCTGAATTAAAGACTTAATTATGTATGTTGAAAGAGCGTATCTTATATAAGGTGAAAGTACAGAATATGTGATTAAAGAGTAAACAGGTAAAGTCCAAAAGTCCAATAACTTTTTTTTCCAATTTTGAGGGTAAAATGAGGGAGACTGTGTTGAAAGCATGCATAATTTAATGAACATTTTCAAGAGGAACAATATAAAAATTGGATCCATTGTCTGTTTTGTAACCTTAAGCAGATGGATTTAACGTGGCAAAGTAAAATATATTAAAACAAAAATTAAAAGAATTACTGATTTAATTGAAGTGTTTCATCTTCTTTAAATATGATTATTTATTAAGATTATACCTGCTTTGCCGAAAACAGCTTTAATATGTACAATTTTCTTTTCTGTTACCTTGTCATAGTTGCTCTGAAATTATTATTATATCTTTTGCTATTAAAATAATTTAGGAAGTGTTTTTAAATATCACCTTGTTTTGTTTTTTAAGAATTTTTTTGTGCTTATATCATACTTTTAAGGTTTATTTTATCTCACCTAAAGATAATGTAGTTTGTGCTATTTCTGCTTTGTGAGTACAGAACTGAATTTTTATGAGGTAATTTTTAAAATTAAAATAAATCTATTAATTATAATCAAAGTTTTGAAATGGGAAAATATTCTACTAAAGTCTTAGAAAGTGATAAGAAATGAAAGGGAAGGTTTTTTGCAGCATAAATATAGAAAAGAGTGAAATTTTACAGAAAAAAACAATAAATGGCATAAGCATGGAACAAATTAGAGACAGTCTCTGGGTCCTGTCATTTGTCAACAATGTGTGTTAGGTATCCTAAGCCCATATAACTAACAGTTTAAGAAATAGGAGCCTCTACTACCTGGATCAAAACTCAAGATAAGGGTGAGATGCTTATTTTTGTGAAGGGGGTCTCCATGATGATGTCTATACAGAATTTATGTGTCTGGCTGGCTGTGGATTGGCTAACCTCTTGCACAGTTTACTGTCATCTGTATCTACGCTATAGATTATTTTCCAGTTATTTGCTGAGTAAATTTGGAAAATCGGCCTACATTTTCTAAAGTTTAGATATTCATCTGTAAAGTGGGAATACAAACAGTATAATTTTCATGAGGATTCAATGAGACAAAATGTGCCAACTGTCTAGCATTGTACCTAATAGGAAGCCTTAATAAAAGTTAATTTATGCTTTCTCTATTAAAGGAAAAAGCAACTTATTCTATCATATACTGTTTTAGAAGTCACATTATTATTTAGCATGATTTAACTAAAGCATAATAGCTGTATCTCATGTATATTACAACCACGTGAAGTGTGGACTTCCTAGGCAAGATCTTCATTTTCTACTTGTCATCAGTATTAAAATGCTATAATATGTTTTCACAGAATTTGAGTCCTACTTATATCTTATGCATTTAAAGATCTTGAGCATAGTGAAGTTATCTTTTCATGGCATCATTTTTCTAGCCTTCAATGGGGAATATTAAAGCCACAAAATAATGTTTTTAATTAAAAATAAATAGCATATTTACAGTTATTAACAAATATTCAGTTTTCAATAAATGTTTTACATATATTAACAAAAGTAACTACTATTATTGTTTTGTATCCAATATGGAAATGAAGCATTTTTCTGAAGCATATCTTATTAACATAGTCTGGAGCAATACTTCTATGTGCTAACGTTGTAAAGATAATATCTTATAAAATATTTGAAAAATCAGAAGATACAAGAAATTTTCACTTTCAACATTCATAGTTAATTGTTAGTATTAAGACCAGCTGAAGTTTTAATCATTGAAATCAATGACTCTTCACTTCCTAGACTGAACTTGTTGGTTTTGGCAAAGACCCTGAACAGTGTAATTCTCTATATTAAAACTTCAGCCAAGAAATAAAAGGAAGTTTAAGTCATTTTCTAAAATTTAAAATAAAGTTTGAATATACCGTTTATTTCCATTTATTTTAAACTTTGTAAACACCAGAAATAGCCTGCAAAAATAATTGTCAAATAAATGAGAAACCATTTAATTATTGAGTTTTACATTGCGTGCCTTATGTGCTAGAGTAAAAGCTGAAGAGAGAAAAGTCTACATTGAAGGAAGAAATGAAATTCCTTGATCAGGGCAAACTTTTTTCTTCAAGATTAAGAACCAAGGAATTAGGTTTCATCGAGTGTACATTCAACCAAATTGTTCATCTGAGTCAAGAGCCATGATATTTTAGTAAATCAAATCATAAATAGAAACTAATATGTCACAGAAAAATTGGCCCCTATTTTTTGTTGAATTATGTTTAAAAGAATAATTAAATGTTTATCATTTACTTGTAAAATATCTGATAGCTGATTAGTATATTATTGTATAATTATATAATAATTTTATCTTTAATTGTTGTTTTTTCATTTTATTAGCTGTTTTTTTGGAGGCTTACAACCTACTAATATTTTTGGTGGTTCGTGTAGAAACAAAATAAATAAAAATATATGAGTCAAATTGGTCTTTTAAGCCTATCTAAACATTTAAAGAAATATGATATGAAAGCAATTTAAAAATGAATTGTTTCATTTTTTACTTATTCCTTTATGCTCTGCTGTTCATATTATGTATGTCATTTAGAATACAGTTTTTAGGTTGGTCCTTTAGTATAGGGTAGGTTAAGAAGAAACCCTACATACATGGTGGTGTATATAGTGGATGATTAATGTAGTAGGCAATCCAAGAAGTAAATCCCCAGTAAAAGGCACAACTCTGCAAACAAAACAAAACAAAAGTTAGGAAAAATATGTTATATATATTTCAATTATGACATACATTTATATGATATGCATGCCACAATTTGAAACCACCGCATACATTTATATTAGACACTGCAGCATTTATATGTAAAATGGTACAAATTGTCTAAGCTAAATAAATGGAATATTTCTTTGCCCAATATAATAGTGAGAGAGGAGCCAGGTAGGGGCTGGTTAGGCAGGCAGAGAGGGAGGGTCTCAGAAGAGGGCCAACACCTGTGGGACTGTGCCTGCACTGACCCTGTTATGTAGTTAGCAGAAGAAAATATGGTTAAGAATTTCCTGTTATACCAAGATGTTTGCTCAGAAGGGACCTTCCAGCCACCCGCAGAGGACAAGGACTGAGGGTGTCCTAAAATGATCCTGACCACATTATAATGCTATTAGTATTGTGCTTTAACCCTCCCTGCTCCATGGGTTTCGCTTAGGCACTCATGAGTAATAACCAAGATGGAGTAGCTATAGCCAACCCCAGGCATGCACAGATGCAACACCCCCAGGGGGAATTTTACCCCTCCCCTTAGGGTAGAACCCACAAAAGACTTCCTTGTCTTTGCCACATAAAAGACTGAGGACTCAGCCCCATTTCTTACAACCCTCTTCAGGTCCCCTGTTGCTGAGAGCATTTCTATAGCTTAATAAATGCTACTCTGCCTTACACCCTCTCTGGTGTCCATGTTCCTTATTCTTCTTGGTCATGGGACAAGAATTTGGACCTCACTAAAATAAGGAATAAGGAGACTGCAATATTTTGGGGGATTGCTCAGGATCATGGGAAGGGTGAGTAAGAGCAGACTTCTTTTACTTTCATTTCCAAGAGCTCTTGGCTCTCTTTATTATATGAAACCAAGCAAAACACTGGGCCTCTGTCAGCCAGTTAAGAGTAGGTAGCATGGCTGTTGCTCCTACAAGACTCAGAAGACAAGCGTACTGATAAGGGCTTTGTCAAAACCTCTTCATCCGTGGATGTTGGGAATGTTTATTCTGTTCCAATCCAGTTTCCCTTCATGGAGCTCTAGCCGTTGTGTGGGACTTAGAAGGATGTCCTGGGGCAACTGAAGGTATCTGGCTGAGGCTACATCTTGGTGTTACACAAAGGCCCTTGGACTGGCTCCAGTCCCAGACACCCCATTAGGGTGTTGGTTAAAGATTTCCAGTATTTTCTATCACATTTTCTTTCTTTTGAGACTATCATGGTTGCTCTCCCTTCTTTATGTTCAATGTTATCAATGTGTTTGCAACCAGGAGAGATAACATTATTGGGAAAATTGAGTACCTTGCTTACTCATCAGAAGTGTAACCCAGAACAATGTTGCTTTCACCTGTTCTTAGAACAAGGGATATACAAAGATTTAGAGTTTCATTTTTCTAGTCAAGGAGACCCACTGGCACTGTACAGGAGGCTATTTCTCCCTGAGTGACTATTCTCCTCTCCATCTAGGCTGCTTCTTATTTCCATGAGAGAAGCTAGCACTGCTCAGCAAGTATAGAAGTGTGCACTATGTGAGAAATCAATTTTCTTCTCCCAGGAGGCTTATTTTGTGGGATGCCCACCAAGGACCAAACTCCTCTCTTTCAAACCTCTGTCTGAAAAGAATTTGGACAAAAAGTTACAGGCTAACATTCCAAACTTTGTCAAGGTGCCTGACAAGGCAAGGATTTGTTTCTGTGGGGAGCTCGATAGGTCCTATGTCTGGGGAAGCCCTAATTGCCTGGCTACTAGCACACAGAATTAGCCAAGCCAACACCTACATTTTCAAAGACACCTATTCTTCCTCCAAGTTTAACAACCCCTGCGCAGGAAGAAGGGGCTGGTTTTGGAGGTCAGTCACTGTTATTTCCTTGAATGCTATGATCTGGCTCTGTCCATTACCTATCAGTCAAGGGATGCTCTTTAAAGATTTAAGGACACCCCCCTCCATTAATGTTTCTTGCCCCAGTTCAATTACTTCAAGGTATTTTCCAAGTTTCAAGTGGGAAGCTTTGGGTATGAAGCTCAAAAGAAGAAATAGATCTGAGGGACCCCAAAGGTGGTCAACACCGGAGAGCTGGGGTGCAGCATAGGTAAATGTGACTATTCCTACCTTCCAGCCCTTCTGGTCTGTTGTTGGAGGTCACACTTGCATCCACAGGCGACACCTATAAAGGTTGCTGGGACCCAGAGGATACAAGGAGGAGGAGAGGAGAAAGGAGATGCCTTTTCTCTCTCTCTCCCCATCCAAGTTCACCCAAAAAGTGGAAGACAGACTAAGGAATGCCTTTTCTCCCCTCTCCATATGTGTAACAATCCATCGTCAGCCTGCACTCCCCTTAAGAACAACCTGGATCACTGGGACTCCTTTTACCCTCAGACCCTAATGTTCACTCTGGGAAAGCTCCAACACCACTCATTTATAGAGGCTTTCCAGAAAGGATGATATGTTACTCTTATTCTTAAATCAAACTCTGACCACTGCTGAGAAACAGGCAGCCTTGCAAGCAGTAAAGAAATTCGGATATGAGCTTCGTATCTCATATAATACCAGAGACAGGGGAAGGCCTTATCCAGTTGGAAAGACAGCAGTACCACTGAACGACCCTAAATAGGATCCTAATGATAATATGGGAGAATGGAGGAGAAAACACTTTCAAATGTGCATACTGGAGGGCTTACAAAGGACTAGAGTTAGGACCATATGAGAATCCCTCTGCGTTTCCGGAACAACACTCTCTCACAGCCTGAAAAAGCCAGAGCAGTTATCTCCCTGTTCCTCCTAATGGCAGTTAGGGTTAACACTCCAGAGTGGGGAATGAGAGAGGAGGTAGGTAGGGGCTGATTAGGCAGACAGAGATGGAGGGTCTTGCAAGAGGGACAATGCCTACAACAACACAGCTGAACCACCCATTATGTTATGTAGCTGGCAGAAGGAAATGTGGTTAAGAATTTCCTCTTATATCAAGATGCTTACTCAGAAGAAACTCTCCAGCCACCCCCGCAGATGCAGACAAGAACGGAGATGCATACTAAATTGATCCTGATCCTGAACTCATAGTGCCATTAGCATTGTGGCTTAACCTTCCCCCCTCCACAGGTTTTCATTAGGCACTCATGGGTAATAGCTAAGATGGAGTATCTATGGCCAACCCCAGGCATATGCTGATGCAACAACCCCAGGGGGAACTCTACCCCTCCCCTTATGGTGTAAGCCACAGAAGGCTTCCCTGTCTTTGCCACATAAAAGACCCAGAATTTAGCCCCATTTCTGGCAACCCTCTTCAGGCACCCTCCAGCTGCTGAGAGCTTTTATGTTGTTTAATAAATCCTACTCTGCCCTAATCACTGTCTGGTGGCCATGTGTCTTAATTCTTCATGGTTGTGAGACAAGAACTCAGACCTCACTAAACTAAAGCATAAGGAGATGGTAACAGTAGCATTTTACGAATACTATTTTGATATCACTAAGAAAATGCATTTCTTTGCTCCACTTGTACTAATATTAATGGATATTTGTGATATATGTCAAGTTAACAGAATATTTTAGAAAAATTTGGTGAGAATTATTTTGTCTAGCAAGTAGTAAATATAAATGAATTACTAAAAATAAAACATAAATTATCAATTGCATACGATACACTAATATTTTTCCAATAATTAGTGAATTTAAAAAATAAATTATTTGATAATTGGTAGTAACACATGTTGATTGACTGGAATGGAAATGGCTTGGATTTAGGAGTTGTAGTCTATAATGGTGATCTTGAACTGATTTGATTAATTGTTAATATCTTCTATTAAAAAAGCAGTCCTAAATGACTTCTGAGGTCTCCAAATTTCAGAGTTTACTGCTTTATTGCAGTGACAACAATAGAATGGCTGTTCTTTTGCAATATTACAAAGCAGATATTTGACAAAAAACAGGACCCTTTTTGTACAGACAACCTTTTTTTTTGAAAATAGATTTTAAATTGAAAAATAAAATTTAGCTTAAATTGAAAACTGAGTTTCAACATGTTGTCTAATATACTTTTCCATGTCAATATTTTACATATTTTTTCATGTTTTGGTAGTTATTTGATAGTTGATAACTGTTGCATTCACAATTTCTAGAAGAGCAAACACACTAGCATCATATTGACAACTGCCATAATAATGGAATATAATATCACCATTTTAATCCCACACAGATATATATTTGTAGGAACGTTCTTATATGATATTCTTCTCTTCAAGTGGCACTCAAAGAATCTGAATTCAATGCTTAGTATTACCAAAATTAAAAGATTCCTAGGAGTATCTAGCTTGTCTTGTAATATGAGGTAAGGACAAATCTTTCTATAGGGTTAAGTTCAAATTAAATATATCACGCATAAAATGGCATTTTAGGAAAAGAATGTTTAAGATATGCTTATACAATTAAACATGAAAATCTAAGTTTCGGAAGGAAACAATGATTCAATATTTTGCAAAGGACCCCACATATAAAATGTCTCAATCATTACTAAAAATACAAAGCATCCTCACCATTATCAAATTTTTCAAAGGTGTGTGTCCTGCAGAAACTTTGTGAACAAATAAGGTTTCCAAAAGGTATCGGATGTAGTGTATACAATGACAGAAGCAAGCCAAACTGGAAAAATAAAAACATAAACATGAAAATCTTTTTGAAATTCTGGCTTGCCTCATGCATGATACATTTTAATGTTTTTAGTTTAACATGCTAGCTATTAGGAAACATTGTTTCTGGTAGCTAAAACACAAATGCTTGCTTTAATATCTTATTTCCACAATTTTCTAAATTTAGTAATAAAAGTAATTGTTATAAGAGTGTCTATAAATTTACTTCTGATGACATTAGAAATATTTTATAATGCCAGTCATAAACTGTTATGCTCACACCTGTCCCAGGAGTGGGTATAAATATAATAATTGCAAATATGTTCATATCAAAATGCCTCGACTGAAACAGACAATTTACAAGTTTTAAAAATATCCAAAGCCTACTTGGAATGTATTTGACATTTTATAATATTCAGAATAACTTTTTAATTGTCTGGTTGTCCTTTAGCAAGTACTAAGGTTGAGAAAATTTAAATTTCATTTTCTGTGCAGTAATAATGTAGCTTTGTGCTTTGTTTTTGTTTTGTTTTTTCCTACCTAATATTGTAATATTTTGTCTCTGTGTGTTTGTTTGTGTTGCTGTACTCTAAGTTACCACCTCTTCTTATCATTTTTATATAATTACTATCTTAAAAGTAAATGTAAAATGTGATTGATTTACAGCAGTATATTTTTCTGGATATACTATAAACAATGTATTTTTCATTAAGATTTGTACTTATTTTGTTATATATAAAAATGTGAAATTTCAAAAACTTTGGTTGCTATTAAAGAAATCAATACGGATCAAAGAAGACGTACTTTTTGTGTGTCGTTTGTTTTGTTGTTAGAGACAGGATCTTGCTCTGCTGTCCAGGCTGCAGGGCAGTGGCATGATCACGGCTTAAACTCTCAGGCTCCAGCAATCCTCCCACCTCAGCTTCCTGAGTAACTAGACTACAGGACCATGACACCATGCCTGGCTAATTTTTTTTTATTTTTTGTAGAAACAGGTTAAACCTTGTTGCCCAGGCTAGTCTCAAACTCCTGGGCTCACGTAATCAACTTGCCTGGGGCTCCCCAAGTGCTCGGATTACAGGCATGAGACACCACATCTGACTGATGACATACTTTAACCAGTAAAGGTTGAGCATAAAAATTAGCATATCATTTACTCTCTATAATAATAAAATCAGACATTGAGTTTATAAGTTTGGGAGTTGATTTTAGTGGAAATGATTTCTGTATGAATAGGGTGACTTTAGGAAAAACAAATAATTAAATAAACACTAACCTGGTTAAGTCAGCAGCAAATTTATCATTATTCATTAATTCATAAAAACAAAATGGTGTACCCGTTATGTAACATAAATGTTTTATGTGGTGCAGATACCTATAAGTATAATGGCAGACAAACTCTGAAAAAGGTGAGAGCAAGCAACATGAATATCTGGGGGAAGAGCTTTCTGGAAAGTCAGACAAACAAAAGCAAAAGTCCAGATACAAGAAGCTGCCTTGTGAGTACACAGAGTAGGTAAGGAAATTGGTAACTCTCCTCATTTTATTGTTCTTTTGTAGAAGTAGTTACAAAAACCTTTGTGTAATAAATTTTTTTTTGTTTTATAAAAAAGCAGCAATGTAGCAGAGCCCTAAGTGAGAAATTTTGGTTCAAGCTATGATTTCTCGAAATTAGTACATTCACTTATTTCATATTATATCATGGGAGCATAGAAACCCCCATAGAATGTACAGCTAGAAACTTAGTTTATATATATGCCACCATGCACATCACTGCTAACTCACCAAGTTTGATTTTATTTCAAAATATTATTATTATATTTAATTATGTTTAACTTCCAAATACTGATTATTTTTTGTGGATTGCTAAATTAACTGTAAAACCATAAATAGGCATGAATCCAATTCTTTTCCCCAACCAGAGTCTTGATAAAATCTTATTTATTTTAAATCAAGTAAGGTTCAGGATATGACGGCACAGCACAGAAAAGCGCATCTTCAACTTTACAAATAGCAAGGGAGGCAATGGCGCTACACCAGGTTTCTGGTTTCTGTTGAAGAAGACAAGGAAATTGTTCAGGTAACAGGTTCATAAGATACTTGATGCGGATACAGTTCCTACAGGAGATATGCCTTTACTCCCAGTGCGTGAGGTTTCTAAGTGATCTGAAGAACTTTGTGATGGTTGGGTCACATATAGAAATCTGCCTTCTATAGGAACTTAGCAGAAAATTATTTTGACATTATAATATGATTCAAAGCAATTTTGGAGACAACATTTTACTGTGTTTCAATTGGATGTGGCATTTAAGAATTCATCTTAAAACAACATCATCCTGAAAATTAGGTGACAGAAGCCCTGTGATCATTTTCTAAATCTAGATACCTAAATCTAGGTATCTAAAATTAGATACCTAAACTTCAAAAGTAGTTTGTGTATCTGCTGTGGAATTACTTTATATAAACTTTACATATTTGTTATTTGGGAACAATGTGGCACAGACACATTCATCACTGAGATTCTACCAAACATGCTGTATTTCTGTTTAAGGATAGTAAGGCTGGTGCAGTGGTGCATGCCTATAATCCAAGCACTTTGGGAGACTGAGGCAGGAGGATCCCTTGAGCCCAGGAGTTCAAGAACAGCCTGGGCAACATAATGAGATTTCATCTCTAAAATTTTTTTTAAACATTAGCTGGTTGTGATGGTGTACACCTATAGTCTCAGCTACTTAGGGGGCTGAGGTGGGAAGACGGCTTGAGCCCTGAAGAGTGAGGCTGCAATGAGCCATAATTTGAGCTACCGCACTCTAGCCTGGGCTACAGAGCAAGACCCTGTCTCAAAAGAAAAAAAAAAAAAAGGCAAATATGAGTCAATTCCTTTGAGAATAACACTGAAGAAAACTTCTTTTTTCATGCTCTGCTACATATCTGGTATATATTACATATTTAGCCTAAAAAAATGAATGCTTTTAGATTCTCCTTCCAATCTCTTTATCCCAGCCTCTTTTAAAAATAATTAGTCATTCCTTTCACTTACGAAAACGTGAAGAGGTACTTTCTGCCATAATTGTAAGTTTCTTGAGGCCTCCCCAGCCTTGCGGAACTGTGAGTCAATTAAATATTTTTTTTCTTTATAAAGTACTCAGGCTTAGGTATTTCTTCATAGCAACATGAGAACGAACTAACACAGTAGCTAATCAGGACAAGAAAGGAGGTCAGTGTGGCTGGAGTACTGTAATTAAAGGTAGACAAAACTTGATTCGAGGTAAGAAAGTTAGGATGAAATTAGTTCTCTATCATTTAGTATCCATATGACCTAAATATTTATAATTTGCTTCTTAATTCACTTGGAGTTTATTTAATGCATAAAATTTGTTCAGGTCTTTTTTTTTTTTTCAACAAATTTCTCTCCCCAGATGGCATCCTGAATAAATATCCTCTTTTGATTTAATTTGGCATATATTTCTTACAGAGAGACAGAGAGAGATTATTTTCACAATATGCTAAACACCACAATTATATAGAATACTTTGTTTATTGCCTTACTCTTTTTTTGTCATACTTCAAAATGGTATTTAATTTTGGATTTTGACTTGTAAAAACTAACTTGTGGCCGGGTGTGGTGGCTCATGACTGTAATCCCAGCACTTTGGGAAGCCAAGGCGGGTGGATCACGAGGTCAGGAGATCGAGACCACCCTGGCTAACACCATGAAACCACGTCTCTACTAAAAATACAAAAAAAAAAAAAAAAAAATCAGCCGGGCATGTTGTTGGGCACCTGTAGTCCCAGCTACTCAGGAGGCTGAGGCAGGAGAATAGCGTGAACCCAGGAGGCAGAGCTTGCAGTGAGCCGAGATCACACCACTGCACTCCAGCCTGGGTGACCGAGCGAAATTCTGTCTCAAAAAATAATACTAATAATAAAATAAAACAAACAAACAAAAAAAGTAACTTGTAAACTTTTTTCTTCCTGTTCATTACTTAGGTCATTATTTCTTTCCCATGCAACATTGCTAAATAAATAAATACATTTTTAGGGAAGCATTTGTATTTTATGTCCTATACATGGTCTCTCAATTTTATAATTGTAAACATCTTTTAACTATATTTCTGAATTTCACAGTTTCTCTTGACAGCTGTGATCATTGTTAACACAAATTACCTCTATTTTAAGGTATACCTAATAGTTCTTAGTTTACAAATTTGGAAGCTGGTGTACATACACTATTTGTGGCTATCTAAAATACATTTCCATAAAATTATATCCACTTTAATCGCGTTTACTAACAACCTTTATTAATATTTTACCTGCTTACTAGTTCATCTTCCCTTAACGTGCATGTTGTGTGTGTGTGTGTGTGTGTGTGTGTATCACTTACTGTACCACCGGATGGCGTAATCTTCTAGCACTCTGTTTTCCATCATATATACATGGGATCCTCAAATAAAAGAGGAGGTATATTAGCAGAGGTCCTGTGTATTCAGCCAAAAATACCTGAAAATAAAACATGATTTAGATTAAACAATAAAAATAGATGTTTTTAAGGTTCATTTGTGTCTATGAGTATTAGCCTACTGCATAAATTGGTGAAACAGGTAAATTATTTTGCAACTAGATTAAGTGATATTGCAAATAATGACTTCCTTGGAAGAACCAGGGGGAGAAAGCCTAATATATGTATAGTTAATTTGGAATAAAAATAAATATTGAACTTAATAAACTGGTTTCTTTCTTCAGATATAGTAAAAAGGAGATTTTATTTTCATAAACAAACCATTATTAATATATTTTTCTGTGTATTTGCCCAGTCCAATACACACTTAATCTTATGTATAAGCTGTCCCTGCCAATAAACTGAATGAGCTAGAGTATCTTTTTTCTTTTTCTTTTTCTCATTCTTTTCTTCCCTACCCTACCCTCCATGGGCCTGTCAGCTTGAATCCATTGATTTGACTCTAATTCAAATGGAAACAATTCAGTCTTCTCTATTAGAAATTTTATACTTTAATTCTAATAAGTCTGGTTGTGTGGTTAAAAGAATTAACTTTTGAGTGCTTGAGCTGAGTGGGGGTAACCATATTTGAACTATAGAGAGACACTAACAATATTTGGAAAGGTAATTGAAAACAAGACCAAGTGATTGCAAAAGATTAATTGGCTAACTGGTGTAAATTTGGTAACTGTTTGATTTTTTAGTGCTAAAATCATGTTAATTTCCTCTGAAGCATTTAGACAGAGAAGGGAAAGTAATTTACTTTGGAGTGTTCAAAGAGAAAAAAAATACAATTTAACAATAATAAATTTGACTGCCATTAACTATTTTCTCTTCATCTGCTACCATTTTTTTAAGAAAAAATTTGAATCTGCACGTTTTGCTCAAAAATGCAGTTAGCTGTGCACATTGGTTAGAAATCATGTTCACAGCTCTGTTGAGAAGATTGTTAGAATGAACAATATATATATGCATGGTTTCATATATATTCATATACATATGTGTGTGTAATTATTTAAAGGTTATATATATATCATTACGCACAAATACGTAAATAGTAATTTACATATGGAGGTTTCTTCAGTTATAATTCTGCGTTTCAGAAATATATATATTTTCTCATGTGCCAAGAAAGATTTGTGTGTGAGAAGTAAAAACAATGCAACTTCTGCTCAATTCATTATAAAAAGCAATCTCATTTGAGAGACTGTAGTAATTTATGGCTTACAAAATACCTCATTATTCAGATATAAAGAAAATGTTTGCCACTTGTGAATGTGTCATGATAGAATGCCAAAACTCTGGAATAATGAAGAGGGTAATTGTTTTAGTACAATAAAAGTTTAAAATAGTTATTTCAACACCAATTGATCTAGTGAAGTCAAATTTGAGCAATTCTCTAAGAATATATCAGGAATATAAAATGTGTACAATAGTTAACTTAGATCAAGTGTCACTCTTTATTAACTTAATAAAAATGCTGTCGCAGATCTGAAGTTTCTTTGGATGAGAGGAAATTAAACTATAATCTTATCTCAATCATCTCTCAAAAATAATTCAAGAGAGCCTACTAGTATATAAAATATGTTTTAGAAGGCTTAATATTTTATAAAGAATATTTTTCTGCTAGAATATGGAGGGTTATGAATAATATGTCCTGAAAGCACTAGAGAATGATAAGTGACTTTTGGACAATGCATTTAAAAAATTATTTCAGTGCAAATGGAAGAAAGGAGAAAAGATGATTTATTAAACTTAGAAAGTAATCAGAATATAGTTCAAGATGAAGAAAACGAGGGCTAGATAGACAAATATTAATATGGTCTTCTGAAAATGGAACTGGTCTTTTCTACTAAATAAAGGGAAATAAAACAAAATCAAAACCAAATACAATCAAGTAAACAGATAAGCAGGCATATACAAACCAAGTACATCACAAGAACTTACAAAGACTAGAAACTCCCCTATAATACAAAATTATACTGAAGACTCTATATTCTAAAGAGGCAGATACACCTTCTCGTTATTTTGAAGATAAACACTATATAGAAATTTCAATTTATTTCTATTATCAAATCATATTTATATTTCCTCTTTCAAAAAGTTAACTGTATTAAACTAATCTTTTGTTTTGAATACAAAATTCATTATTTGTACTAGGCAAGCAAGGAAATTGAGAGTCTTTGAAACCTCAGTGGAATCTTCAATGTGATATATGTATAAATTGAAAAAGGTAATAATCGGCAGGGCACAGTGGCTCACGCCTGTAATCCCAGCACTTAGGGAGGCCGAGGCAGGCGGATCACAAGGTCAGGAGATAGAGACCATCCTGGCTAACACGGTGAAACCCCGTCTCTACTAAAAATATAAAAAATTAGCCGGGCGTGGTGGCGGGTGCCTGGAGTCCCAGCTACTCTGGAGGCAGAGGCAGGAGAATGGCGTGAGCCCAGGAGGCAGAGCTTGCAGTGGGCCGAGATCGCGCCACTGCACTCCAGGCTGGGTGACAGAGCGAGACTCCGTCTCCAAAAAAAAAAAAAAAAAAAGAAAAAGGTAATAATCTGCTTAAAAAATACATTGAAATATGAGGCTGCAATTGTGAATTGGTTAGAGTCCATGTGCTTAAACTGTGCTTAATGCATTTCATGTTGTCTTGAAAAAAATATTAGTGCTATCATTATTAGGACATTGTTGGATTTACTATCTCTTTTTCTAAAATTGCTATCAGCAGTTTAAAAATTGTATATTTCAGAATTGTTGAAAATAAAATAAAGTAGTTTTAACCTTAATCTCCTGAAGATAAGGGTGTTACATAAAGTTTGGGGAGCATTTATCAGTTGTAATACAGTAATATCACTTTGTACTTAATGAATACTGTTGAAGTTAGTATCATGCTATATAAAGATTGTGTTTTTTTCTAGTTTGTCAAATAAATAACATATAATGGAGATTTCTATTCTAGCTAATTCAAACACAGAATACTAATGAGTCTAGTCAGAAAAACTGATCAAAATATTCTAAAAAAGCTTTTTTCAGCCTTCAGAGATTTAATGTCATTGAGGAATTAGAAGGTCAAGAATTTTGAAATGGGTGATCCAGAGAAGAGATTGAACCTTGCATAAGAAGCCTCATATAAGCCTGATAAGAACAGATTTTTGATGGGGCCTGGGAATGAAAAAAACAAAACCAGTTGTTCATCATCTCCAAAGGATGAAGGTGGCCTCATAAAACTGTCTCCACGGATTCTAAAGCTCAACCTAAAATCATTTCAGTCATCGATTGGATCAAGATGACTTGGACCCAATAATGCAATTCATTCATTTGGAAGATGGTAACTTTTCTTTGAAAGAAGATAAAAATCACCCTAGGTCTCAGCTATCATTAAAATTTTTCACATACATTTTCTGTACTTAGAAATATGCAGGTATACAAAGACCAAACAGACTGTGAGCAAAACCAAAAGAAAAAGAAAAAAAAAAAAAAAAAAAAAAAAATTGAAGATGCACACGACAGGAATATCAGACACAAACTTTAACAAAAACTATCTTTTACATGTTAAATGAAAGATAAAGTTGAGATTTTCAGATACGTAAAAACTTTGAAAAGAAAAATATTGAAATGTAATGTAAAATTTAAAAGAAGAATTTAAAGAGAATAATGGACAAGCAATAGTTGAATAGATAATGGTAGCTAGTTTTTCAAATTGTATGCATGTATGTGTGTGCCCATGAACACATGAAACCACCAACTCAGATAAAACTAAAGCAAGATAAATAAAAATATGATTATAATTGCGCATATCATAGTCAAGTTGCTGATAACAAAACCAAACAAGAATTGTTTAGAAAAGACACATTACTTTCAAAGGAGTAAAGCTGACTTTTCAACAGAAACAATGGAATTCAGAAATTTAAAAAATAAAATATTCTGAAGTGAAGAAAAGAGAGCTGCCAACATAAACTTATTTTTATGTAAAAATATTCTTTAACAATAAAAGTTAATAAGGACATGTTAAGATAAACAAGAATGGAGATAATTCATCAATGACAGAACTACAATAAAATACTGAAGATGTTCTTCAGGAAAAGGGAGACTAAATGTAAGCTCAGCATTAGAAGAAATAACTAAATTGCAGCAAAAAGGATAAATCTAAAGGATAAGGAATTTGTTAGATAAAATTTTAGTAAAGTATTTGTATTTAAGATATATGGAAAATTATATTATACCAAAACCATGAAAAATGAGTCAGGAGGAGCTCAAATATAAAGTCATTCAACTTTATATTCAATATTTATGAAGTATTTTTACATTAGTAAAATCAAATGTAAAAATGTATATTAGCATTTAATGTCTCAAGGGTTCACTCTGTAATCTCTTTGGTAACCCCTAGAATTAGTAAACTAGAAGATATAAATACCAAAATAACACAAAGGTAATAAAAAAGACAGCACTACAATTAATTCAAAATAAGGTAAGAAAAAAAAGAAAAAAGCGTTATAGAACACCTAAGACAAATTGAAGAAAATTAGATTTAGAGATTAAAAATGTGGAATTTACAATAAAAATAGACTATCATTACAGTGTTAAACATAAAACTATTAAACTCATAAGAAAACACAGGAGAGAAACTCCAGGACCTAGAACTAAGTTGAAGGATTCTTATATATGAAAGTAAAAGCGTAATCTTTAAAGAAAACCTTGATAAATTAGACTGCATTAAAATTGAAAACAATTCTTTCAGTGAAAAGTTCTGCTAAGATGATGAAGAGACAAGTTAAAGAATGAGAGAAAATATTTCCAAACCACATATACAAGGACTCGTATCTACATTATATAAAGAATTCTCAAGACTCAACACTGTATCCCAGATAATTTTTTTTAAAGTTCATACAAATACCCCTAATATTCACTGAAGTTTTATTTGTAATAGCAAAGTACCAAAAACCACCCAAATGTAATTCAAAGAGTAAATGGTTAAACTAAGTCCATTACATCCATATAACTGAATACTACTCACCAATGTAAAGGAACATATTATTGATACAAACAAAAATCAGGATGGATTTCAAGGACACTATGCTTACAGAAAAATAAACATAAATCTCAGAATATTGTTTGAATCCTTTTATAGAGCATTCTCTACATGACAAAAGTAGGGAGATGAAGAACACATCAGTGGTTACTCCAGGATAGGAAAAAGTGTATGTAACTATGCAAAGATAGCAGAAAGAAGTTCCTTCTTAAGGATGAAGCAATTCTCTATCTTGACATTGGTGTTAGATACATGAATTTATACAAGGGATGACTTGCATAGAATTACACATTAACACATACATACATGAATTAATACAAAAATGGTGAAAACTGCATAACTTTAACAGTATTCATATAATGAGAATTGTTATATTATCATATTGATCTTTTAACCTAAGTTTTTTAGTAAGTTAAATGAAGCAAGATTTTACTCAATATTTTGTAACACACTGTTAGTTGGAGAAAAATATTAAAATCTTAATTTTAACCTTGCTAAATTAGATTATTTCCCCAAAAATCTATGAAATGTTTTGTTATAGGAACACATTTTAATATTTTTCAATGAACAAGAATGTCATATGTGGTAAAACATTACTTTTGTTGCATAATTTAGTGGATACAAAATGGGTGTAATTGCAATGTAATGTGTATATTTTTAGCATTTAATAGAACGGACTCATTTGGAGCAAAAGGATGTGTGATCCATGGGGGTGATTTAAAAATATCCAGCCTATTTGCAGAGTTCTCTTTGTCACATAGATGATTTTCCTCTCAAATAAGCTATAATTTTCTAGTACAATTGTCAAATAATTCCGCTTTAGTGTGCTTTCTTCTCAGTGCTTATCCAAGTGATGAAGCTGAAATTTCTAATGATTTAATGGTTTAATGCTGCTCACCCTGACACAATTTCTGTAAACAGAGTTCCCTTTTCATCCTAAATGTGGACAAAGACCCTGTGAATATTTGAACCTTTGAAGACCAAACACTCTTTTCTAAAATCTCTTTAAGCAAAGGTCTGTAGACATCACATTTAAGTTCAGTATTAAAACTTTATTTGCAAATGCATGCATCTTCTATAGGTTGTTTTCTAAACATTAAAATATGCTTCACAAGAATTCATAAGATTCTAAACTCAATCTTCAGTGGTACAAGTTAGTATTCAAAAGCTCAATATACTTTGGAAAATAAATCAACTATTTAATGAAAACATAAAATAGAACTAATTAATTACATGGGAAATATATCTTAAAAGGAAAGACTGTTATAAAATATTAACAGATGTACCAATATTTTAATTAATAAATTTTACATTAAATTTGTGTTAGATTAAAATTAGCAATTAAATACTAATGTATAAATTGTCATACCTTTGTAATACTTACAAAAATTGGTTGTTTAATTGTAAAGAAACAGCTCAAATCACTATGAATGGTAATGTCAATTGTTAATTGTGGCATAAAGAAAAGTCATTTTGAATAGAAAAATATTAAAAGTAATCACAAATGTGGAGTGGAATGTAACCGCAAAGAAAAACTTTCATAGTTTAAATAATACAAATAACAGAAGTTTAATATAATTGAAAGAAAAGGAGCTCACCATTTTTTGTATATCAAAACTATTTATTAATTCTTTCACTGCCTCTGTTACTAAATATCATATGAACATTTCCTCTTGCTGTTGAAGCTATTCCATTGATTTATTCCATTACCCATGAGTGTTTCAACACTGTGCACTAGTACCAAGTATTTTCACTGCCTCTTAACCCTCTATGTCTTTTCAATGTAGTCCTCATTCTTCTAATGCCATTTTCAAATACCATGATTTTAACACCTGCTATTTTCCTCCAAAAAGAGCCAAAAGAACATTTTCACAGGCTGAAGGAAGTTTACTTTTTCATGGTCAGATGCCAAAAGTTTGTTTCTCTGCCTGAGAACCTCCTTTTTAACTGGATATTCTATACTGTTCTCTCCAGTGTCAAAAGAGTCTGTGATGTCCCTAGATTACTAGAAGGAAAAGGAAAAGAGATACCATGTAAATAACAAAGCATAGGTAGAGCAGATGAAACCAGCCCGATAGTCCCACAGACAGTTATTTTTGGATAAATGTAGAAATTGACCCTTATTACTGTTAAAGTTTGAAACTTGTATCTGTTCTACCTAAGCTCATTCCTCAGGAAAGAACCTTCAGCCCTCTCAAAAGAGTATCAAAGAACTGAAACTCATCAGATCACCTACATAGATGCCTCCTTGTCCCTCCCTAGTACCTGTTTTCTTACACATTGTTACATTTCTTCCCTGCTATATAAACCCCTAGTTTTAGTCAGTCAGGCAGATGCATTTGAGACTGAGCTCCCATCTCCTCAGCTGCAGCTTCAGCTGAAGACTTCTTCCTTGGCAATACTTGTCATCACCATCACTGGCTTTCTGTGCAGTGAGCAGCAGGACCTAGACCCAACCTCTGGTGTTTTGGTAACAAAGTTGAAGCTCCCAGTCATAGAGTGCATCGACATTTAAAAAAAAAAAAAAAAGGAACTCATCCTCCTTTTTCAAAACTGTGGTTTTCTATTGCTCCAATACTTGAGTAGAACTTTGGCCACTGGTCATAGTAAGAATAGAAAATTAAAAATGCCATTCAGTACATTTTGTTTTGCTATGAGTTTATTTGATAGAATTAGTCTGTCAATGAATTATTTAGAGCAAAATATGAGGCATGTATGTTACATTTCAAATTAACACTTACTGTGGTCCAACTGACTTGTTGACCTAGGTCTGTAGCATACAGTGTGACAATGGAGGAAGCTGCAATACTTTGAATGGTAACATAGTCCTTCAAAAAAGGCCCGCCTAAAATAAAAATAACAAGAAAATGTTATTTTAATACAATTTCTTAGCATAATGATAAAGAATTTCTTAGTGTAAAATCAGTAAAAGCTAATGATTAATTTTATGTGGAAATTACAATGTACAAGAAATCTTCAAAGTAAAACAAAATGTGAACAATGCCATTTTATAACATATATCTAGCAATTTTCATATGCACAGTGGTTTCCCAATACCATCTAACCAAAGTTTAGACTACCATTAGTTACTATCTTATTATTTCTGAGAACATGTCATATTAGGACTTAAACGAATAACATACAGGAATTTTTTTAAAGTGTAATTTTAGGACGAGTGTGAAGGCTCACATCTGTAATCTCAACATTTTGTCGAGCTGAGGTGAGCAGATCGCTTGGGGCCAGGAGTTCCAGCCATCTTGGTGACATGGCGAAACCCTGTCTCTACAAAAAAAAGAAGAAAATTAGCCAGGTGTGGTGCTGTGTGCCTGTAGGCCCAGCAATTCAGGAAGCTGAGGTGGGAGGATTGCTTGAGCCAGGGACGTCAAGGCTGCAGTGAACTGTGATCGCTTCACTGCACTCCAGTCTGGGTGACAAAGTGAGACCCTGCCTCAAAATGAAAACAAAACAAAACAACAAAAAGTATAACTTTGATTGTTAGTAGAACTATGTCTCAACTAATTTCTAAATGATTTTATAATAGCATAAATTAGTGGTGGATGGATGAATGGTCCCTCCAAAGCACCAGGAGAATGGCATAATTTATCTTTTTGAAATATATTCTGGATGTTGTGTGAAAAATAGAAAGAAGGGAAGCAAGATGATTATTTAGGAGACATTTAAAATTAATCTAGCTGGAGCTGATGTTTGTTGGGCTTAAGGTGGTACTGGCGAAAATGTTAAAATGTATCAATTGTAAATATATTTTGAACATAGCCTAGATTCAACTTCTTGATAAACTGATTGAAAGGAGAAGATTCAGTGAGGTAAAGACAGTTAGATTTCTGGCCTGAGTACTTAAGTGCATTGTAATGTCACTAACTGACATGAAGAAGAGTACAGAAAAAGTAAGATCTGAGGGTAAAAATTAAGAGTCCTTAAGGTATTTTAAGTGTGTGGTATCTCTTAGACATTCAAGAAAGAACTGACAAATAGGCAGCAGGGTAGAAGTGTGTGTAGATATTTGAAAGTCATTAACATTTAAAACCATGGGGCTTCATGAAATTGTTTGTGTATTCAGCATGGAAAGAAAGGAATGAAAACACACTAAGGTTTCCGGTATTACAGACTTTAGACATAGTAAGACAAAGATATAGCAAAGATTACTGAAAGGAGCTACTCATAAGATAGATGTAAAATAAACATAATTGACTCCATTCTTAAAAATAACCATCAGACAAGTCTGGAATATGTATATGGGAAGATATATAAAAAAAATCTTTTTAAGCATTATTTATAATAAAATATTTGAAAAAACTTAAATATCATTTAATAAGGTAAGAGATAAATATTTTGTTTTATTTAAAGAAATGTATACCAAGCAGGAAGAAAAATGAGTAGACTAGAGCTCATATACAAAAATGGATTAATCTCTCAAATATAATCCTATTATTCTTATTATTATTGTTATACTTAACATACGTTATTTATGATTTATATTATCTACATCATTAAAAGGCATCATTCTAGTCTCTATTTTTGAAATAAATAAAAAAAGTTAATTTGCATCTACCATTAGATGATCTTTCAGAATCCAAAATATCTACTTACATTTATAATTAAAGGTCTTTTAAGAGGAAATGAAAAATATACAATTATTGTATATTACATTTGAAGGCAGAAATTTGATAAATCCACTTTTAACAGCCAGATAATTTAGGTGGTCATGTTAATGTATATGGTTCTCTGGGTACTTTATTGGAAACCATTTCACAGTTATATTTTAGAAATTTCATGCAAATTGATTACTATTTGTAAAATACATATATATATACATAATTACATATAATTTAGTATTGCTTTGAAAATGTGAACGTAGTCCTGTGTTTACCTAAGAACACATGTGTGGTAGGCAGATTTCTTAGATAATCCTCAGGATTTCTGCTCCCTGTATAATCCCTGAGGTTCTGCATATGATAGACTATTACTCTGTTGATTATATTGCATGGCTTTAAAAAATGAGATTATCTAGGTAGTCCTGATTTATTGTATGAGTTTTTACAATCTGTGTGCAGAAATCAGAGACAGAGGAATTCAGAGATTCAGTGCATTGGGAAGATTCACTGTGCTATTGCTGGCTTGAAGACGGAGAAGGTCAATGTCAAGGATACAAGTGGCCTTTGAGAAAAGACAGCTACCTCTAGGAAATGACAGCCAGCAAGAACACAGGAACTTCTCTCATGCAACTGCAAAGACCAAACAAACAGACAAACAAACAAACATAAAATGCAAAGGGGTGCTCTCGCCATTATTCCATCTGTGATGAGCACCCTTTCTGTAGAAAGTAATAATTGCCTTGCTGAGAGAATTAAATTTATGTTCGAGTGCTATTTCTTTGTGGCAACAGGGAACAAGCATTTCCAACACAAACTCTTCCAATAACACAAAAGAAGATGGAAGTGGCTTTTTGTCAAGAGTCTTCACATGAGAATTCAGCTCAGTCAACACTTTGATTCCAGTCTTATACTATCCTAATCAGAGAATCAAGCCATAATATGGCTTCAATCTAATAAATGATAGTTTTTTATACTGCTAAATTTGTGTAAATTTGTTACATAGCGATACAAAACTTTTGCAATATGGATCAAGCTGAAGGCTTTGATATAAAAATTGTCAGTAGTATTATGACAATTATGTATAAGAACAAGAAAATGTTAATAAGGACAAAAAATTCAGCTGGCTTTGTATCACTTGAAAGTGTGCTGAAAATAAGTTTCCAATATACATCTATTAGCACCCTTAGAAAAGGGGTTAGTTTCTACCCTTCTATCATCCTTGCCAACTTCAAAGAACAGATCATTGGCATTCTGTTTTTAAAATGTGGTCCCATCAACATGAGATTTTGAAAAAATGACTTGATAAAATCTAGATGTATCATTAATCATAGTGTTCAGACTCAAGAAAAAGGAACCATTGTCTTCGGCCTTCCATGATTATGTCCCTTATCAAAGGGAGAGGAATATGTGGGGCCAAGAGGACAGGACATGCCTAACTAGATCCCATGACATATCTTTCCAGATCATACTTAAGGGCCCTGAATTTCCTAACCAAATTAACACAAACACAACCTGGTCTTCGGATATTCCCTCCCAAGTATGGGCCTGGAACTGGGGTACACAACAAACCTAGTGGTTTGTCAAGACTATAGTATAAAGGATGTGGATGGAGCTTTGATGTATTGCTTGGAAACAGTGATGGAAAAAAATCTATTTTTTCTATGTAGAAATCCAATCATTTTAAACATTAGGAATTTTCGCAGTCCTTCCAGGACATTATAAAGCATATTAATAAAGGTAGGAATATACAAAATATTTTACTTACCAGATTATATGACAGATTTATTGTAAAAATTGCTGAAATTCTTCACCATATGCACACCATATACAGTATGACTTTGTAGTTCTTCTCAGTGATAGCTGTCCTTATATTCCCACCCCTTGAATATGGGCTAACTAGTGACTTTCAGGACAAGTGATCATTTGCTAGTTCCAAACCTGGGCTTCAACAATTCTTTAGTACCTCTGCTCATTTTTATACCTCTACTCCCAGCTTGTGAGTAGTCCAAACTATTTTGCTAAAGGGTGAGAGACCACATAGAACAAAGGGAATTACATGAAAGTTGTGGTTATTGTAGACCAATCACTCCCTAACAGCCCAGCAGCTCACTGCAGCTGCACGCATGAACCTAGCCAAGTTCAGCTAAATATAGCGCAGCTCAGCAGAGACACAGAGCTAAAGAACTGGTTAAAATTTTACCCATGAAAATCAATGCTTCTATTTTATTTGTGTTTTAAAGCTTTCTTTTGTGTGAGGAAACTATAGAAGTCTCTAATATTCATATAAGATCAACGATTCTAGTAAGTATATTTTGGGAGCAAACGTATAAATACTAAGACCCTGCTTTGTTTTGGTATTGTCTTCTGTTCTTCTTAATATTAATAGTTATGACTAAGATTGGTGGAGCAACTAGCCTGTGCCAATCATCATATGCATTATAAACAAACAAACTCTAACACTTTAAAAAGGATTTAAGTGTTTTTTTTAGCTCTGCCATATAAAAGAAGACCCTGTAGGCAAGTAAGTATGAGAGTCTATCAAATGTAGAAATCTGAATCAATCCAAATGAGCTTTGGATTTTGATTTCTTTGTACCATATCTCATTAAATCAATTGACTTTTCTTTCAAATACATCATTACATTTCTTTTTACGGACACTTAGACAACTATATTTTACTCATCTCACACCCCATCCCGGTACACTCAACTAGGTAAATAAATTTGGGAGAAAAGGAATATGTCATATTCACCAGAACACTGAACTAACAGAAATTTATCAGTGTCTTACAGTGTCCTTCAAATGGAAGTTACATTTGACAATGTTGTCTGTGACATTCTTTGAGGCTTCTTTGTGTAAGAGTCAATTTCATTTCATATATGTCAACATCCATGTATTGAAAGGCACTTATGTGCTGACATGTGCTAGGCTTTATGAAGGCAAAAATAGATGAGACAATAATTTTTCTTTCTTAAACTCTAGGTAGGTGGGAATTTGTCTTGAACATTTGAGCAAAAATAAATTTGAGAGAATCAAAAAAGTGCGGCTCCTAGAAATCTTGCATATTTCTTTGTTTTGAACATACAGGTCTCAGAGAAAGATTAAATGTTTAAGACAGCAATGAAAACACTCATAACAGTTTTGACAGACTCAAAGAAATAATCATTTGTCTTTAAGTGCATGTAATACCTAAGAGAGGACAACCTAAATATTAGGCAAAGCAATAGAAAAAAAAATTCAACTCATTATTTATGAAAAATTGGGAGATTGAAATTCCTTAAGAAGTACCTCCTATAGATTTACTATTAAAGGCTTTTTCACTCTATCCTGAAAAAAAAGTACATGCTACCCACAGCTTTCATTAAAATTTAAAACTCCAAATTTTTTGATGTAGTGTCAGTAATTATTGGTAGGAGCCATTTTTAAGTGCATTTATTGATAAATTTATTGAGATCATAGGGTTTAAAACTCTGAGAAATTTGAGGTTTAATAGTGGGCATAATGCTTCTTCTCCAAATTCATTAGTTTCGTTCCTTATGTCACTTACTCTGCTTTATAACAGCAAAAAGAAAAAGAAAAAAATTGAAAAAGCTAAGCATTAACCTTAAGAATATATTATGGGGCAGCAGAACGAGAAGGTGACCAGTTAAAGCTTCACAGACGACCAGTTAAAGCTTCACAGACAAAAATATTTTAGTTTCAGGATCTGCTTCTAAAACTCACAGAGAGTGAATATGTAAAAAATATCTATTTGAGACTAAATTATTCATTTATAAAAGTAGAGCTCTAGTTTGTTGGGAGAATCAATCAAATAATACTAATATTTGTATATTTACTGAGTGATAAGTGAATGTCAGCTTTTGAAAATAGAAAAAGGATTCTAAATTAAATAAACACATCAGTGAAAAATGCTTCTTACCACATTCTAGCTGCAGACCAACTCGAGAAGGGTACCACTTTGGACCTATTCAATGAAAAATAACATTTAATTGTCAGAAAAAGTGTAACTATAGCTTATAAAACTAACTGTTTCCATGGGAAGACAATTTAGATCTAGGAAGTAAATAAAATGGGTTATCTAGTGTCAGAAATAGAAATAGTGGTTACCTTTTGTAGGTTGCTGACCAGCAATGACGGATAGTGACAGAGAGAAAGCATGAGGAAAGCTTTAAAAGTGGTCAATTTCTGCTTTTTTATTTTGGGGCTTGTTACATAAGTGCGTTCAGGTTTTGGACATGCATCAAATAGTATGACCTATGACTTGTACACTTCAGTCTATGTAAGTTTTTCATCAATAAAAAGCTGGAACATATTTAAAATTGGGAACTTTAATCTCATTTAAAATTCATCTAATATTGGCACCTGAAATTGGGTTATTTTCTCTATCAAGAGTAAATACTAAGATGTCTATCAGAATTATATGTATCATTGACTTTTAATATTATGAGTTTATTGGTCATAGCAGAAGCATCACTTGAAATTTTCTCTTTGTACTACCATTAGGAATAAAGAGAGCACTAAATAATTCTATCTCTATAGAAAAATCAAATCATCTTTATTATACACTGCCATAATGAAGAGTTGATTCACAATTATCAGAATATAACTTTATCTTAAAATAAATTCTATACCATCGTTTTAAAGTCTCCATTAAAAGTTTACTTCTTAACTTTGAGATTAAACTTTAAACAAATTTACCACACATATAATAAATTTTTAAAAGAGTATTTTTAAAGGAATTTTCCACAATTATCTTCTCTTTTTTTTCAATACATTCATGGGAGAAAGCAGAGATGACTCAGGACTAGAAAGGCATGAGAGTACTTCGTGGAAATTGGAAACCATGGACAGAGCCTCTATTCATAGGTAATATATTACTAGTTGAAAGAAAAGTAAAAGGAAGGTCGGATGAAAAATGTATGTGGGTAATTTTAAGAATATATTGTATCTTTTACCTTCTAAAGTCTATTATGTGTGGGTATTGTAAATGCATACACTGAAGTAAATTTAACTATCTAGAAAGTATGTTATTTTCCTAAAACTAGTAAATCAAAACATAAAACATAGCTGAGAGATGCTATTTAGAGATAATTAGCTCCATGACTTTCTATAGCCAAGTAATGTTATTTGGTTAAAAATTATATCGCTTTGATTACAACTTTTCAATGCATTTACAATAATAATAAATAAATACCCAAAATATAGCCATGATATGAAAAGTCAAATTAATATACTCAATTATTAGTACTTTTTAAATAACAAATATTTGAAAGATTGAATATAGTACAATAAATGTTGAAAGTCCACAGAATGATACATAAAATTCTTATTCTATTTTATAAGGGAAAACTGAGGGTTCTACTTTACTATTTTTCTGTACTGTTGAGGAAGGAGAAAAAGGAAAAACTAAAAATGAGGAAAAAAATCAGAGAAACATCTATCATGGCTTAAAGTAACCAAAATATGTTTATATGCTACCTGAAATAATAAAGTCATAATGTGCTGCTTAGCAACACCTGATTACGCATTGAATGCAACAATGTTAGAAGAACTGTGAAGTGTCTGGAAGTCTTAACAGATTTACAGAAATAAAACCTGCCAGTCTATTTTCTGAAATATGAACACTAAAATGAATTAAATGTTGTCTCTTGTAATTCTAAGACCTTACAAAGCTCCTGTTTGGAACAGAACATTAGCGACCTCTTAAGGATACTTAATGATTGACAGGATATATATGGTCATTGCACATGTAGAAATTTAATTCAATATTGATCAATTGTTCAAATGTTGATAGCCTGTAAGGTGGTGTTAACATTATAATAGGAGTAAAATTTATCTCAAGTAAAAAAGATGTTCATTAATGTTAAACTTTAATTAATCAGCTGCGTGTGGTGGTTCACACCTGTAATCACAACACTTGGGGAGGCCAAGACGGGAAGAATACTTGACCCTGGGAGTTCAAGACTAGCCTGTGCAATATAATGAGACTCTGTCTCCACCACAAATAAAAGTTTAATTAATCACAAAACTTTATCCCATAGAAAGAAATAACAAAGGTGAATATCACTGAATTCATGTTAGACCATAGCTGATCCTCCCCCCAAATAAAGTGATTAATGGGAGAAAACATTCTAGTTGTCAAGAAAAACAGAATTATATTTGTTATTAACTAAATTTGAAGCATGCAGTCAATATAATAAGAATGGCAATTCTATTCTAAACAAATACCACATCCTAAAGATGAACATATTTTATTTCTGGCAATATAGACACTGCATATAACTATTATTCTTAGATAAAATATAACTTTTATGCATAGAGATCACAAGACAAAAAAGGAAAACCCAATTATAGGAAATAATCAAGAACCTGAGAAATAATTCAGTAAGTTTTGGGGTTTACACAATTTATTTGGTTTTCTTGCACATTGGGAATCTATAAAAAGCCTAGGCCAGTACTAGTGTTGGTATTGATTCCCATGCACAGATAAACATCTTTAATTAAAAGAGAGAACTAGAAAGAAATTCACCTCCAGTACAGGTAAAATATGTCAATCTCTGCCTGTTCAAAGATAGAAAATAGATATCTCCCGAGAATTTGTAAACAGCCACTGGTTCTATATTAGGTTTTGATGCTCAAGTATATATTATAATATTACTGTCAGGTTTTTGGAATACTTTTATTGAAACTTTAGTAGTGTTCCACTAATGGTGGTCTCAAGCTGTAATACTTCTGGGACATCTGGCCCTAGGAAAAATAACCCACTGGAGGACTATCCATGCAGTTTAGGTAACATAGCTTAAAACCCTCAAGTAGGTAAACTTACAATTTAAGTTTTAAAAATCATATAAAAACTAATCTACCATCAGACAGTGTCCAGGGACATGATAAATAATAAGATTAACTCCAGAGAACATCGGAAATATGGAATCTCATAGAAAGTCACCTAAATCACTTAAAGATGATTGGAAGATTTAAAATAAAGAATCAAAAATATTAGAAAAACATGGTACTGCAAAAACCTACAGGATTTTTTGAGAAAAGATCAAGTAAAATTTACTGAAATAAAACCTTTTGTACCTTATGATTAAAATGTAATGGAATGATAGTGTAGTCATGCAGAACAAACAGAAGAATTAGTCAATGAAAGGATGAGCCTGAAGAACCTACTCAGAAAGCAGAAAGGGATTAAGAAAATATGAAAGACAGATTAAAAGAAATAGGGACCAAAATTAAATGATATAACATATGTTCACAGGCATCCACAATAATAAGCAAAAAAAGTCCATTAATTGCAATGACAAACTACATATTCCATCTCATCCATCCCTCCTGCTGAGAACAACTGAAAAAGTATGAGAAAATATTTTATCAAAATCTCCACAGAGTGGTTAAGAAAAATAAAAAGAATTAGGGAACCAAGATCTGGGAGACAGGAGAAGCTCAGAAAGCTGAGTCCAGCAACTACCCTTAGCCTCATTCCCCTAAGGGTACCTGTTTATATTGGAAGAAGGAGCTAAGAGGCGAGGAAGCTAAGCAGGGCTTTTCACACACCTATGAGCCTAATGGGACAAAAATCAAACTTTATGCACAAAGAGAAGCCCTGGTAAAAGTTCACACTTTCAGTCGTTACCCTTAAATAAGGATGAATCAGAAATCAATCAATTCTTAAAGGAAATTAAGCCCAATTTTGAATCATCTCCATCCCTGTTTGAATTAAAGTGATCTGTAACCTCCAAAGTTCAGCCTTACTGCCGGCAGAGGCAAATGTAAATCTTCTCTGGAAGGAGATCGTTTCTTTATTCAGACCCTATAATTACCTCTAAATTTTTTCATATGTAATACCAGGCCTCAATAAAATATAACGAAGAATGCTAGAGGACAAGACATGATGAAAAACCAGGGGGAAATTAAAAAGGTATTATAGAGATTCACCAACAATTCAGATAAAGTTTTCATACACAATTAAGAATAACTGTGATTGATATAAACATAAAATACAAGACAGAATTATTTGGAAATCTAGAAACTATGGAAAGAAACAGACATTTTGGAACTGTAAAGTATAGTAAGTGGGTTTATGAGATATCATTTCATGGTAGAGAGAAAAATAGTGAACTGGAATTTAGAAGAAAATATCCCAACTAAAGCAAAGAGAGATAAATATGTGGAACGGGAAAGGTGTAGGATATATACATGATGAACAATGAAAAAGTACATCATTCTAATATATGTGACACTGAAGTGTAAGAATAAAAAAGTTAAAGAAAAGTGAAAAAGCTATATATTGAATGATGTGATGGCTGAGAGTTTTCCAATACTGGCAAAATATGCCAAGATAAATATTAAAGAATTACTGTAAATAACTATATAGATATATAAAATAAAATGTACACATACACATATATTGATATATAATTAAAGACATATGATGGCAGGATATATATACTGAATATATATGTAATGAAAACTAGATGTAACTATATAATTGCTAAACCGTTTGAAACAATAATAGAAAAATATTTTTAAAAAACAGATTAAAAAACAACAAAAAATGTCATAAATATCACCAACAAATGAATGGCAATTAAACAAATAGAAGAGTTCTAAAGAGCAATATAAGACATTGGCCAAATAGCTTTTAAATAAAACACTATTGAAAGAAAATGTAAAATAAGGACAAGTTTAATTAGACTAACAAGTCTTACTGTCAATAGAACACTTCTTTCTATCATTAGATTAACATCTAAGGGACCAATTTGATAAAAAGAAATTGAGTTCAACAGAAAGGAATGAGATGATGAGATAAATAAAACAATATTGAGGAAATTCTGGCACGCATATGGATAATTCCATATAAAAAAGCAGAATATCTTATAACTTGATTATATACAATATGATTATATTACTACTAATAATGTATGCGCATATACAAAAAATATATACAACCATAATGTACAAAATGAGAAGTATTCTTTGACTTTAAACCATCCTGTAAATTTAGGAAGAATGTACAAAACAAAATTAAGGAATAGGAAGTATTAATTGGGAATGGAATGCTAAATAGGAAGTGTCATAGCATGAAAGAATGTCCTGTGTAAATTGCATTGTCACTTTGAATATGTTATTTTATTAGAATTGTTATACTCCTTCTAAACAGTGGAAGCCTACAGACCTAAGAAAAGGGGCAGGCACATGAATTCTTGTCTTTCTTCTTAAGAAATAAACATCAAATATTACCCAAAATTCTTCCTTGATGTGCTAAAGATACTGGCTGCTGATTTAATATTGTTAAATTACCTGGGTTTATTTTGTTAAAAATGATTCATTTAGTACAGTACTTCACTGGGATTAAATGGACCGTTTTATTCTCTGTAAACCATTTCTTTGCAGTCTTGTAAATGCTACCTACATAATTAAGTGATCAAGCCAGAATTAAACCAAGGATGCCAGTGAGACATTTAATGGTTTAGTACGAGATGTATGATAGTGTTTATCTATCTGAAAAATGAGAAAACTGTTTCTGCTCTCATTCTCAGCAACTAAAAGTGTTTAACACTGAAACCAGCACCAATCAATGTCTATAATTTTGCTGACCTTGAAAAACAATGCAACTGCTAAAGAGTTTACTTTTACAAAGACAGAGTGCTCTAACACAATATAATCAGCAACTGCAGAAAAAAGTTTCTATAGGAAAACAAACACATGCTTCTAGAAATGGAAAATTTTAAAGCTGCACAAAATCTCTGAATTATGCAATAAAAAATAGGATGAAGGAAGGATGCATAAAGCAACAAGCTGGTTGCTTGTGATCCAAAGCACAAAGCAAGAATTATGTGGGGCAGGAAGACCGATTGCAACCAGACTATTTATTTATGTTCACTGGTTACAATTTGTAACCGTTTGCTCACTGAATTACCCACCATCATCTAAGCAAGAAGCAAGATTGGTCATCATACCTATGTCCCCATTTACATTAGATACTATCCGCTGTGTAAGTCTTCCACAGGACCCTTTAACTCAGTGACACTCCTCCCAATTTTACTTTGCAGAAACACTAATCAGACCTAATGGTCCACCTCTTCTTACCTTCTCAGATTTTCCAATATACTTTAAGGCAGGGGTCTCCAACCCCCGGGCCAAAGACCAGTCCTGGTCCATGGCCTATTAGGAACCTGGCTGCACAGCACATGGTGAGTGGTGGGCATGTGAGCGAAGCCTCATCGGTGTTTGCAGCCATTCCCCATTACTCGCATTACCATCTGAGCTCTGGCTCCTGTCAAATGAGTGGCAGCATTAGATTATCATAGCAGCATCTACCCTATTGTGAACTGCGCATGTGAGGAATCTAGGTTGCATGCTCCTTATGAGAATCTAATGCCTAATGGTCTCTATCTCCCATCACCCCAAGAGGATACTGTCTAGTTTTGGGAAAACAAGCTCAGGACTGCCACTGATTCTACATTTTGGTGAGCTGCATAATTATTTCATTATATATTAAAATGTCATAATGATAGAAATAAAGTGCAAAATAAATGTAATGTGCTTGAATCACCCTGAAACCACTCCCTACCACCCCCAGTGTGTGGAGAACTTGCCTTCCACGAAACTGGTCCCTGGTGCCAAAAAGGTTGGGGACTGCTGCGTTAGGGCACTCATGATCTCTCTTCTAAATCATCAAATTCCACTCCAAAGATTCCTTCATTGTCCTGCTATAATATAAAACTTTTCTTCCTCTTCTTCAACTGGTATTTATACTTCATAATAAATTCACACGATTGTATGTCAGAAAGAGTGTTAGGAGTCCTTTTTCTTATTAAATTCTGCTTCAAAAACATTTGTTTTCTTTTTCGCATATGTTGAACCAGCCTTGCATCCCAGGGTTGAAGCCCACTTGATCATGGTGGATAAGCTTTTTGATGTGCTGCTGGATTCGGTTTGCCAGTATTTTATTGAGGATTTTTGCATCGATGTTCTTCAGGGATATTGGTCTAAAATTCTCTTTTTTGTTGTTGTGTTTCTGGCAGGCTTTGGTATCAGGATGATGCTGGCCTCATAAAATGAGTTAGGGAGGATTCCCTCTTTTTCTGTTGGTTGGAATAGTTTCAGAAGGAATGGTACAGCCCCTCCTTGTATGTCTGGTAGAATTCAGCTGTGAATCCATCTGGTCCTGGACTTTTTTTGGTTGGTAAGCTATTAATTATTGCCTCAATTTCAGAGCCTGTTATTGGTCTATTCAGAGACTCAACTTCTTCCTGGTTTAGTCTTGGGAGGGAGTATGTGCCCAGGATTTATCCATTTCTTCTAGATTTTCTAGTTTATTTGCGTAGAGGTGTTTGTAGTATTCTCTGCTGGTAGTTTGTATTTCTGTGGGATCAGTGGTGATATCCCCTTTTTCATTTTTTATTGCCTCTATTTGAATCTTCTCTCTTTTCTTCTTTATTAGTCTTGCTAGTGGTTTATCAATTTTGTTGATCTTTTCAAAAAACCAGCTCCTGGATTCATTGATTTTTTGAAGGGTTTTTTGTGTCTCTATCTCCTTCAGTTCTACTCTGATTTTAGTTCTTTCTTGCCTTCTGCTAGCTTTTGAATGTGTTTGCTCTTACTTCTCTAGTTCTTTTCATTGTGATGTTAGGGTGTCCATTTTAGATCTTTCCTTCTTTCTCTTGTGGGCATTTAGTGCTATAAATTTCCCTCTATAAACTGCTTTAAATGTGTCCCAGAGATTCTGGTATGTTGTGTCTTTGTTCTCATTGGTTTCAAAGAACATGTTTATTTCTGCCTTCATTTTGTTATGTACCCAGTAGTCATTCAGGAGCAGGTTGTTCGGTTTCCATGTAGTTGAGTGGTTTTGAGTGAGATTCTTAATCCTGAGTTCTAGTTTGATTGCACTGTGGTCTGAGACACAGTTTGTTATCATTTCTGTTCTTTTACATTTGCTGAGGAGTGCTCTACTTCCAACTGTGTGGTCAATTTTGGAATAGGCGCGGTGTGGTGCTGAGAAGAATGTACATTCTGTTGATTTGGGGTGGAGAGTTCTGTAGATGTCTATTAGCTCAACTTGGTGCAGAGCTGCATTCATTTCCTGGATATCCTTCTTAACTTTCTGTCTCATTGATCTGTCTAATGTTGACAGTGGGGTGTTAAAGTCTCCCATGTGCAAATCAATAAACGTAATCCAGAATATAAACAGAACCAATGACAAAAAAACACGATTATCTCAATAGATGCAGAAAAAGCCTTTGACAAAATTCAACAGCCCTTCATGCTAAAAACTCTCCATAAATTAGATATTGATGGGACGTATCTCAAAATAATAAGAACTATTTATGACAAACACTGAGCCAATATCATACTGAATGGGCAAAAACTGGAAGCCTTCCCTTTGAAAGCTAGCACAAGACAGGGATGCCCTCTCTCACCACTCCTATTCAACATAGTGTTGGAAGTTCTGGCCAGGGCAATCAGGCAGAAGAAGGAAATAAAGCGTATTCAAATGGAAAAGAGGAAGTCAAATTGTCCCTGTTTGCAGATGACAAGATTGTATATCTAGAAAACCACATTGTCTCAGCCCAAAATCTCCTTAAACTGATAAGCACCTTCAGCAAAGTCTCAGGATACAAAATCAATGTGCAAAAATCACAAGCATTCTTATACACCAATAACAGACAAACAGAGAGCCAAATCATGAGTGAACTCCCATTCACAATCGCTTCAAAGGGAATAAAATACCTAGGAATCCAACTTTCAAGGGATGTGAAGGACCTCTTCAAGGAGAACTACAAACCACTGCTCAACGAAATAAAAGAGGAGAGGACACAAACAAATGGAAGAACATTCCATGCTTATGGATAGGAAGAATCAATATCGTGAAAATGGCCATACTGCCCAAGGTAATTTATAGATTCAATGCCATCCCTATCAAGCTACCAATGACTTTCTTCACAGAATTGGAAAAAACTACTTTAAAGTTCTTATGGAGACAAAAAAGAGCCTGCATTGCCAAGTCAATCCTAAGCCAAAAGAACAAAGCTGGAGGCATCATGCTACCTGACTTCAAACTATACTACAAGGCTACAGTAACCAAAACAGCATGGTACTGGTACCAAAATAGAGATATAGACCAATGGAACAGAACAGAGCCCTCAGAAATAATACCACACATCTATAACCATCTGATCTTTGACAAACCTGACAAAAACAAGAAATGGGGACAGGAGTCCCTATTTAACAAATGGTGCTGGGAAAACTGGCTAGCCATATGTAGAAAGCTGAAACTGGATCCCTTCCTTACACCTTATACAAAAATTAATTCAAGATGGATTAAAAACTTAAATGTTAGATCTGAAACCATAAAAACCCTACAAGAAAACATAGGCAATACCATTCAGGACATAGGAATGGGCAAGGACTTCATGTCTTAAACACCAAAAGTAATGGCAACAAAATTAACAAATGGGATCTAATTAAACTAAAGAGCTTCTGCACAGCAAAAGAAACTACCATCAGATTGAACAGGCAACCTAAAGAATGGGAGAAAATTTTTGCAATCTACTCATCTGACAAAGGGCTAATATCCAGAATCTACAAAGAACTCAAACAAATGTACAAGAAAAAAACAAACAACCCTATCAACAAGTGGGCGAAGGATATGAACAGACACTTCTCAAAAAAAGACATTTATGCAGCCAAAAGACACATGAAAAAATGCTCATCATCACTGGCCATCAGAGAAATGCAAATCAAAACCAAAATGAAATATCATCTGACACCAGTTAGAATGGTGATCATTAAAAAGTCAGGAAACAACAGGTGCTGGGGGAGAGGATGTGAAGAAATAGGAACACTTTTACACTGTTGGTGGGACTGTAAACTAGTTCAACCATTGTGGAAGTCAGTGTGGCGATTCCTCAGGGATCTAGAACTAGAAATACCATTTGACCCAGCCATCCCATTACTGGGTATATACCCAAAGGAATATAAATCATGCTGCTATAAAGACAAATGCACACGTATGTTTATTGTGGCACTATTCACAATAGCAAAGACTTGGAACCAACCCAAATGTCCAACAATGATAGACTGGATTAAGAAAATGTGGCACATATACACCATGGAATACTAAGCAGCCATAAAAAAGGATGAGTTCCTGTCCTTTGTAGGGACATGGATGAAGCTGGAAACCATCATTCTCAGTAAACTATCTCAAGGACAAAAAACCAAACACCGCATGTTCTCACTCATAGGTGGGAATTGAACAATGAGAACACTTGGAAACAGGATGGGGAACATCACACACTGGAGCCTGTTGTGGGGTGGGGGAGGGAGGAGGGATAGCATTAGGAGATATACCTAATGTAAATGAGAAGTTAATGGGTACAGCACACCAACATGGCACATGTATACATATGTAACAAACCTGCATGTTGTGCACATGTACCCTAGAACTTAAAGTATAATAAAAAATATATATATAAAGACAAATATTTGTTTTCCACTTTCCTTGTGGAATGCATATCACTAGACTTTACTATCTAATATCATTTCTTCTAATTGCTATCTCTAATGTTCTTTCCACCTAAATCACTGATCATTTTAGCACAGAACATCCTCTCCTCCACTATTTACTTATCAATGTTGATGATTTTAATATCACTTTAATTTTCTGTCCTTTAGGTCCTTGATCTACTCAAATCTGAAGATTCTCAGCTCTGCAACTCTTTCCCAGAGTCTTATACTAAGAAATGCACTACCCCAAAAATAGAGATTTCAAATATCTTACTTCTTATAATCACCATCTCTCCTTTCTGCTTATTTACACTAATAATTCTCTTTAAAATATTCCTTGATTTTCCAAGAATTATTCTACTATTTTCACGATCGTAAATTCCTCATTTCTCCTAAATTTCATGCTATTCTGGACTAAATTCTACGACCCATAACAAATCACAACCTGAGGAACAGACCTACTTTACTTTGCCCTCTTCTCTCTTAGTCTCACTATGGGCAACCGTAAACCTCGTTTTACTCAGCTATTTGACTTTCTGAGTTACTGAATTACTCTTAACAGAGAGAATTTTCCTGATACTGATGGCAGCAGCAGGTTATCTGTAGAGGCTGTTGCCATCATCATGCCAGCTGCAATAGGGAGGTGAGGCCAGGACTGCATACTCCATGGAGCTGTCAGAAGCCAGGAACAAGTGGGAGTCTCACCCCTTTTGAATAGGGGCAGGAGTTCCCTGGGTTCTGCTGCAGCCATCCAAACTGTGGCTGCAGACCCCAGCCTCTCACTCCATGGAGCAGGCATGACAATCACCCCACCGAACACAGCTGCAGCCACCCAAATCATGGCTGCAGGCCCAGGAATCCCTGCACTCTCAGAGGTCTGGGGAGGCCCTCCTGCCTTCACAGGCTTGGAAGTGTCTGCTCCAGCTGTCTGGCTTCTCTCTGCTGTCAGTGCCGACTCCAATTTCAGAGCAAAGTTGGGACCGAGCCCAGGCACTGTGACAGCCTGACCGGGTTTGTGCACACTTGGAGCAGTGCTGACACACCAGCCCCCTGCTGCCTGCTGCTTCAGCCCCCTCTGGACTTTGGGCACTGACAAGCAAGGGAGGAAAGCCACAGGGGTGCTAAGGGCAGCTTGGCGCTGGCCTGTAGATGCCCCTTGGCATGAATAGCCTGGGCACCATAAACAGCAGTAGGAAGCAGACAGGCTCCTGGGCAGAGGGGGCCAGTTCCTGGTGAGGCCCCATCTTCGGGCCAGGAAGTGCCTGAAGGATAGGGACCTGGCTGCGAGTCTCACAAACTGGAGTGTGAACTTGCAGTGTCTTTTCTGGGCCCTCCCTTGATTGCCCATGGACCAATCAGAATACACTTCCTTCCGTCTGAGGCCCGTAAAAGCCCCAGGCTCAGGCAGAGCTGAGCAGAGACAGGAACTACCAGCTGCAGAGAGGAACAACCCACTCCAGGTCCTCCTCTTTGCTGAGAGCTTGGAAGACAACAGGATGACCTGTGTGCAGAGAAGAACAACCCATTGCAGGACCTCCTCTCTGCTGAGAGCTGCAGAGATGGTGGGACAACCTGCCCATGGAGAGGAGCTTCCCACTCTAGGGTATCCTCTCTGCTAAGACTTGAACACTTGTTGGGAGACCCTGGTGGCAGAAAGGAGCTTTCCCTATAGGTTTTCTCTGAGTTGTTCTACTGCTCAGTAAAGCTCCTCTTCATCTTGCCCACCCTCCACTTGTCTTAATACTTCATTCTTGCTGTTTGCCAGACAAGAACACAGGATCACCAAACAGCAAGGCTAAAAGAGCTATAACAAAAATGGAGCTGAAGGCCGGGTAAGGTGGCTGACACCTTTAATCTCAGCACTTTGGGAGGTTGAGGTGTGGGGATCACCTGAGATCAGGATTTGAGACCAGCCTAACCAACATGGCAAAAACCCATCTCTACTAAAAATACAAAAATTAGCTGGGGGTGGTGGCACATGCCTGTAATCCCAGCTATTCGGGAGGCTGAGGCAGGAGAATCACTTGAACCTGGGAGGCGGAAGTGAGGTTTCAGTGAGCTGAGATCACACCATTGCACTCCAGCCTGGGCGACAAGCGTAAAACTCCGTCTAAAAAAATAAATAAATAAAGGTGGGGCTAAAACATGCCCCTTGCTTGCCACGTTGCATGTGAAGAGAAGGAGAGTAAAGCTGCAGCGCTTCAGGGAGCCCAGACCTGGGAGCTTCCGGAGCCAGGCCTGTGACTTCCTCTTTGGGCCTCTGTGGTTTCTGGCATTTCTAAGTTTCTGGGTGCCATCACACTCCCTCGTGACAGCTGGGGAAGCAGCTTGTGGTGTGCCTGGTCCAGCTGCAGCCTCACAGAGAGCTAACACCCATGCTGGCACCTGGAGGTGTCCACCCTGTAGCAGGAGCCAGCATGTCTGACTGTGCAGTGGCCTGATCCAACACTCACTCACACACCCGTTGTCACTCCACACCTGACTTCAGTTTCCCTTCGAGGCGTGGGATCCAGACCAGCAGCATGAGCTCAGTGCAGCCTGCCAGGCCGAATGGGTAGAATGAGCCCAGCAGGCCCAAGGAAAACTCAGGCAAAGGCATCACTAGCCACAAGTTTCCAGCCAGAAAAGCAACACCCTAAAAATCTCATAAAAATACTGCCAGACGTAGCAGATCCTAGTATTTTCCACCTGTTATTGTTTCCCCACTTCCCTGTTTCTGGTCTTTATATCTGAAATTACTTATGTCTATTAAGATTTTTAGTGTCCATTTCTCATTACTGTTGTGAAATCTCCATGAGAACAAGTACTCTGGATCATTTTGATCACCACTAGTATATGCAGTGATTGGAGGACTGCATGACACTGAAGAATGTGTGATGTGACTTTATAATATTTAAATAGATGCATGGCCTTTTTTAGAAAAAGACTTGGTAGTAGTTTTATATATACGTGTGTGTATATGTGTGTGTGTTTATTTATATTTATATATACCATGATTTTAGTTAAATGTGAGACTGTTACTTATAATCCTTTCCCTATCTGAAGAGAAGGTGATTACTGCTTAACCACCAAAGTCTGTCCACATTCACTGTGCTTAAAATCTGAAATTATACTCTGTTGTTGTTTTATTATTCTCAGGTAAATGACTTCCATGAATCTTAGTGTTCTCATCTGTGAAACAAACAATGAAAACAAAAATAAATGGAGGGCACAAAAGTATCCATCTATTCAGGACATTGTGAGGAATAAATGCAATAATCTGTCAAATCACAAAAAAATTATTAAGAACTCATTAAACATACTATTAAATTATAGTTTTAAAGCAACATTAAAAACTTTTGGTCATTTGTATTGATGGAAGCATTTCTGCTAAAACATGATATATGCATTCCTGAGACACATTTTCTGAAAAAATAACACTATGAAAATACAGGGTTATAAAAACATAAAGTTAGGGAAAGATTAGTTAAAATCTTTACAACTCTGTGTTGTGATCACTAACAAAACCAGCAATAGTCATAATAAAAATAATAGTACAGTTAAAATTATGTTTCTAATAAAAAATTCAACAGAAAATATAGTTCGCCTTCTTTAAAAAAGGGGAATAAAGGGTGATGAAAATGTGTGTAAGACTGATTTTCCAGTGCTTAAATTAACAAAGATAAAGGGAAATTAGACAAAATACATTTCTAAGACAGAGCACCTAGCCAAAGGAGCTTGGTAAGAAATAGATATTGTGATACAGTGTATATTAATAGCTTATATCTCTCCCTGTTTATGTTGTATAGTTTGTGCTCAGCTAGTGTTACTTGGTGCAAAATGATACCATGCTCAAAGAAAGGTATATAAACAATTGTAGATTCCACATCATACTGATACCATTACCCTATTTACCAATTTTGCATGAGTTAATTAAAGTTATAGAGACAAATAAAGCCAATTATATAACCAAGTAAACATATTCTTATAGTCAAATGTAGTTGTTGCTCAACGGGAAAGAAATCAAAGAAACATTTATCATGATATCCCTCAAAGTATTAAATGGATATTTATTTACTGTCACTAAGATAAACATGCACACATACACAGACACACACACACACACACACACACACACACACACACACACTTACTTAAAACATTCTTTCCAGGCAAATTTAATGCTTTAACAAAAGTAAATTCTGGTAAATAGAATTTTATTCATCTCATTCAACCTTGTTATGGGGAAAATACTTTCTTGCTACAAATTATTCAACAGTTAGATTTCAACTCATGAAAGAATGCTTTTCTTTCAAAATCTTCCTGGTTGATTGTTGATACATTAGTTTGCCAAAAGATTAACCTCAATTACACACCTTAGAACCACGGAGAGAAAAAATAAAGTATGAACAAAATGTCATGGCTTGTGGAGAACATTTTATCCTGCTTTCATTTGTAAACTATAGAAAGCTTTTAAAAAAATACATGAAAACATAAAATTTAAGAAAATAAATACTAATAGATGAGAGGAAGGGGTCTATCCTCACCCTCCCCCACAGTAATCTGTGTATAAATATCTGTGAAACTTATAAGTGAATCCAATGCAAACCAGCTAGGTTACCATTTGCATTGATTTTTTTTTTAATTGTCAGCATTTAGAATAGGGAGTAATAGGACAAAATCATAGGAAAAAACTCATATATATATACACACATCTATACATATATATTATAGCTCCATATATAACATATTTATACATATGATACAAATATAATCTCTGTTTATATCTCTATATAACCTATGTCTATATCTATCTGTAAGATTCTACATCTATATATCTATGAAATTTTATTGATATATGATAGATATAAAGACATGATATTTGATGTTATATTTGTTTAGTTTTGATATAGGAGTCTGAAATTCTTGGTGCATTTTGAGAAGCTCTGTCCTTGTGAAAAAAACACAATTTATGACATTTTATATAAATTATGGAAAAGGCAGCATCTGGAGTTATTTGCATTCAGATTGGAAAATAGAATGAGATGAGAGACTTTACACTTGCTTACTATTCAAATGCACAAACATTAATGGTGAGTGTTGAAAATGGTGCCTGCCATTTAATTTAAACTTAAAACAAAGTGTAATTTAAAATTAAGGTGTAATTTAAAACAAAGCTCCTATGTGAAATGTAATGGCTTTAAGGCTTTGAATGAAACTACACGCTACCAACCATAGCTCTCAGCAAAGTGGAACTGGTAAGAGAAAACAGAAAAACAAAATTACAATCTGAAAATGTTTCAGAAAGATTTTTATTCTCCATCTTGTTTTTTGTTTGTTTGTCTGTTTTTATTGTCTTAAACAATAAGACATTTATTATTTCACACAGCAGGCCAATGTGAGTCAGGTAGCTCTTGACTGAGTGACATGGAGGTTAAACGAATCCATCACAAGTCAAGTGAGATTAACATTGTCCATAAAGAAGTTAAAGGTTTTCTGGCCATCAGAGAAATGCAAATCAAAACCACAATGAGATACCATCTCACACCAGTTAGAATGGTGATCATTAAAAAGTTAGGAAACAACAGGTGCTGGAGAGGATGTGGAGAAATAGGAACACTTTTACACTGTTGGTGGGACTGTAAACTAGTTCAACCACTGTGGAAGACAGTGTGGCGATTCCTCAGGGATCTAGAACTAGAAATACCATTTGACCCAGCCATCCCATTACTGGGTATATACTCAAAGGACTATAAATCATGCTGCTATAAAGACACATGCACACGTATGTTTATTGCGGCACTATTCACAATAGCAAAGACTTGGAACCAACCCAAATGTCCAACAATGATAGACTGGATTAAGAAAATGTGGCACATATACACCATGGAATACTATGCAGCCATAAAAAAGGATTAGTTCATGTCCTTTGTAGGGACGTGGATGAAGCTGGAAACCATCATTCTCAGCAAACTGTTGCAAGGACAAAAACCAAACACCGCATGTTCTCACTCATAGGTGGAAATTGAACAATGAGAACACTTGGACACAGGAAGGGGAACATCACACTCCGGGGACTGTTGTGGGATGGGCGGAGGGGGGAGGGATAGCATTAGGAGATATACCTAATGTTATATGACCAGTTAATGGGTGCAGCACACCAACATGGCACATGTATACATCTGTAACAAACCTGCACATTGTGCACATGTACCCTAAAACTTAAAGTATAATAATAGAAAAAAAGAAGTTAAAAGTTTTCTAAGTCACAAGCAGACCCCAGTTAAGGTCCTGTTGAACCTAATGCCTTTCTCCTGTGTGGATTAACTGATATAGATGAACTGTATGGTTGCAGGTAATCTTTTCCACTTTGACTACACATTGTAACATCTTCTTCCACTGTAATAAGACTAACCCAATGCTGCTGGATGCCTCAACAGCAAAAAAAAAAAAAAAAAAATTTATCATATCCCTCAAAGTATTCAGTGGATTTTTATTTACTGCCACTAAGATAAATATGCACACAGAAGCACACACACAAGAATATAAACACAACACACACAAACACACACAGGCTTACTTAAAACATTCTTTCCAGACAAATTTACTCTTTAACAAAAATGAATTCTAGTAAATATAATTTTGTTCATCTCATTAGATGTTGTTAAGGGAAAAATACTTTCTTGCTACAAAATATTCAAAAGTCATCTTTCAACTCATGAAAGAAGCATCTGTGGCTTTTCCAGGTGTACGTTGCAAGCTGTCAGTGGATCTACCATCCTGGGGTCTGGAGGATGGTGGCCGTTTTCTCACAGCTCCACTAGGCAGTGCCCCAGTGAGTACTTTGTGTGGTGGCTCCGACCCCACGTTTCCCCTCTGCACTATTCTAGAAGAGGTTCTTCATGAGAGCTCTGTTCCTACAGCCGACTTCTGTCTGGACATCCGGGGGTTTCCATACCTCCTCTGAAATCTAGGTGGAGGTTCCCAAACCTCAGTTCTTGACTTCTGTGTACCCGCAGGCTCGACACCACGTGCAAGCTGCCAAGCCTAGGGGCTTGCACCCTCTGAAGCCTAAGCTGTACATTGGCCCCTTTTAGTGATGACCAGAACTGGAGCAGCTGAGACACAAGGCAACAAGTCCTGAGACTGCACAGAACAGGGTGGCCCTGGGTCAGGCCCACAGAACCATTTATTCCTCTTAGGTTTCCGGACCTGTGATGGAAGCAGCTGCTGTGAAGGTCTCTGAGATGCCCTGGAGAATTGTCCCTATTGTCTTGGTGATTAAGTGTGGCTTTCCCTGAACATGAGTGGCCTGGTACTGCAGCACTGGACTGCAAGTTTCTTCCAGTCTCCTACGTATGAAGGACTTTTTTCATATGTTTGCTTTTAGTTTCTTTACAAACTAAGCCCTGTCCTTACTTCTGAAAAATTTATCGCTACTGTTTTGCTTCTCATTCTGGTGAAAATTTTGCTGAACTTGAAGCCTGTTCTGTGTGTGCCTACGTCTGTACAGTTTCTACCCAGAATTGTGTTATTTGACATTCAGTCAGGTGAAAAACATCCTTTAAGTCAAGGACAGGTATCTCACAAGAGTGGGCCATATAAATGCACAGATCTGCCTTTACAATCCTGAATTGTGACATTCTTACATAAATAGCCTGTTCAAAAAGTTGCCTCTTCATCTTCCACTCCATGCCATTAATGCAGTGAGGCCATAGTGCAAAATAATCCATCATTCCAACATGATACAGGAATCTTTGAGTCACATAAAAGAACACTGACTTATCTGGAAAAAAGTAAATGGCCATATCCTCAAATACCACACAGCCCTTCCTAGAGTTCATAGGCATTTCTGTGGCATGGGAATGTGTCCAGCTGCCCATGTGACAATTTTATTCTGGGACATCTCAAAATCAATGTGTTCATAAATTTAATGCCTAATGGCCTTAAAATCTACTCCTTTATAACTTCCTATGTTAGCTCATTTTCACACAACTGTAAAGATACTACCCAAGACAGGGTAATTTATAAAGGAAAGAGGTTTCGTTGACTCACAGTTCTGCATGGCTGGGGAGGCCTCAGGAAACTTACAATCATGGCAGAAGGCAAAGGGGAAGCAGGCACCTTCTTCACAAGGTTGCAGGAGAGAGAAAAAGAAAGCACACGGGAAATTGCCATTTATAAAGCCATCATGTCTCATCATGACTCATTCAGTATCATAAGAACAGCAAGGAGGAAACTGCCCCCATGATCCACTACCTGCCCTCTCTCTCTATGTGGGGATTACAGGTCCCTCCCTTGACATGCAGGGATTACAATTGAGATGAGGTTTGGGTCGGGACCCAGAGCCAAACCGTATCATTTACCCCATGGCGCCTCCCAAATCTGATGTCTTTTCACATTAAAAGCAATCATGCCTTCCCAATAGTCTTCTGACATTTTGGCGACAACCAGTCAGCAAGTCTCTAGGAAGTTTCAAACTTTCTCACATCTTCCTGTCTTCTTCTGAGCCCTCTAGACTGTGTAAACTTCCACTCATTACCCAGTTCCAAAGTTGCTTCCACATTTTCATGTTATTTTTATAGCAGTGCCCCACTCCGGGTACCAATTTACCGTAGTAGTCTGTTTTCATACTGCTATAAAACATTACCCAAGACTGGGTAATTTATGAACCAAGGAGCTTTAATTGAGTCATGGTTCCACATGGCTGGGGAGGTCTCAGGAAAGATACAATCATGGCAGAAGGCAAAGGCGAAGCAAGGACCTTCTTCCCAAGGTGGCAGAAGAGAGAGAAAAAGAAAGCACAGAGGAAACTGCCATTTATGAAATCATCAGATCTTGCGAGAATTCACTCACTATCAGGAGAACAGCATGGTTTCGAGAAAAGCACCCCCAGGATCCTATCACCTCCCACCCTCAACATGTGAGGACTACAATTCAAGGCAAGATTTGTGTGGGTACACAGAGCCAAACCATATAACTTCACCATTGCCATTCTTCTAGATATTCTGGTAGGTAAATGTGGAAAGTTATTTCACTCTTTATTTTTGATCCTACCTCTCGGTTCCACAACTAATGCAGCAGGAATTCTTTTTTCCGGTGCTGTCATTTTGATCTACCCAGAATCTGATCACTTCTGTCTCATCTACTGACATCAAAGTGGTCTGTACCCCACTTTAGTCTCGTAGAGTCTGTTCTAGCATATTCCTTACTGTGTCCCTGCTTCCACTATCTTTCCCAATTCTAGTCCATTCTTTGTCTGAGCAATCTTTGGGGTTTTTAAAAAATTGTAGCTCAGAACATGTCTCTTCCTATATACAATTTTTCATGGTTCCCGGTGAGATTGACCACTCTACATCCCGGGAAAGTGATGCTGTACTCAGGGAAAATATCTAGTGTCCACTGCACAGATAATGGCATGGAAGAGATCCCTCCTCTTTGTTCCAGTTACCTCAGTCCTGAGAACATCTTGGATTCTTCAGGATACAATGTCTGGTGCCTCCAATCAGGAGAACAGATTCAAGAGAAACAAAATTGCAAAACTCCATCTTGTCTTCAAATGTAATTCCTTTACTAGAGGCTTTTTGGAAATTACAAAAAAAAAACCCTAAAATTTTCATAATTTTTTTAAATAAAATGTGAAAATAATTTATAAAAACTTTTTTTTTTCAGATGGGGTTTCGCTCTTGTTGATCAGGCTGTGTAGTGCAATGGAATGATACCGGCTCACCACAACCTCTGCCTCCTGGGTTCAAGCAATTCTCCTGCCTCAACCTCCCGAGTAGCTGGGACTACAGGCACGCACCCCTACACCAAGCTAATTTTTGTATTTTTAGTAGAGACGGGGTTTCTCCATGTTGGCCAGGCTGGTCTCAAACTCCTGACTTCGTGATCCACCCGCTGCGGCCTCCCAAAGTGCTAGGATTATAGGTGTGAGCCACCTCCCCCGGCCTGTAAGATCCTTTTAAGAATAAGCATATTAGGGTCCCATTGATTTGATGTTGCTTTGAAATATGGAAGAGTTTGATTACCCTGAGTGAAAATCCAAAATCCTTGAAGACATTATTCCTGAAGATGAACCTAGATTCTAAGCTTTAACACAATTGCAAATGCTGTGTGATGTAAGCGAATTATAACTCAAGGCATAGTTTTAAATATTAATATTACTTAGCATATACTGATTGAATATAGTTAATTTAATTGAGAACTATGGAGTAAGACTTAGGAATATATCACATTACGTTGTGGTGCACAGCCAGGCCTCGAAGAGATAATACAAGAGTTCGACCCATGAATTGAATTCCAACATTTCCAGAAGGGCAATTTCATTATAGAAATAAGTTGACTATACATCAAAAATAATAATGGAATTTACATGTGAGGAATAATAGTGTGGTTGAAAACAAAAAGACTACTTACCAACTTAAGCAGACACTAATTCAATTCTCAATGATATTTTTTTCAGAGTTGATTTCTCAGATAATAAATGCACTGCTTATGAAAAATTATAAAATACTTAACATTATTTAGTGATTCATGTTTAATGAATATGGAGTGTGCTTTTCTGCATTTTAACATAAGGAAAGAATCAACATCTGTCTGTTGACAGAAACAGTGCTAGGCATTTACTTAAATAAAAAGTTGTCAATGTCCCACAAAACTGTATCTTAATGTATGGCTAAACTGAATCAGAACACATCTTTTTAGTTTCAATTTATTCTGTAAAAACATTGTCATTGATTTATTTTCTCAACAAGAAAAATAATTGCCAAAATAGTAGCATTTTCATGTTTTATTTAGCTTACAATGTTGTTGTCATTGTGATGCTTTCAGAAAAACGTCCTGTGGGTCTCAGCTCTGAATGAAGTAGATAGAATAATGCAACCTATTTCCCTTAAGAAAAGTTCAAATTACATAACTAGGTGTGAAGGTTAATTTTATCTGATGAATTGGCTGGGTGACAATTCCCAAATATTTGGTCAAACATGATTCTGGATGTTTCTATGAAGGTGTTTTTTGAATGAGATTAACATTTTATTATATTTTATTCTTGGCAAGTTTTTATTGACTAATATTAAGATTATGTAGGTTAAGAGATTAACATTTAAGTAGGTGGACTTTGAATAAAGCAGATTGCCATTTGGAATGTGGTGGAGCCATATCCAATTAATTGAAGGCCTCACTTGATAAAGACTAATCTCCTTTGAAGAAGAAGAAAATTTGCCAGCAGACTGTCTTTTAACTCAAACAGCAGTTTTTCCCTGAGTCTCCAGTCTGCCCGCCTACCCCATCAGTTTGGACTTGCCAAGCCTCCACAATCACATGAGCCACCCTCCACATTCTTTTGGTTCTGTTTCTCTAGAAACTCCAACTAATTTAATAAATATGGTAATATAGTCAGGTTGTGTGAAAAGTTTTAAAGAAATCAGTGATTTTAATAATCAGGTTCAATAGTTAACCTTTTAAGCTGATAATGTATGTAAGTACCCCCAAGTAAAATATGGGTCATGGTGGATAACACCAAAGTAGGAACTGGAGATCATTATAACAAGTGAAAAAAGCCAGACACAGAAGGACAACTTTCACAGTTCTCACTCATATTTAGAAACTAAAAAAGTTGATCTCATGCAAGTAGAGACTAGAAAGATATCAGAGGTTGAGAAGGGTGATTGGATGGGAAAGGGGCATGAAGAGAGATTGGTTAATGGATACGAATATACAACTAGACATCAGGTATAAGCTCTAATGTTTGCAGAATAGAGTGACTGTAGTCGAAAACTGTGTGTTGTATATTTCAAAGTAGCTAGAAAAGGGAACTTTTTTTTTTTGGCAGAGTCTCATTTTGTCACTGAGTCTGGTGTGCAGTAGCATGAGGATGGCTCACCTCAGCCTCAAGCTCAAGCAATCCTCCTGTCTCAGCCTCTGAAGTAGCTGGGAAGGAGACACATACCACCACACTTAGTTAATTTTTAAATTTTTAGAAGGATGAGATCTCACTATATTGCCAAGGCTGGTCTCAACTCCTTGACTTAAGTGATCCTCCCACCTCAGTCTCCCAAAGTTCTGGGATTACAAGAGTGAGTCACTGTGCCCAGCCAAAGGGACAACTTTAAATTTTCCCAATACATATTAATAGAAATGATAAATAAGGTGATGTATACCATAAATACCCTGACTTGATCATTACAAATTCTATGCATGTAACAAAATACAACATGTACTCCATGAATATGTAAATTATTATGAATTGACAAAAAAGATTTTAAAACATTGTATACGACAAACATTTTTAATAAAAAGAGTGGCAGTCTAGTTGTATAATAAATTGTATATGTTATTTATGGAGGGCATTTGTGAACTACACTTTATAAATTAGTCTAATGCAGTATAGAGCAAAACATGCCTAATACCAATCCATTGAATGCCTTATATCTTACTAATTAATCTGCTCAAAGCACTGACATCAGATCCTTATTGAAAAATAAGCATTTATGTTAAGCATTTGGATCAAGGCCTAACTAGCCCTGAAAAGAAAAATTGAACTAATATTGATTGCCTTATCATTTTCCAATTCTTAAAACTATTTTTGTTCAAATTCTAAGACAAATATTTAAAGAAATATTGATGAATGGTATTATAAGCTAGCTGTTTCCTGGTGTCAATAATAATAAAGTGAAATACACAGTTTATTACTTCAAATACCTGAGTCTACCAATAACAGACACACAAAAAATTCAAAGTACAATATTAGTGCATTGATGAATAGGCTGTACAAGCACCAAGGCAGATCAACAATTTCTCTTGAAGAAACTAGGATAAGAAATTAATATTGAACAGAGTCTTGAGTCATCATTAGAAGACAATTATTGTATTCCAAATCTGTCCTGAGAGGGGAATAGATAGATAGATAAGTGGATAGATAGATTAGACAGACAGATAGAGATAGTATCTAAATTTTACAGGAACACTGCATGATTCATAATAATATTGCTTTTCTCCAATGAAGATGCTGAGCTCAGATAATTTCAATTACTTTTTCACCAAGTAAGAACAGTAAAGGGCAGAAAATTTTATTGTTACATGTATCACCAATATCTTATGTAGATGTTAATTTGTATGTGAATTCTGGCTAGCTTCTGTTTTTATTTTTTAACTATAGCATTACTTCCTCTACAGTAAAATTGAAGCTGCTGTAAAAGCGTGTATAATGTATATGCTCATGCACATACATATCCAAACACTCACACACACCACATGTAAGCACTTCTATGTGTTTAGGCAAATGCATAAGAAAATATCAGATTCAAAGTATGTTATTGTCTTCGATGCTCATTATTTACAGTATAGATGACAAATATATCTCTAAAAAAAGTATAACTTGTTTTGACAACGTTTTTCTACTTTTATTTATTTGTTATTGTTTTTACAGATGGAGTCTCATTCTGCTGCCCAGGCTGGTGAACATTTTGAGCTCAAGTGATCCTCCTGCCTCAGCCTCCTGAGTAGCTTGGATTACAGGCACAAGGCACTGCACCCAATTCAATACTTTGTTTCTAAATCACAAATTTTTATACTATTGGACTAGTTGTATTTTTCTAATGATGAGCCATAATAATTATATGGTAAATACAGATAAATAGTGTATACCTATTTTTCTTTAGTAAATTACAGTTTAACAGTGTGGGAAGCTGAGAAGTGAAGATATAAACACAGAATAATGTAAGAAGTTCTTGGAAAGTAATAAATACCATGCTGTTAAAGTAAAAATTGAAAAATTCAACATAGTTAATACATAGTGTGCATATATTATGAGGGCTGATATATCATAAGGAGCTTCAACTTGATGCTAGAGGTAATAAAGAACGGATAAAATAAGAGAACAGAGCAATAGCATCCAACAGGAGACTATTATAGGTATACAGATTAAAAGGTATAAAGACTTGAACTGTGGTTGTTATAATTAAGGTAATGTACTGATTGCAGATATAGTGTGGTATAAAATTGATAAACTGAGTGGATAATCAGATATAGAACATAAGAGAGACAGTGGTGTTTATAATGATACACAGATTTCAAGATGGAGTATTTGAATTAAATTAGTATTCACTGAATAAGGAAAAAGAAGAACAAGCTCAAGAAAACATGCTGAAGTTGAACTACCTGCAAGATACTAATATATAAGATATCGAGATGCCACATGGACAGATTAATGTACAGTAGACAGTTCTGCGAATCAGATAGTTTTGATTTCATTTTTCAGTTATTTTACACCATGATATTTTTTAAACCATGCAAATGTTTGAGAGCACACCAGAAAAAAAAAAAAAAAAAGTAGAATTAAAGGGGAAGATTGTTGAAGATGGAATCTAGGCAATCCCAACATTTAAGAGACCAAAAAATGATAAAAAGCCCTCAAAGAAGTCTGAAAATGAGAGGCCAGGAGAGACAAAGTATATACTAAAAATCAAGTGAGAAGAGACAGTTAAAATCAAACAATCAAACAAACAAACAAAACGAGTCAAAGAAAGGAATGGTATGCCACATCAAATGCAGTTGAAAGTTCAAGCTAGACATGCTCAAATACGGATTTATGCTTTAGCACAAAAGAAAGTGCTGATGACCTTAGAAAGGTCATTGGCATACTGACAAAGAACACCATTTTGAAGTGAGTGTTAAATGCTAGATAGAAGAGGAAGTGATGACATTGCTATCAGTGGTTTGTAAGTTGGAAAAATTTTGATAAAAGAACAATTTGAAAGGTAGAATTTGAAGTTGTAGAAAAAACAAGATCAAAAGAGGAAATATTCTAGGATATGGAGAGGGAAATCATAGCACAAATAGATAATCATTTACAGAATAATTTGCTTATCCTTCTTTAAAAGTAGAGAAGCAGAGGATGGTAAGTAATATAACAGAGGGGAATGAAATTTTTAATGAACTAGGAAACAAATCTCTCTTTTACAATAGGACAAGTAGCTTGAATAACATGACAGATTTCAGGAAAATTTTTCAAATTTGCCCAAAATAGGAGAAGTAGATAATCTTAAAGATATTGCTAAAAGCCCAAAGTGATAAAGCAGAGAATGAACAAATTCGCTGGAGGGGCATGATGGTTGTGATTTTCTTTAATAGAGCTCTAGTGAAGGAGTTTTTATGACAGAGAAAGAATAGGGTTAGATGGAATGGGGTCTGAGGTTTGCACGGTAAAGCCAAGCATCTGTATTGACCAACTAGTAATAGAGCAGTTGATAAAATACGAGATAAACTAAGCTAGGTGATAAATCTGAAGAAGGAAACCTTCTAGGCAATATATACCTATGAGCTCTAGAAGCCTGGAGTCCTGGAGCCAGAGAATGAGACAATTAGAATGACAGACGGTCAACTGACTTTGTTCAGAGTTTCAAATAATAAAACTCAGTTTTAACTAGTGAAAAGAATCATGGTGTGGATGAGTAAGTAAACTGTTTTCCTTTAGTAAAAAGAACCATGATATGGTAAGTGAGTAAGTAAAGTAGAGTGGAAGTGAATATTCCAGGAAAGCTAGTAGTTTTGAGATTAGCCTACTGGATATATCATCATTTTAGAATTATAATTTCACTTATTTTCATTGTAACATCAAAGCTTAGACTGGGGAAATCTTTAAGCTGCATTTCAGAGGCCTCAAAGGAAACAGAGAAAAGTTGGATAGGTCATTACAAAACAAAGAAGAAAGAAAAGTAATACACTAGAATGACACGAATCTCATAGTAGGTGGAGTTTTTATGTGAGTGAAAATTTAATGTGTTAAAAATTAAAAGGAAATTAGATGAATAATGTACTGTAGATTGTCAGAAAATATGTACATTTCACCCTAAAAACATTTGGTCAACATGAAGATGTTGCTATGGAATTTTCTACCTAAAATATTTTTCTATATTAAGTTTTGTACTTTCCAAATTAAAAAAAAATTACATTAGAAATGACCAACATAGGTTTTAGACTCAAAAGATTATGTAAAAGGTAATTAAGAAGTTTTATTATTAAGAATAAGTTAAAACAGACCTGGCATGGTGACTCACGCCTGTAATCCCAGCACTTTGGGAGGCCGAGGTAGGCAGATGAAGAGGTCAGGAGATCGAGACCATCCTGGTGAACACAGTGAAACCCTGTCTCTACTAAAAATACAAAAAAAAAAAATTAGCCAGGCGTGGTAGGGGCGCCTGTTGTCCCAGCTACTTGGGAGGCTGAGTCAGGAGAATGGCACGAACCCAGGAGGCGGAGCTTGCAGTGAGCCGAGATCGCGCCACTGCACTCCAGCCTGGGTGACAGAGCGAGACTCCGTCTCAAAAAAAAAAAAAAAAAAAAAAAAGAATAAGTTAAAACATTAATTATAAAAATATTTTAAAAATATATACGTGGTATAGAGTTCCTGAAAACAAATGTAGGGAAAAGAAAGAGAGATCAGGCTGTTACTGTGTCTATGTAGAAAGGGAAGACATAAGAAATTGCATTTTGACCTGTACCCTGAACAATTGCTTTCCCTTGAGATGCTGTTAATCTGTAACTTTGCCTCAACCTTGAGCTCACAAAAACATGTGCTGTATGGAATCAAGGTTTAAGGGATCTAGGGCTGTGCAGGATGTGCCTTGTTAACAAAACGTTTACAAGCAGTATACTTGGTAATAGTCATCGCCATTCTCTAATCTCGATAAACCAGGGGCATGATGCACTGCGGAAAGCTGCAGAGACCTCTGCCCTGGAAAGCCAGGTATTGTCCAAGGTTTCCCCCCATGTGATAGTCTGAAATATGGCCTCGTGGGATGGGAAAAACCTGACCGTCCCCCAGCCTGACACCCATAAAGGGTCTGTGCTGAGGTGGGTTAGTAAAAGAGGAAGGCCTCTTGCAGTTGAGATAGAGGAAGGCCACTGTCTCCTGCCTGCCCCTGGGAACTGAATGTCTCGGTATAAAACCCGATTGTACATTTGTTCAATTCTGAGATAGAAGTAAAGCCGCCCTGTGGCGGGAGGCGAGACATGTTGGTAGCTATGCTGCCTTGTTATTCTTTACTCCACCGAGATGTTTGGGTGGAGAGAAACATAAATCTGGCCTACGTGCACATCCAGGCATAGTACCTCCCCCTGAACTTATTTGTGACACAGATTCCTTTGCTCACATGTTTCTTTGCTGATCTCCTTATTATCACCCTGCTCTCCTACCGCATTCCTCTTGCTGAGATAGTGAAAATAGTAATCAATAAAAACTGAGGGAACTCAGAGGCCGATGCCGGTGCGGGTCCTCCATATGCTAGGTGGCGGTCCTCTGGGCCCATTTTTCTTTCTCCATACTTTGTCTCTGTATCTTATTTCTTTTCTCAGTCTCTCGTCCCACCTGACGAGAATTACCCACAGGTGTGGAAGGGCTGGCCTCCTTCAACAATGAGTGTACATTAAAGAAAGTTGGATGGAGAAGATTAATTCACAGAGGCATTTGATAATTTTCTAAAACCAGATTATCTCTATACTTTCTCAACTCTATAGTAGAAAAGGTAAATATTTTACTTATATGTTTATTTTATGACAATGTTCTACCATGTAATCACACACAAATACATATAAACTAGCACCCATAATTGAGACCTATATATTAAAATGCAGATAGTTCTTATATAATGCCATAAAATATCACCCTCCTATGAGTTAAATGATATTATGACTAAAAGCTCTGTCAATGTAAATGTATTATAAGAGTAAATTACCACATTTGGCCGGGTGCGGTGGCTCAAGCCTGTAATCCCAGCACTTTGGGAGGCCAAGGCGGGCAGATCACAAGGTCAGGAGATCGAGACCATCTGGCTAACATGGTGAAACCCCGTCTCTACTAAAAATACAAAAAATTAGCCGGGCGTGATGGTGGGCACCTGTGGTCCCAGCTACTCGGGAGGCTGAGGCAGGAGAATGGCGTGAACCCGGGAGGCGGAGCTTGCAGTGAGCCGAGATTGCACCACTGCACTCCAGCCTGGGCGACAGAGCAAGACTCCATCTCAAAAAAAAAAGAACAAATTACCACATTTCAAGACGTTAAAAAATAGTACTCATTAAAATAAGTCACGGAAAGATAAGAATTCAATACAGCATCATATTGGATAACTATTAAAAATGAAATATAACTGTATTATATAAATATTTGGATTATAATACTGACAAAATAATACAGTTCTGAGAATGTTTGGTATTCAAGTTTACCCTGAAAAATAAATAGAAGAGATATCAAGAAGTTATCTGATCACAACTTAATTATCAGGTAAAAAAATGGACAAATCACGTTACAAAATAAATGATCGTGGAAACAATTTTTAAAGTAGAATTAATTCTCTGATATTCAGATATTATTTTGAAAACAAAGAAATTAATATAAATTTATCTGAAAAAAGCTGTCACACAAACTCATTTACAATTATAATAAAATTTAAAACTATAAAAAGAATAGTTATAATAAAAATTATGAGAATTTTATTCATTCCTTATGCCAAAATAAATTATACTCAGAAATTTTATGTAGAAAATAAAACTAGAAATTACGAGCACAAATTCTATTTTAAAAATTAGATGAAAAATAATTATTTCTAAATAATCCATACAAAACCCAAAATATAAAATATGTAATAGATAAATTTCGATGTCTGAAATTCATTTTTTTTCAGAAGAAGTAGAGGAGGAAAGTATCTGTGACATATATATTAATTCATAAAGACATTATATATTAGGAAGAAAAATGAAAGCATCCAAATGAAGAAGAATGTGGGTAAAGACCATGAACATGTGATTTCTACAAAAACCAAATATAAATAATAAGTGAGAAAAAATGTATTCACTAGTAATCCAAAATAGAATCTAATACTAAATGAAGTCTCTTTTCTGCTCACCAATTATTAAAAATTACTAGGCCTGTGAATATCCAGTATTATTGAAAAAATGAAAAAAAAGACATTCTGAATTATCATTTTCAGTCTGTAAATTAGGAGATAAAATTCAGCCATGTATGCTAAACATTAAAATGAGCTTATTTATGACAGCATTTGTTTTGCATCATTCTTACAAATATGACTGAAGAAGTTCACAAGGACAAATGAGCGTAGCGAATATTTTAATGTATAATATATTATAAATGTTTACGAAATATTTTTCAACATCCAACAAATACTGTTACATAAATAATCATCATATTGCCTTCTTATGGAGGCAGTTAGAATTTATATCTACAGGATGTATATTGCATGTCAAGCAAAAGTACATTTCCAGTAATATTATTTGGATCAATATATATTTATGTGGAAATACATATAGAAATATTTTGATAGGACAAGGTATTGGAGAACAATAGGTAAAATTTGTGTCTATCAGAACAGAGGGGTCATCATATTAATGAAAATGCTAGCAGTAAGTATATAATACTTTATTCTTTGTAATTTTTTGTATTTTGGGAAATGTATTTGGTATATATATCTTATGATATTGAAAACTGAGGACACAGGAAGGGGAACATCACACTCCGGGGACTGTCGTGGGGTGGGGGGGAGGGGGGAGGGATAGCATTAGGAGATATACCTAATGCTAAATGACGAGTTAATGGGTGCAGCACACCAACATGGCACATGTATACATATGTAACAAACCTGCATGCTGTGCACATGTACCCTAAAACTTAAAGTACAATAATAATAAAATTAAAAAAATAAAATTGCAATGTGCAGTATCATGACTGTAGGAACACTAGTAATGCTAATAAATTGTTCCTAAAAAAAAAAAAAGAGAGAAAAAGAAAACTGAAGCTATTATTATCTTTCAAAAATAAATTCATTGTATTGAATCTGATGCCTTCCCAACATAATATGTACAAATTAAATTTTAAAAATTGTTTTTATAAATGAGGCATTGACACAATATTATTTTTGGAATGACAGAAAATATTGACATACAATATAGCACGTCTGAAATTAGCAATGAGATTCTGTATATTTTCAAAAGATTTATCACAGGCAGAATCTAAATAACTTTGAATATGTCCTGTTTTAGGAAACGTGAAAAATAAATGATATTTTAAATCAACTATATTGATGAGAATATCCATAAGGACCAATAATTTATGATATTTTCTTGCAATAATGAAGTATTATGAATAAAGCATTTTAAAATCTCATGTATTTTTTTTAGATTGTTTACATGGAATTCCATTGTGATGCATTTTATGGTTTTCTGAAAATCTTTTTAAAGAGAAAAAAAGATTCTCTAGCATTTTTATATTACTCGTCATACACTAGTCCTGTTAACGCATGCAATTAAATCAGAAACACTAGCTGTTGAAAGGAAAAGTATGCGTGCTTATTAAAGTTTAAGAGTCTTTCTTTGATTATAGTAACAATATTTTTATTGCCTGCATGTGTTTGTGGGTATATTTTTTAAAATTATTATTATTGAGAGCATTCTTTAGAATGTGATGACTACTTTTTCTCACCGTCCAGATATCTATCTCCCATTGAATTGTAAATGCCATTATACTGTGGCATATTCCAATAGAATAAATGATTCTGCTATAAATAGACTATATTTTCAAATAGTTATTGCATTTGTAATGTGTTGCTCACATTAAAATATTGCTAACCCAACCATCTAGATGCTTGATGATTATTAAAAAAAAATGTCAATAATATCAGGCTTGGAGAACATCACCATGTCATGAAAGATGAATCAAAATAACATTTACACTGCACAGCAGTACATAGTTTTAATGCTGTGCCATAACGACAAACAAAACCATTCATAGAATCACATTTCATGCACTTCAAGAATGATTAGTTATGACAGTTTTATTACATGAAGCTTGACTGGCAAAATGGCTATCCCTGAATAGGGGTTTGATCTCCTACAATTTTACAATCATATATCACATAGGTAAATAGAATCTTACCATTTATATGAGTATCCGATGACATTAATATATAGCAATATAAATTTGACTAGTATTTTAAAGTAGTAACAGTGAAAATAGGTTCATTTGCAATGCCAAATACAGCCTGAATAGTATATGTGTTACTTTTTATTGAAGCACAAAGAAAATACCGGCTTAAGTAAGAAATTTAGGTGATGTACTTAAAAGACCTTTTAGTGAAACTGTCAAGAATCATAGAAACAAGAAAATTTTATTCTTCTATATATCATTAGCTGAACTTCAAAACAGAAATGAGAAATCATAAGTAACCAAATGTTCAAAGTATGATTTATTCGTACACTTTTTGATTGATAATATGTCTTACATCAGATATATTTGAAATGTAGATTTCTCCCAAAATAGTATTATCTCAGTATGTTTGCAGCTCTTGATAATATAATGGGATAATGGGAGATAAATGCAGTGGGAGATACACACTTAATTTTTTTTTAATCTCGGATAGTCACTTGAGGCAAATGAATCATTAATTTATCTGCAATTTTAAAGTTGAGTAATAATTTCTTCAGAATTACTTTTTCTAAGATTTGACAATTCTTTTCATTAATATATTCAAGTTGTTGAACTATTTTGAAGTATGTTTCAGCAAAGGTAAAATGAAAATGTACAGGCAAACTTTAAAATCAAGAAAACATCTGTGAGCATAAAGAGTAACATTAGCTAACATTAATTTAAAATAAAATTGTGGGGAACAGCCAAGATGGCTGACTAGACGGAGTCAGGAAGAACTTCTCTCACCAAGAGAGACCAGACCATCAAGTAGATTAGCAGGCTATAAACAGATCTTCAGAAAGAAGGAAGGAATTGAGTGTGAACAGAGGGAGGACACAGATCCTGGGTTAAAAGGGGAAGGAACTGGGAACACTTCATGGGGTTGCCAAGCACTGGGACTCATTCCTGGCCCTGAATGGCTCCTGGGGAAGGGGTGAGTGCAATAGGTGTGGAATGGCCCACTGTCGCCATGGAGTTCTGGAATCCCAGTGGTGAGAGACTGTATACTCTCCATGGATATCTGAGCTGGCAAGTAGAACTGCCTGGGGGATTGGCAGAGACAGAACTCCAGCCTGCATAGGGCACAGAAGGTTTGGTGCAGGAACAGGCACAGTGGAGCACAGCCATGGGCACCCATCCCACAAGGCTCAACAAACTCCACTAGGTGGCTTTAGCCTTTGTTATCTGCTGGACTAGACAGAGCGGGGTGGCCTTGCCTACGTGACAGGGCCAGTCTGATCTAAGCAGCCCTTTGTCTGTCAGCCTCTCCAAGGGTCTCAGCATGACTGCACCCACTTGCAGCACAGCCTCAGCTTGTCAGTGGTCACTGCCATAGCTTTCACCAGCCGACCCTGACTATCCACCAGAGTGCTTTTGCAGACAGACCTCTGCCAGCATACACCCACACACGGCAGTCCTCCACCAGTGCACACTTGCCTGCAGCCTTCCACTTGCCACTTTACTGGCTTATACGCATACACGGATCCACAGAACACCTACCTGATAAACCTGTCATCATCCCACCAATGTACACGTGTGCGTATATCTACGGGTGTGCCCATATGCATGGACCGTCTGCCATCACCTACCCAAATGTGCAAGGGCCCACTTCTACCCTACTGAAAAATTTTTCATGCAGCCCCCATTGGAGTGTTGTTGCCAGAAGACTGGGAACATCTTGGACCCTCCAGCATAGTACACACTTAACCTTGAGAGGTCAAAGAACAAAGCTGCAGGCCTGGGCCCAGCTCTCCAGTGTTAAAACATGCAGCCCAGGAGTGCTGAGCTAAACCTACATTGCCTGAAAGCAACCAGAAAGAAAACCAATAAACTAAACTCAACTTATTCCACAGCCAAACCCTCAAGGTCACCAAAGAACACAAAAACAAAATTCTCTGAGAGACAACTTCAAAGATTAAGGAAACATCAGCCCACACAGATGAGAAAGAACCAGTGCAAGAACTCTGGCAACTTTAAAAGCCAGAGTAACTTCATACCTCCAAAAACCTGCACTAACTCCCCAGCAATAGTTCTTAACCAGGCTTAAATGGCTGAAATCACAGACATAGAATTCAGAATCTGGATAGAAAGGAGACCCATCAAGATACAGCAGAAGGTTAAAATCCAATCCAAGAAAAACTAAAATGGTGCATGTATTAAAGATGATATAGCCATTTTAAGAAAATAACAAACTGAGCTTCTGGAAATAAAAAATTCACTACAGGAATTTCAAAATGCAATAGAAAGCATTCATAATATAATTGACCAAGCTGAGAAAAGAATCTCAGAGCTTGAAGACTGCTCATTTAAATCAACACAGGCAGACAAAAACAAAGAAAAAGAATTTTTAAATATGAGCAAAACCTCAGAAATGTGAGAATATGTAAAGAGACCAAACTTACAACTTATTAGAATCCCTGAAAGAGATGGAGTGATGGAGCAACTTGAAAAACATAGTTGAGGATTCTGTCCACAAAAATTTCCCCAACCATTCTAGAAAGGTCAACATGCAAATTCAGGAAACTCAGAGAACCACTGAGGCATGCTATGAAAAACAACCATCCCCAAGACTTATAGTCATCAGATTCTTCATAGTCAAGCAAAAGAAAAAAAAATTAAAGGCAGCTACAGTAAAGAGGCAGGTCACATTGAAAGATAACCCCATCAGGCTAACACTAGACCTTTCAACACAGATTATACAAACCAGAAGGGATTGGGGCCCATATTCAGCACCATTAAAAAAAGAAATTCCAACCAAGAATTTAATATCCAGCCAATTGAGCTTCATAAGCAAACAAAAAATAAAACTTTTTTCAGAGAAGCAAATGCTATGAGAATTTCTTACTACCATACTGCCTTACAAAAAGTTCTTAAGGGAGTGCTAAACATGGAAATGAAAGACCATAACCTGCCACCACAAAAAAAACACACAAGTACATAGTACATTGACTCTAAAAGCAACTGTACAATCAAGTGTACATAACAACCAGTTAACAACATGAAGACAGGATTATATCCTTAAATATCTATATTAACCTCAATGTAAATGGTCTAAATACCCATTAAAAATCACAGTGGCAAGTTGGATAAAGAAGCAAGACCAAACTGTAGGCTATGTTCAAGAGACCCATCTCATATAAAAAGACACTCTAGGATTAAAATAAATGAATGCAGACAAATATATTAGGCAAATGAAAAAAAAAGAAGTGGTTGCTAGTCTAATTTTAGGCAAAACAAACTTTAAAACAACAACTATCAAAAAGGACAAAGGAGGACATTATGTAATGATAAAGGATTCAATTCAAAAAGACTTAACTATCCTAAATATATATTCACCCAACACTGTAAACACCAGAATAATAAAACAAGTTCTTAGAGGTTTATGAAGAGACTTAGATAACCACAGAATAATGGTGGGAAACTTCAACACCCAACTGACAGTGTTAGGCAGATCATCAAAGGAGAAAACTAACAAAGATATTCATGACTTAAACTCGACACTTTATGAAATTGTTTGAAATGCTCATTCCCCGGTGCCATAAAGAAATGGCACTTGAACATAAATTTAATTTACTCAACATAGATTTAATGTACTTCCTGCAGAAAGGGTACATTACCCATTAGTTTTGCCACAAGAGTACATCGAACAAAGGAGACAGGGTCATTTATAACCTGACACATCCACCCTACTGTTGTGTCTGGTTTCCATTGGCTGGAACAGGACTTCCCATTCTGTATTTGTCCCGATTGGCTAGCAACTTAGAACTTTTTAAAAGAGGAGAACAAAGGAAGTAGGAAGTAACTTGTGGAATGCCGAGAAAGGTAAAAACATTTTTAAATAAGGAAGAGGAACAGGCTATCACCTAATGCTTGCTTGGACCAGTATAAGCATGTCAAGGCAAATATTTAGGCTAAATTGTGGGAGCTAAGAAGATAATGTACATTGATTTCTTTATTATGGCTAGCAGATATTTAAGAATGTTAGCACAGGTCTTTGAATAAATTTTGCTTCTAAGAGAAGTTACTGTTTATTCCTAATAAGACAGGGAGGAAAGTCTTCGAAGAGGAACCTCTACTTTACTTTTTAGAAAATGAACCTAACAGATATCTACATAATACTGCACCCTTAAAAATATACATTCTTATTTGCACACCACACATAATCTAAGATCAACCACATACTTGGCCATGAAGCAATTCTCAACAAATTATGAAAAACTGAAATTATTCCAGTTACACTCGGAGCACAGCACAATAAAAATAGAAATCAACACTAAGAAGATCTCTCAGAGCCATATATCTACATAGAAATTAAACAATCTGCTCCTGAATAACTTTTGGGTAAATAATAAAATTAGGGCAGAAATTAAAAGAAAAATCTTCCAAACTAATGAAAACAAAGATACAACATACCAGAATCTCTAGGCCACAACTAAAGCAGTGTTAACAGAAAAGTTTATAGCAAAACATCTACATCAAGAAGTTAGTAAGCTTTCACATTAACAATGTCACATCTAGAGGAACATCTAGAGAAAAGCAGTAGCAAACCATCCAAAGCTAGTAGACGGAAAGAAATATCAAAAATCACAGCTGAACTGAATGAAATTGATATGTTAAAAACCACATAAAAGATCAACGAAACCAAAAGTTTATTTTTTTAAATAATAAATAAGATTGATAGATGGCTAGCTAGACTAATGAAAAACAAAACAGAGAAGTTCCAAACAAACACAAGCAGAAATGATATAGATAACATTACCCCAAAGAAATACAAAAAGAAACTCAGAGACTATTACAAACACCTGTGTGCACAGAAACTAGAACACCTAGAAGAAATCGATAAATTCCTGGAAACATACAGCCTCCCAAGATTGAAATTGAAAATAAGAAATTGAAATCCTGAACAGACCAATAATAAATTCCAAAACTGAATCAGGAATAAAAAACCTACCAATGAGAAAAAGCCCTAGCCAGACAGAATCGCAGCCAAACTTTACCAGACTTTCAAAACAAACTGGTACCAATGCTACTAAGACTATTTTTTTTTAACTGAGGAAGAAGGACTCCTCCCTAACTCATTCTATGAGGCCAGCATTATTCTGATACCAAAATCTGGCAGAGACACAACAAAATAAGAAAACCTGAGGACAATAACCCCGATGAAGATATGTTCAAAATTGCCGACAAAACTGTAACAAACTGAATTCAGCAGCACATCAAAATTGGCCGTAATAAAATAGGCTTCACAGGATAATAGGTGGTGTAAAATGCAATTTATCATATAAACAGAACTAAACCCAAAACTCACATGATCGCCTCAATAGATGCAAAAAGGCTTTTCATTAAATTCAGTATTGCTTCCTGTTAAAAAAAAAAACAAACTATACACAAAAGGAACATACCTCAAAATAATAAGAGCCGTCTTTGCCAACATTGTACTAAACAGGCAAAACCTGGAAGCATTCCACCTGATACGGAAAACAAGACAAGGAGTCCTACTCTTACCATTCCTATTCAACATAGTACTGGAAATCCTAGCCAGAGCAATTAGGCAAAATAAAGAAAAAAAGGGCATCTAAATAGGAAGAGAGGAAGTCAAACTATCTCTCTTCATAGAGGATATGATTCTGTATCTAGAAAACTCCATAGTCTGGGCTCAAAGGCTCCTAGAATTAATAAACCACCTCAGCAAATTTTACAATACAAAATCAATGTACAAAAATCAGTAACATTTCTATACACCAATAGTACCAAAGCTGAGAGCCAAAACAAAAATACAATCTCATTCACAATAGCAACAAAAATATAAATACTTAGGAATATAGCTAATCAGAGGTGGATGATGTCTACAATGAGAATTACAAAACACTGCTGAAGGAAATTAGAGATGACACGAAGAAACAAAAAAAAAATTACATGCTCACGTATAAAAAGAATCAATATTGTTAAAATGGCCATACAGACCAAAGCAATGTACAGATTCAATGTTATTCATGTCAAACTACCAATGACATTTTTTTCACAGAATTAGAATAATAAAACTATTCTAAAATTTATGTAGAACCAATAAAGATCCCAAACAGCCAAAGGAATCCTAAGCAAACGAATAAAGCTGGAAGCATCACATGACCTAACTTGAAACTCTACTACAAGGCAATAGTAATCAAAACGGTATGGTACTAGCACAAAAACAGACACATAGATCAATGGAACAGAATAGGGAGCCCAGAAAAAAAGCCACACAAATACAATAATCTGATCTTTGGCAAAGTTGTCAATAACAAGGAATGGAGAAAAGAACTCCCCATTCAATAAATGGCACTTGGATAACTGGCTAGCTGTATGCAGAAGATTGAAACTGGGCATCCTTCTTTCACTATATACAAAATTCAGCTTGATTTGGTGAATTAAATACTTAAATGTAAAGATGGATTAAAGACTGAAATGTAAAATCCAAACTGTAAAAACCCTGGAAAACAAGATAGGGTAATACCATTCCAGACACAGGGAACTGGGAAAGATTTCATGACAAAAATGCCAAAAGCAATTGCAACAAAAGCAATGATTAACAAATGTGATCTAATTAAACTCAAGAGCTTCTGCACAGCAAAAGAAACTATCAACGAAGTGAACAAACAACCTACAGAATGGGAGAAAATATTTGCAAACTATGCATCTGACAAAGGTCTAGTATCCAGCTCCTAGCAGGAACTTAAACAATTGAATAAGCGTATAACAAACGACTCCATTAAAAATGGGAAAATAACATTAATAGACATGTAAAAGACGATATACATGCATATGAAAAAAAAGCTCAGTGTCGCTAATCATTAGAGAGATGAAAATCAAAACCACAATGAACTATGATCTCACACCAGTCAAAATGGCTATTGTTAAAAAGTCACCATATAACAGATGTTGGCAAGGTTGTAGAGAAAAGGGGACACTTATACACTATTGGTGGTGGTGTAAATTAGTTCAGTCACAGTTGGAGATTTCTCAATGAATTTAAAACAGAACTATTGTTCGACCCAGCAATACCCTTACTGTTTATATGCCCAAAAGAATATAAGTCATTCTACCAAAGAGACACATGTACTCACGTTCATTGCAGCACTATTCACAATAGCAAAGTCATGAAATCAACCTAGAAGCTCATCAACAGTGGACTGGTTAAAGAAAATATGGTACATATAATGCCATGGAGTACTATGCAGCCATAAAAAGAATAAAATTATGTCCTTTGCATCAACATGGATGGAGCTGGAGGCCATTATCATATGTAAATTAACATAGGAACAGAAAACCAAATACCGCATGTTCTCACTTATAAGTGGGAGCAAAGCACTGAGTACACACGGATACTAAGAGAGGAACAATAAACACTGGAGCCTGTTTGAGGGTGGAGGGTTGGAGGAGGGTGAGGGTCAAAAATCTACCCATTCGTTACTATGTTCACAACACGGGTAATAAAATCATTTGTACACCAACCCCAGCAACAGGCAATTTACTCATATAACAAACCTGCACATACACCCCCTGAACCTAAAAGTTGAATAAAATAATAAAATAAAGTTCTCCTAATTTTAAAACTAATGCAATCATTAATACATTCCAGAATGTCTTTCAATTTGTGCATGTATGTGGGCAAAAAACCAAGACAAAATACAAATACAAAAAGTGTCATATATCACATAGAATTCTCATCACTTATATGAATATCTAATGACATTAAATATACTGCAAAATAAATTTGACCAGCATTTTATTGCAATCACACTGAGTAGACAATTCTTAATGCCAAATAAGAAAGTTTTTGTTACCAAATAATAATGACCTTCAAAATCATAATGATCTTTTGTCTAAAACTGAAGAATAATAACAATATATGGTATAAAATTGTCAAAGAATGTATGTAGTATGCTAAATAAAGAGTAGAAATTTTTAAAATTTTTTCAATTGTAAATTGGTAAAATATGATCCATAAAAATGCTTTCACTTCTGCTGAAATATTTATTTCAAGTCCACAGAAGATGCTGATGTATCTCTTTTATGATGCTCAACTGTGGGAAGGGAGTTCATAATTCAGTTTCTTTGTCTCCAGTGGGCACATTTGTTAAGATTTCCTCCATAACAAGGGCATCAACACTAACAGGTTTTGTGAACACATCTCAGTCTTGAAAGCCACATATACTATGAAAAAGCTGGTGATATTGCTGCCCCATAATAAAAGGCCTTATTGGACCTTCCTGACTAAAGTTCCTAGAAGGTTCTTAGAATGATCACTTGTGTATATAGCTTTCATAATATATAACCATGTCTGTTGCCAAAAAATGTTACAATGTTACCAAAAAATGAATATGAATAATTTGGCAAATTATCATAATTCTCCATCTAAAATGTTGACAAGGATCATAACTGCTTTGTTTGTTTGTTTTCTTTTTTTGTTTGTTTTTTTGAGACAGAGTCTTGCTCTTGTTGCCCAGGCTGGAGTGCAAAGGCACGATCTTGGCTCACTCAACCTCTGCCTGTGAGATTCAAGCGATTCTCCTGCCTCAGCCTCCTGAGTAGCTGGGATTACAGGCACACCACACCCAGCCAATTTTTGTATTTTTAGTAGAGACGGGATTTCACCATGTTGACCAGGCTGGTCTTGAACTCTTGACCTCGTGATCCACCCTCCTTGGCCTCCGAAAGTGCTGGGATTACAGGCATGAGCCACTGTGCCCGGCCTTCATAATTGTTTTTTAACCTAACAAACTAGAGGGAGAATCTTAGGTACTTTTCAAGTTAGCAGTAGAGGAGATTTTATGTTTTTTAAGCATTCTGCCACTTTTTTCACTGGTTGCATTTATCATTTTTCTGGCTTTTTTTGTTAAGAGTTCAGGGAATTCCACAGCCTTGTCCAGGGGGCTGCTTCGAAATTGCTTAGAGAACACTCATTATTTTCTACTATATGTGATAAATCCTCCTGCTCTGCTATCTTTGTCCTGAGTTATTATCCTTGAACCTTTCAAAGTTTAGCATTGTTTGTATCCCCCAGCATTTTGGCAAAGATTTATATGCATTCCAACTGTCACAATAAATTATATACCCTTTCTTGTGGCTGAAACTACAATTGTCCTGCTAATTTCATTGTTTCTTACTTTGCTTTGTTCCCCATGGTTCTTTCTGGGAATTGCTTAGACAAGTAGTCTGATAGACAATAAACATCACTAAAACTTTGTATGGTGTTTTCAACTAATAGATAACACGAAAGTCATGGGCAAAGTGATTTTGCTTTTTTTGTTCAGAAACTTATGACACGGAGTCAGTGTATAAATTATACTTCAGCTGTTAATCATTCATTGACTCTTTCAATTTACGTATTACTACTTTTTAGAACAATCTCAAAGGAGAATATTTCATTAGCAATTTTAAGCCATATTTTCACTCTTCTTATATATTCATATAAGCTGTTGTTTTCATTAATAATTTAGTAGTTTTTTTACACTGCCATATGACCTTAGAGATTTCAGTTATTGCAACCAATTGTGAACTATGCTCAGATTTACTGTGTTATTATTCATTACATAATTTCTAAAACAAACTTTGTAGTTTTCTATTTGAAGATAAGGATTAATAAATAACCTTTCTCAAGTAAAATAACTGGGTACTACTGGGACTTCTGCCTGAAGAAATTGACGAGATTTTTTCAGGAAAATAGAGGGAATGGAGGTTAGTGGTCACAGTACAGGGTACAGAGTCATGCTGCCTGAGTTTAATTCCATCTTTGTCACTTATTAGTTGGGTGACCCGGGGCAAGTTTTTGTTTGTTTGTTTGTTTGTTTGTTTGTTTTTGAGATGGAGTCTCGCTCTGTCACCCAGGCTGGAGTGCAGTGGCGCAATCTCGGCTCACTGCAGGCTCCGCCTCCCGGGTTCAGGCCATTCTCCCGCCTCAGCCTCTCCGAGTAGCTGGGACTACAGGCGCCTGCCACCACGCCCGGCCAATTTTTTGTATTTTTAGTAGAGACGGGGTTTCACCGTGGTCTCGATCTCCTGACCTCGTGATTCGCTCTCGGCCTCCCAAAGTGCTGGGATGACAAGCGTGAGCCACCGCGCCCGGCCGACCTGGGGCAAGTTATATAATATTTCTTTAAAGATTTTTATCTGAAACATAAAAATTATAATTGTACCTAAATGATCATAGTATTGTCATAATTATTTTAAAACTATGCTACAATAGAAATATTTTAGGTCCGTGGCACAGAATCAATTTTGAAAAAAGTTAATTGTTTTTATTAGTAGTATTATAAATGTTAATGCAAAATAGAGTAGGACATGTAGTGATATTATAAGACATTGTATTTCACAACTAGTGCTACACTTTGTGATTAACTATAATTTTTATATTATATAGAAAAAATGAGAGTACAGATTGAAGGAGTAAGGAAAATTTTCGTAGCACAAAGGCATATATATCTTGATAATTAAGTGGAGGTTTTTAAACAGAGAAATATGATTCTTACTGGTATAAAAAAGATGTGAAAAAACATGGAGAAAGGTATAGGAATACTTTGCATAAGAGACAATTTAAACTTAAAGAAAAATGTTTTAAAGGTAGTTCAAATGGTCAAAAAACCAAGAAATAACGATGCTATAACATTGGTAGAAAATAAGAAATTTAACAAATAGAAATTCATTTGAAGAAGAAATATGGATGTTAAGTATGAGGAGACAATCTTTTGGAGATAAACTTTGTAGGTTTTAGAAATAGATTCTCCAAAAAAAAAAAAAGATTTCACCAGGCGAAGAATGCCAGTGAAAGCTAACAGAGTTATGTTTCTGAGGGATAATATTTGAAAAGCACGGGAGGCTCATAATTTCTCAGAGACATCTAGATTTGAGAAAAGAAAGAAGAGCAATAACAAGATAAATTTCACAAGCAGGAAGTTTTTTTCATATCTTTACCTTTTCATTATTATCTCTAGTTATCTTAAATGCAAATATTTTTTATCCATTTGACTAATATGTTACTAGTCCACACAAAATCAGTGAGTAGAAAAATTCCATGTAATATTATCCTTATTTCATAAGGGTGTTATTTCTGAAGTTTCTCTCTATTTAATCTTTAGTCATCTTAAACAATTTTGGTAATATAGAAAGAAATGTGATCTAGAAATCCTAAAAAGTATTTACTACTTAAAAATTGCCAACAAAGGGCTAATATCCAGAATCTACAATGAACTCAAACAAATTTACAAGAAAAAAACAAACAACCCCATCAAAAAGTGGGCAAAGGACATGAACAAACACTTCTCAAAAGAAGACATTTATGCAGCCAAAAAACACATGAAAAAATGCTCATCATCACTGGCCTTCAGAGAAATGCAAATCAAACCACAGTGAGATACCATCTCACACCAGTTAGAATGGTGATCATTAAAAAGTCAGGAAACAACAGGTGCTGGAGAGGATGTGGAGAAACAGGGACACTTTTACACTGTTGGTGGGACTGTAAACTAGTTCAACCATTGTGGAAGTCAGTGTGGCGATTCCTCAGGGATCTAGAACTAGAAATACCATTTGACCCAGCCATCCCATTACTGGGTATATACCCAAAGGATTATAAATCATGCTGCTATAAAGACACACGCACATGTATGTTTATTGCAGCACTATTCACAATAGCAAAGACTTGGAACCAACCCGAATGTCCAACAACGATAGACTGGATTAAGAAAATGTGGCACATATACACCATGGAATACTATGCAGCCATAAAAAATGATGAGTTCATGTCCTTTGTAGGGACATGGATGAAACTGGAAACCGTCATTCTCAGTAAACTATCGCAAGGACAAAAAACCAAACACCGCATGTTCTCACTCATGGGTGGGAATTGAACAATGAGAACACATGGACACGGGAAGGGGAACATCACACTCCAGGGACTGTTGTGGGGTGGGGGGAGGGGGGAGGGACAGCATTGGGAGATATACCTAATGCTAAATGACGAGTTAATGGGTGCAGCACACCAACATGGCACATGGATGCATATGTAACAAACCTGCACATTGTGCACATGTACCCTAAAACTTAAAGTATAATAATAATAATAATAAAAAAGAAAAAAATTGCCAAAACATGTAATAAAACTTTTATCTCAAGTAAGGATCCACAATATTTATGATGAATTATCCAGAAAGAAAACTATTAATCATGTGCTTAGTAATATGCTAATCTAAACTAAAATATCACATAGTTCATACTGTACATTTTGTATGAGCTTTGACATAAGCTTTGAAAATATGTACTGATATAATTTTGATAATATTTAATAAAGGGCATGATTTGCTACTGCATGAAGATTGAACCTCATTCAATGTTTTCGCACACTATTTTTTTCACCCAACTTCAAACCTGTGATTTTAATTGTAATTATAGTGTTTACCCACATTGAATAATCACAGAAGTGGTCATCCATTATAACCGGTGGATAGCTGTAGAAACTGTACACGCTATTTGGAGCTCCATTTAGGGCATCTTATCTTGTGAAAACAAATCACTTTTAACAACAAACCCAGTAATAATAATACATAATTACTTTTATATTAATTATATTGTAATTTACATTGTAAATTATAAATACAATTCAATAATAAAATACAATCACCTTGTCATTATAATTAACTAAATTATAACTAAATTGTAAAACAATAACAATTACAATTAATTACATTTAATCAAAACCAAATAATTATGATAATAAACAATTAAATAATAAATAATTAGAAATAATTTTACAAACTGTTTTTATGCAAAATGCTACCTTTATACATGTTCATACAGTGCTATTTCCGAATCTCTGTTAGAGATTTCCTGGCTTACAATAATTAGTGCTGCAGTTCCTATGGAACATATTAAATATACCTTCACTTTATCAATTTTTCAAAGTATTTACATAAATATATTTTTTATTTTATTAACGCAAAATATCACATTCATCTACTTTTCTGTGGAAACCTAGACTATTGGAATTTTTCACTTTTCTTTGGAGGCAGAAACATTTTTCTCATTCCTGCTCCAGGTAGCCGCTTTATAAAATCAACTGTTCTGTCACGCTTATTGAAGTTCTTTTCTACTTACGTCTTATCTAGATAAGATACTGCCCAATTTATAAGTAGCTAATAACCATCAATTATTTCTTCAAATGAAATTTGTTATGATTGTGTTTTCAAACATGTTCTAATAAAGTCATATTTTATCCCGAGAGAAAAGTAGGTTATTTGTTGAACTGGGTAACAATAGAAATAGAGTGGTATTACTCTGCTAGAATAAATAATAAAGACATACAGAAGTTTTAAAAATCTCTTAAAAATGTTAAAAAATATTTACGCAGTTTTAGTCAGAATGTCACTGGGACTAATAATTCTTTATTTTTCAGCTAGGTTTTTAAAATAATGTACAATTCCTGTATGGAATACTTGTGAGCAGATGAACATGATAGAGCATGATATAAAGAAACATGAGCGTGAAAATTTCTTAAGCTCTCTAGAAGAGACTTGAAGATGCAGACAAGAACAATAATTACAGTGTTAAGAAACAAATAGATCAAGATAAAGAAAGATCAGTTGAGGATTTGCAGCTGGGGACATTTCATGCATTTTTGCTGCATTAAATGAGAAAAGCATAAGAAATGGGTGAAATTATTTGTTTGTATGTGTATGCATAGATCCAATTTGTAGTTTTATATGCTTCTATTTTTCATGAAAAACATTCCTGTCTCCTTGCCTTAGCAGCTAACTCATGAATAGTGGTTTTCTCTCTTTCTGTTTCTTCACCGGTCTGATTGCTGTGACATTACTAGGGTAACCTAATAGATTATTCTTATAACAAAGCAGAACTTAAAAATTATAAACCTTGGGAGAACATTAAGATTCTCATTGTATAGAAGACATATTTTTTTAGAACATAAAAAAGTTCTAAAATAAAGCAAAGAAAAATGTAAAGCTGATAAGTCTGAGAAATCGTAGGAAGACAAAATATCAGGATTAATCAAAACGAGAACAAAAGATATAGATAAAAGACATATAACAAGAATTCTGCCTTCAGGAAATAATGTCTTCTGATAAGATATTTTTTTTCAACCCAAGATTAAATTCCCACTCCAGGGCCTGAAAACAAACAATGTCAGAAATGTCATAAAAATTAATTTGGTGTCAAAAAGTAAAGTTTTTTAAAACCTGACAAATGGGGCTTTGTAGGTATATGAGTAATCTCTTTGGTATATATTTATGTACTTTAATAAGTATTCAATGTTATCTAGTTTTAAAATATGCTAAAAAGATAAGATCCTAAGGCCATTGAGAGAGAAGTTCTTTTTACTGATGTCCATGTGTTTACAGATTTTTCAGGATTAGCAAGATTTTTCAATGTCTTTCAAAAATTGGCAAATACATTCTTTTAAATACTTTGTATAATGTAATGCAGCAAAAAGTGTTTTTCTGTGTCTTCAATTTGTAAAACCTAAAGATCAATAAAATTTTGAAATGCACTATGATATATGGGAAAATGCTGAAATATTATTTTTATATTTTAGATGATTTAAATAATATCAAAATAAAGATAATTTTGAAAAAGTGAAAAAAGTCACAATTTAAGTAAAGCTGTTAAAGATTAGTACTTACAAAGGAAAATAAAATAATAGCTATCAATAATTCTTGTCCTGATATAGCTATTGAAACTAGACTATTGTCATATTGTCAGCTATCTACTTTTGCAACAGGACATTTCTAGGATTTTTTGTAAGCTGCTTGACTTCAGTTTCCTAATTATTAGAAGCAGGCTCTAAATCACATCAACACAAAACGCATTCCTTTAAAAGTTTAAGATTTCAAGTAATTGTTATGTCTATTAGTTGACATAAATTATTATAAAAATAATACTTTTTTGTCACGGTGACTGCACATTCTTTTACACATAAATTCGACTTTGATTCATTAACTCATTTTCCAACAATAGAAATGACTTTATTATTGTTTTACACACAATCATCTTGTTAACCCTTTCTACTTTATATTAAAAAGTCATTTTCAAATGTCTTCCTACTTACTACTGTAATCTAAACTTTCTGGAGCCACTTTATTAGATAGAGTTGGTCCAAGTCATTACAAAGGTGGCAATTCAATTACTGGCTTAATGAGATCCATGTTTCATGCTAAGATAGAAATAACTATTAAAATAAATTTATTTTAAGTAGAAATACACCAAAAATACTTATAGAGATAATCAGAGTAACATGGCTCATATAGATTATGTGATTAGATAAAAATATGAGTTTGATAAAAAGCTCAATGTATTAGAAAATACTGTTATAAAACTATAGCTAACAATTATAATGCAACAGTTAGAAACTTAATCCACTATATGTATACTATATATATACTATATATACACACTTCATATATACTATATATATATATACAGTATATAGTAGATATATATCTTTTTGGTTTTGTTCTTTGTCCCTTACTATAATGCTTTTCTGGCACTTTTCAGCATAACCAATTCCTATATGACTTTACAGCAAAATAAAAAATGTCACCTTCCTCAAAAATTTTAAACAGAGTAAGCATATTTCAAGCAATTATATTCCTTCCTGTGTAGGCTTTCTGTTTCATCACAAATTTTAAATAGATTGTACTCAAATGTTTATAAATTTTAGGTACATTCACTATTTGCAATTTATTTCTATATTCTTTAGATGATTATATTGTCTTCCACATAAGACTACTTTTTGACAATTTATGGCACATTTTCTACCTTTACTGAATTAGTCTTTGTTTGTCATAATGCCATATGTACAGAAAGTACTCAGTAGTTATTCTGTGTTTGTCCTAAAATAAAGTAATATAAGAGTTCTACTTATTTACTGTGAAATATAATTAAGGCATTAAATTATGAGTTTCATGATTATTTTCACAACATAAACATTGCTCAACTAAATCTAAAATATTAAAAATGTTCCCTACCAAAACTCATAGAACATACAACACCAACAGTGAACCATTAGCAAAATTCCAGGGATTCAATCTAGGTCTGGGTGCTGATAGCACAGAAAGCCAGTAACTGAGACTACAAGTGTTGCCAAAGAAGAAGGCTTTAATTGGGTGCTGCAGTCGAGGAGATAGGAGCTGTCTCAAATCTGTCTCCCTGACTGACTAAAACCAGGGGTATATATAACAGGGAGGAAATGTAAGTGTGTAAGAAAACAGGAACTATGGAGGGGAAAGGACACAGTTATGATGAATGCGGGGTCCAGCATCTCACTGTCTGGATGTGGTCATCTGGTGAGTTTTAGTTCTTTGATACTTTTTGAGAGGGCTAAGGGACCCTTTCCTGAGGAAAGAACTCAGATAAAATAAAAGTATAAAGCTTTAAGAACAGAAGGGTTAATTTCGTTCTTTATACAAAAATAACTGTCTATGGGACTATTGGATCAGTTTCAGAACTTTAAACGATAGTATTTCGGTTACTATGGTCTGCCAATGGACTCATTAATTTCAACAAATGAGCCAGTCTGTTGAGGGATATTTATACTGCGGGAGGCCATGCATGTGTGGCGACATTGTTATATGGGAAATTTCTGTACTTTCTACTTAATTTTTTTCTATGAAACAAAAACTGCTCCAAAAATAAAGTTTGTAAAAACAATATTTGCCAGTAATTATAGACATTTTTATGTTTAACATTTGGAGTAAACTTTATCAAGAAGGTATACAAATAAAAACATAATTGAAATACATAAAATATAAATATTTTTAAGTAAATAATAAAAGGTTAGTTGAAGAGGTAAATTTAATTTACCTATTAATTTTAGGTCTATTAATAAAAGTAAACACTATAATTTAGATGAACAGTGTGAAGGATTTCTATGTGAATGATACTTGGCCAGTATAAATACATGAAGCAAAAATTTGCCTAATATTTTGCTTAAATATAAATAAATACTTGCATCAATTAATGTATTTAACATATAGAAAGTTTCCTGTTATAATAAAATCAAGTTTAAATATAAATTAAAACAACTTTGTGAAGAAAAATTGGAAATGCTGGAGATTAAAGGATCAATTAGAGTTAAATGCTAGAATATTTATGCCAAAGAAATAGTAAGCAAACTATTGTTTTTGAGTTCCTTGTAAAACTATGGTTTTCATACACTCTATCATATATTGCACTTATAGAAAAATTTAAACCTATTTGAAAATAAAACTTTATGATGTAAATTCTAAATAATATATAAAACTTACATGTTTTGTGAAACTTTTGCTTAACGTCATGAATAGTAGATGATTGTGTCACCTGAAAAGGAAAAGAAAATAGAGTTATTTTTTAAAACTGTTAATTTGTTTTCTATCCATTTAAGAAAAAAATTTAAATATATCATAAAATTCTTACACAATAAGAATTTTTGCTTCATTTATCTTTTTAGTGATTACTATTTAGACAAACTTGAAATGTTGCAATCAGTAACAATATAATTTTTTAAAAATTTTGTTTGTATACAACAGTAATAGCTTTATTACATTGATTCAATCCAATTCGTGTCCCTAAGATATATTTTTGAATTTTCTTTGTCCAAAATAGTCAATGTATTTTTCCATATCTCATAAAACTATTAATTAAAAATATGTTTTAATACACAGGAATGTAAAAGAATGTGTAGCAATAGTACCCAAGGATGTGAAGTTAATTTATATGGACAAATGAGAGAAATGTTTACCTCAGAATATTATAAGACAAAAGTCACCTTAAGCCCCCTACTGACATTATTTAAATCCCCAAATAAAAGTACTAAAGGTCTATTAAAACACATGTGAGACACATTTTTTGGATTCCTTAGGTACATAGTAATTTGACAAAATCTTTGGTACTAAATTACTAAAACAAACTCTATAAATTAAAAAATGAATAAAATATTTTTTATTCATCTAAATTTAAAAATTATTGAGTACTGAAGCTCCATACAAACATTTCAAGCCATCATGATGCTTTTTTGACTTTCTGAATTTGTCTCAAAAGAAATTTTTATGATAATTCAAGAAAATATATTTCCTTTCCCTGAATAAGCATATGATACTAGTGAAATTTATTATAATCATATGTCTACATGATTTATTTATGCTACACTAAAATCCCCTTAGAGCTGTTTAGAAAGGGTTAAATAAAGAATGCATAAAATGTTTGTGCATGATAGTCCATAAGAACCATGTAGTTCTTAATATTGTTACATTACATTTGATGTTTTATTATACACTGAAAGTATAACAACAAATACATTTATTTTAACATATTTCGCCTTCTACTTAACAGGATTGTGACTAATCATTCAGTATACTGTTCAGAATTTTTTTATGATTTCCTGTGTATATATGATTTACTAAATAAGACAGTTATAATATTTAAGTCCTAAAAAGTAATAGGAATTCTAATTTTTGTTATGCTGTTAATAGAAAAATGATCCTAAAACATTCTCTGTATATAAAATTATAAATATTTCATGGCATTGCTCTTCTCTGAAAGATGTTAGAAAAAAATTTAAAAACAGTTTATAGAGAGAGTAACATATCTCTATACACTTGTGCATATATTTTAATTTTGGTTATTAACCTTTAATATTTAAATTTGATTTTTAAAATATTGTTTTAACAGTGTCCATTGTTTAATCTCAATGTTTCTTATTCATTCAGCACCTTTATATGTTGCTTTCTCTGACAGAGTGGAGTAAAGGCCATGTGATATTCCCTAGAGTAACAAATATTTGTCCACTAGTAGTATCAAGGGCCATGTAATTTTAAACAAAAAATAATTTTCATAATCAATAATCCCTCAATTTGAGTTTGATATGTGTTCCTCTAGCACTTTATGAGGGCACATTATCTTGTATTATGCATTGGTTGTTTAATCTATACAGAGCTGAGGATAATGATCTAGTGTTACTTTTGTTTTGTTTTATCATGTAGTACACCACAGAGCATATAATAAGCTTTAATTAACTTTTGTAGAAGTCAAAAATAAAGCTGTGCGTGAAAACACGTAAAAACAGAGTAAGATCAAGGTTTCTTAATCTGATATGCAAAAGCTGTATGCTATTCTCCACATCAGAATAATGCAATAGGCAACCTTCTAATTTGATATATGCATTTTTCTTTGAATTTGCTTATTTTCAAGACTAACACTGTTTTCTTGAAAGAAACCTTCATGTGGAATAGGGATGTATTATGAGCTCTTAACATTTTTAAAAATTTTCATTTGACTTTCACATGTTAGAAAAGTGCTGATGTTGAATAAATCCTTGAGAACTGCCCTTTCTGCAGTAATTTTGGACAAAATAAATCAGAAAGAAATTAACTCCTAAATGATTCAGACACATATTCAATTAGCCCCAGGATTCTGCTTGCTCTGTTCTTTCCAGTCCTTTAGTTGTACTGAAAGCACGAAGAGAGGAAAATATGATAATTAACTGAGCATATAAGAGCTTCTGATGACTAAATTGATGTCTCAGTGGCTTCATCAGGGAGTTTAGTTATCATAACTTCCACTTTTTAGTCAGTTTTACAACATCTTAAAAAGGATAAACGATCATCGTGATAATTTATTCATTTCCATAATTATACAGATGGGAGTTACTTGAAACCCTACATTTGAAATCTTAATATTCCCTTCATTAATGTTTCTTCCTCTTAAAAGAAAATGAATCTTAAAATAGTGAGTAGGCAAGGCAAATGATGTTAGTTAAGCCAAAAATTTACTTCTAAATTTTAACTGATTATAGTTAAAATTTGAGTTATTATTACTTTACCCTACATTTAAGTTGATGAAAACAAAAAAGCTTTTTCATTCAAGCATTTAATCTGGAATTTGTTTGAATTTGCCCAATATGCATTTACTAGTTTTTCACAGAAACCTTTTTTTGTAATATTGCTTGTTTTTAAAACTGTATTGTAGCCATTTTCACAGTAAATTCTTTTTTTAAAATTTATTATTATTATACTTTAAGTTTTAGGGTACATGTGCACAAAGTGCAGGTTTGTTACAGATGTATACATGTGCCATGTTGGTGTGCTGCACCCATTAACTCGTCATTTAGCATTAGGTATATCTCCTAATGCTGTCCCTCCCCACTCCCCCCACCCCACAACAGTCCCCAGAGTGTGATGTTCCCCTTCCTGTGTCCATGTGTTCTCATTGTTCAATTCCCACCTATGAGTGAGAACATGCGGTGTTTGGATTTTTGTCCTTGCGATAGTTTACTGAGAATGACGGTTTCCAGTTTCATCCATGTCCCTACAAAGGATATGAACTCATCATTTTTTATGGCTGCATAGTATTCCACGGTGTATATGTGCCACATTTTCTTAATCCAGTCTATCATTGTTGGACATTTGGGTTGGTTCCAAGTCTTTGCTATTGTGAAAAGTGCCACAATAAACAAACGTGTGCATGTGTCTTTATAGCAGCATGATTTATAATCCTTTGGGTATATACACAGTAATGGGATGGCTGGGTCAAATGGTATTTCTAGTTCTAGATCCCTGAGGAATCGCCACACTGTCTTCCACAATGGTTGAACTAGTTGACAGTCCCACCAACAGTGTAAAAGTGTTCCTATTTCTCCACATCCTCTCCAGCATCTCTTGTTTCCTGACTTTTTAATGATGGCCATTCTAACTGGTGTGAGATGGTATCTCATTGTGGTTTTGATTTGCATTTCTCTGAAGGCCAGTGATGATGAGCATTTTTTCATGTGTTTTTTGGCTGCATAAATGTCTTCTTTTGAGAAGTGTCTGTTCATATCCTTCACCCACTTTTTGATGGGGTTGTTTTTGTCTTGTAAATTTGTTTGAGTTCATTGTAGATTCTGGATATTAGCCCTTTGTCAGATGAGTAGGTTGTGAACATTTTCTCCCATTTTGTAGGTTGCCTGTTGACGCTGATGGTAGTTTCTTTGCTGTGCAGAAGCTCTTTAGTTTAATTAGATCCCATTTGTCAATTTTGGCTTTTGTTGCTATTGCTTTTGGGGTTTTAGACATGAAGTCTTTGCCCATGCCTATGTCCTGAATGGTATTGCCTAGGTTTTCTTCTAGGGTTTTAGGTCTAACATGTATGTCTTTAATCCATCTTGAATTAATTTTTGTATAAGGTGTAAGGAAGGAATCCAGTTTCAGCTTTCTACATATGGCTAGCCAGTTTTCCCAACACCATTTATTAAATAGGGAATCCTTTCCCCATTGCTTGTTTTTGTCAGGTTTGTCAAAGATCAGATGGTTGTAGATATGCAGCATTATTTCTGAGGACTCTGTTCTGTTCCATTGATCTATATCTCTGTTTTGGTTACTGTAGCCTTGTAGTATAGTTCGAAGTCAGGTAGCATGATGCCTCTGGCTTTGTTCTTTTGGCTTAGGATTGACTTGGCGATGTGGTCTCTTTTTTGGTTCCATATGAACTTTAAAGTAGTTTTTTCCAATTCTGTGAAGAAAGTCATTGGTAGCTTGATGGGGATGGCATTGAACCTATAAATTACCTTGGGCCGTATGGCCATTTTCACAATATTGATTCTTCCGACCAATGAGCATGGAATGTTCTTCCATTTGTTTGTATCCTCTTTTATTTCATTGAGCAGTGGTTTGTAGTTCTCCTTGAAGAGGTCCTTCACATCCCTTGTAAGTTGGATTCCTAGGTATTTTATTCTCTTTGAAGCGATTGTGAATGGGAGTTCACTCACGATTTGGCTGTCTGTCTGTTATTGGTGTATAAGAATGCTTATGATTTTTGCATATTGATTTTGTATCCTGAGACTTTGCTGAAGTTGCTTATCAGCTTAAGGAGATTTTGGGCTGAGACAATGGGGTTTTCTAGATATACAATCATGTCATCTGCAAACAGGGACAATTTGACTTCCTCTTTTCCTAATTGAATATCCTTTATTTCCTTCTCCTGCCTGATTGCCCTGGCCAGAACTTCCAACACTATGTTGAATAGGAGTGGTGAGAGAGGGCATCCCTGTCTTGGGCCAGTTTTCAAAGGGAAAGCTTCTAGTTTTTGCCCATTCGGTATGATATTGGCTGTGGGTTTGTCATAGATAGCTCTTATTATTTTGAGATACGTCCCACCAATACCTAATTTATTGAGAGTTTTTAGCATGAAGGGCTGTTGAATTTTGTCAAAGGTCTTTTCTGGATCTATTGAGATAATCATGTAGTTTTTGTCTTTGGTTCTTTTTATATGCTGGATTACATTGATTGATTTCCGTATGTTGAACCAGCCTTGCCTCCCAGGGATGAAGCCCACTTGATCATGGTGGGTAAGCTTTTTGATGTGCTGCTGGATTCTGTTTGCCAGTATTTTATTGAGGATTTTTGCATCAATGTTCATCAAGGATATTAGTCTAAAATTCTCTTTTATGTTTGTGTCTCTGCCAGGCTTTGGTATCAGGATGATGCTGGCCTCATAAAATGAGTTAGGGAGGATTCCCTCTTTTTCTATTGACTGGAATAGTTTCAGAAGGAATGGTACCAGCTCCTACTTCTACCTCTGGTAGAATTCGGCTGTGAATCCATCTGGTCCTGGACTTTTTTTGGTTGGTAATCTATTGATTATTTCCACAATTTCAGAGCCTGTTATTGGAGACATCTGCCCATCTTAAGAATTTGCCAAAGTAAATTCTTAAGATGGACAGATGTCTCCAAAATACTGCTCATCCTGATTAGAGCAATAAAAATTAAATTGTAAGAAAATAAAGCAACCACTTGACATTCATTTGATGGGGTTTTGTAGTATAAAAACCTAAATTTGTCACTAAACTTTATTAAAACAAAGAACTTGTCTAAAAGTAAAAGTACAGAAATAAAACCAAAGTAAAAGATAAACTGATATAAATAATTAGATATAGTGGTGTGAAAATGCAGACACAGATACACAGAGAAATACAAAATGCCAAATGCAGGTTTCCTAAGTAAACAGAGCTATTTTTGAAGACAGAAGGAAGAAAATTACCAAAAGAATCACATGTTAAGCTTGATTAATTCAGGAAAATGGAAAAAAATAGCTCTGAGAATTTCCATTAGAAGATTTTAGGCCAGACTTGGTGGCTCAGGCTTGTAGAATAAACACTTTTGGAAACCAAGGCAGAAGGATCACTTGAGCCCAGGGCTTCAAGACAAGCCTGGGCAACATGGCAGAAATCCCATCTCTCCAAAAGAAAAAAAAACTTAGCAGGGCATGAGGGGTGTGTCTGTAGTCCCAGCTATGCTGGAGTCTGGGTGACAGAGGGAAACCCTGTCTCAAACAAACAAACAAACAAAGATAAAGAATGTAGTAGATTAGCAAATAGAATGTAAATTTGCATATTTTATTCAGAATGGACAAGGGTTTTCTCAGTAAGCAGATGTTATTTTACTAATAAGTAACATTCAGATTGCTCAGATAAGTAGGTAATCTATAGAAAATAATTTTCATACAATCAAAATGTGTTCAGTGTTTTGTAGAATAGCAAGAATTTTCACTATGAATAAAATTGACAGCACACAGTGAATCTCAAGAAATATGAGTTTTAACAAGATTTAAATGTTTAAATTTAACTGAATTATACTATGGTTTCTCTTCAGATCACATAAATCTTTCGCCTTTTAAATTTAACTGAATTTTATTTATCTAAGAAATTGAAATGTTTTATAGTGTATCAGTTTTATTTATAAACTAAATCATTTAAAATTAGTTCTTTGTTAAGTAAAACTATATGTATATACATATATGTGCATGCATACACACATATCCTGTTTTTGTATCATACAAAATGTTTCCTTTTATATTGCAATAACAATTTGGTTAATATCAATTATGCCTTTTCTATTGAAAAATAATGTAAAAATTAACATATACATTGATTTTGTTAAAGTATTTACCAAAGAAAGTTTTTATCCGAATAATGCTCTTTCATGTGAAAATTTTTATTTCTAGGAACTTATGTGTAAATTTTATTTAGAAGTACAGCCTAAAACATTACTGGTCTTTTATTTATGCACACACACACACATACACACACACACACACACACACACACACACACACACACGACCCTTGAACAATGCAGAGGTGACAACCCACCATGTAGTCATATTTTAAGACAATTTTTATTGATATCTAATAATTATACATATTTATGGGGTGTGCTATATTGATATGTACATAAAATGTGATATGATCAAAACAGTATTTAGAATATCCATCACCTTAAACACTTACCATTTATTTGTGTTGGAGGCATTTCAAATCCTCTCTTCTAGCTATTTTGAAATATACAGTGTATGTTAATTGTTAATTATAGTCACCCTACTATGCTATCAAACAGTAGAAGCTACTTCTGTTATCTAACTGTATGTTTCTACCCATTAACTAACCCCTCTTCATTCCTTTACTGTTGTTCCCAGCCTCTGGTAAATTTTATACTCCGTACCTTCATGAGATAAACTTTTTAAAATGTTAAAATTCTTTTTAAACCCCCACACATGAATGAGAACATGCAATATTTGTCTTTCAATGCTTGGCATTTTTCAGTTAATATAATGAACTCTAGTTCCATCTATGTTGCTGCAAATAATAGTTGATTCTATAGCTTGGTTATTGTGAATAGTGTTGCAATAATCATGAGGATGCAGGTATCCCTTTGATATACTGATTTGTTTTCCATTGGATAAATACCCAGGGTGGAAGTCTGGAATTTATAAAAATTTTATTTTTGTTTTCTGAGGCACTTTCTACTGTTTTCCATAATGTCTGTATTAATTTCATTTCCACCGATAGTGTATAAGAATTTCCTTTGATCTTCATCCTCACTGGCATTTGTTTTGTCTTTGTCTTTCCATAATATCCATTCATATCAGGGTAAGATAATATCTAATTGTCGCTTTGATTTGTATTTCCCTGATGTTAGTGATGTTGGCCACTTTGTTATATATCTGTTGGCCATTTGTATGTCTTCTTTAGAGAAATATCTACTCAGATTCTTTGCCCAATTTTCCATGGAATCATTTGTTTGCTTGTTTTTATGCTTCTGGGAATTGAGGTATTTTAGTTCCTTATTTAGTTCTGAATATTAGTCCCTCGTCAGAGGAATAGTGTGCAAATATTTTCTTCCACTCTTTTGCCTCTTCACTCTGTTATTTCCTTTGTTATGCAGAAGTTTATTATTTTAATATGTTCCCATTTGTGTATTTTTGTTTTTGCTACCTATACTTTTGAGGTCTTAGTTATGAATTTTTCACCTAATGTCCTGAATCATTTCTCCTATGTTTTCTTTTAGTAGTTTATGGTTTGGGGTCTTAGCATTTAAGTTTCCAATGAATTTTCAGTTGAGTTTTAGTGTTTGATAAAAGATGGGGTCTAATTACATTCTTCTGCATATAGATATCCAGTATTTTTAGCACCATGTATTAAAGAACTTGTCTTTTCTTCAATGTATATTGTTGGCATCTTTGAAGACAATCAGTTGACTATAAATGCAAGGATTTATATCTGGGTTCTCTGTTCCATAGGTCTATGTCTATTCTTGTACCAGTGCAATGCTGTTTTGGTTACTATAGCTTTGAAGTATATTTTAAGTCAGGAAGTATGATGCCTCCAGCTTTGTTCTTTTTGCTCAATATTGCTTTGTCTATACAGGGTCTTTTGTGGTTCCATATAAATTTTACTATTGTTTTTCTATTTTGTAAAGAATGTCATTGGTGTTTTGATAGGGAATGTATTGAATTTGTAGACTGCTTTGGGTGGGATGGTGTGGATATTTCAACAATATTAATTCTTCTAATCCATTAGCATCAGATGTCTTTCCATTTGTTTGTGTCCTCTTCAATTTCTTTTATCAGAGTTTTGCAGTTTTCCTTGCAAAGTTCCTTCTCTTTCCTGGTTAAATTTATTCAAATTTTTTTTGGTACCTATTGTAAATGAGATAAAATTATTTATTTAGTTTTCAGCCCGTTTCTCATTGGTGTATAAAAATGCTACTGATTTTTTATGTTGATTTTGTATTCTGAAAGTTTACTGAATTTATTTATCAGTTCTAAAATATTTTTGGTGGTGTTTTTATGTTATTACATATGTAAGATTATGCCATCTACAAAGGACAACTTAACTTCCACTTTTCCAATTTGGATGCCCTTTTTTTCCTTTTTCTTTCCTGATTCCTCTGAATAGGATTTCCTGTACTGTGTTGAATAAGAGTGGGTATCCTTGTCTTGTTCCAGTTCTTAGATAAAACACTGTCGTTTTTTTCCCCATTCAGAATGATGTTAGCTGAAGGTTTGTCATATATGCCCCTAATGTTGAGGTATGTTCATTCCATACCTGATTTGTTGAGAGGTTTATTTTTTTAATCATAAAGGGATTGAGCATTGTATTAAATGCTTTATCTGTTATCTGTTACAATAATCATATGAGTTTTATCTTTTAATCTGTTGATAGGATATATCATATTCATTGATTTGCACATATCGAAGTATACATTTATTCCTGGAATAAATCCTACTAAATCATAGTGTATTATCTTTTTGATGTGTTGTAAGATTTTATTCGCTAGTACTTTTCGAAGATTTTTGTGTCTTTTTTCATCAGGAATATTGGCCTGTAGTATTATTTGCGTGTGTGTGTGTGCACACATGTGCGCGTGTGTGTGTAGGGGGATGTGTGCATGTGTGATCATCTGGTTTGGTTTCAGGATAAAGCTGGACAATGGAATGTTACAAAGAATTCCTTTCTTTTACAATTTTTGGAATAGTATGAGAAAAATTATCATTAGTTCTTATTTACAAGTTTGATAGAATTCACCAGTATAGCAACCCAGTGCTGGGCTTTTCTTTGTTGGGAGATGTTTTATTACTGATTCAGTTTTGTTACTCATTATTGGTCTTCAAATTTTCTATTTCTTTCTGACCCAATATTAGTAGGTTGTGTATGTCCAGAAGAAATTTCTGTATATATATACATACACACATATATACACACATACACACACACACACTATATAGTGTTGTTAGGTATTGTTAGGTGTTTGTTGTTAGGTGTATATATATTTAGAATCGTTATATCCTCTTGCTGGATTGGCCTTTTCATCATTATATAATGACCTTCTTTGTCTCTTTTTAAGTTTTTTATTTACAAATTTAACTAACTTAACTAATCCTGTCTTCTTTTGGTTTTCGTTTGTATGGAATATCTTTTCATCTGTTCATTTTCATTCTATACATGTTTTTACACATAAAGTGAGCTTCTTGTAGGCAATACATAGTTGGGTCAAGTTTGTAACCTAATCAACCAATCTGTATCTTATAAATGAAAAATTTAATCTCTTTATATTGTAGGTTGTTACTTACAGGATACAACTTATTCCTGTAATTTTTATAACTGTTATTTTATTATTTTGTATGTCCTTTGATCCTTTCTTTTTTTTCTTATTATCATTGCAGTTTGGTGGTTTTCTGTAGTGGTAATATTTGAGTCCTTCCCTTTCTTATTGTGTCTGCTCCACCCAAGAGTTTTTTTTTTTTTTTTTTTTTTGAGACAGAGTCTCGCTCTGTCGCCCAGGCTGGAGTGCAGTGGCGCGATCTTGGCTCACTGCAAGCTCCACCTCCCAGGTTCACGCCATTCTCCTGCCTCAGCCTCTCCGAGTAGCTGGGACTACAGGCGCCCGCCACCACGCCCGGCTAATTTTTTGTATTTTTAGTAGAGACGGGGTTTCACCGTGGTCTCGATCTCCTGACCTCGTGATCCGCCCGCCTTGGCTTCCCAAAGTGCTGGGATTACAAGTGTGAGCCACTGTGCCTGGCTCACCCAAGAGTTTTATCCTTTTTTGTATTTTCATGGTGGTAGATATCATCCTTTTGCTTTCAGATGTAGGATTCTCTTAAGCATTTCTTGTAGGATCAGTCTAGTGGTAATTATTTCTTTCAGTTTTTGCTTATCTGGGAAATACTTATTTGTCCTTGATTTTTGGAGGATGACTTTGCTACATATGGTATTCTTGATTGTCAGTACTTTTAATAGGTTATCCTATTCTCTCCTGTCCTTAATGGCTTCTGCTGAGAAATTAGCTGTTTGTTTGATGAAGCTTCCTTTATATGTGACTTGATGCTTTTCTCTTGCTGTTTTTTTAGTATTCTCTCTTTGTCTTTGATTTTTGACAGTGTGATTACAACATGTCTTAAATAATATCTTTTTGGTTGGATATATTTGGGCATTTTTAAGCTCCTGTATCTGGATGTCTATATCTTGCAAGATGGGAAATTTCAGCTATTATGTCTTTAGGTGGAGTTTCTATACTTTTGTCTGTCTCCCTTCTGGAACACTCAAACTTTGAATATTTGGTTGCTTTATGATGCCCCATATGTCAGGCAGGCTCTCTTCATTCTTCTTTATTCTTTTCTTTTTGTCTGTCTGGGTTATTTCAAAAGACATGTCTTCAAGTTTAGAAATTATTTCTTCTGCTTCATCTAGTCTATTGTGGAAGCTCTCCGTTGTATTTTTATTTAATTAATTGAGTTCTTCAGTTTCTGAAGTATGGTTTAAATCTTTTTTATTATATCTATCTTTTTGTTAAATTTCTCATTTAGATTACAAATGTTTTTCTGATTTATTTGTATTTTTTGTGCTTTTTTATATCTCACCAAGCATCTTTAATATTATTTTGAATTTATTTTTAGGGATTTCATAGATTTCTTTTCATTGAGATCTGTTGCCAGAGAATTATTACATTTCTTGCCATGATTTCTCGTTTTATCATGTTTCTTGCCTCAATATGCTGATATCTGCAGATCTGATGTAACCGTTGCTTCTTCTAATTTTATGGATTGGCTTTCATGGAAAAAAATTTTCCTGTAGATGTCCCTACAGTGTTCGTTGGGCAGGGCACTTTGCCTTTGATTCTTGGTGGGTGCAGCATTCTAGTCTCTGTATGATTTATGCTGTAATAAGCATCAGTATTGTCTGTGTGGTACTCAGAGGCTTAGGCTTCACTTGTAGGTGAAGGCTGTGGTGAGGCTTTACTGGAAATTAGAACATCAGGTAGGTAATCCTTAGACATCAGTGGTGTCAGCAGCAGGCTATGTGTGCCAGTCATTGGGTGCCCAGGTGGTGTATGCAGGCACCTAGGTGGTGTATTCCAGATGGGATGATTCTTGGGCCTCTTGGTGGCTTCTCATGTGCTTACAGTGACAGTATTCAGCTGGGTAGGCAGGTGGGTACTCAGGCCTCTTGCTTTGGGGTGTTCATGCCAGTCCTGTCTGTGGGCCAACCCTTAAGACCTCTGGTAGCATGTACAAGTGTCAGCAGTGGTGGCAACTGGACGAATGGGCCAGTCCTGAGGCCCCAAGTTAGCATATGCAAATGAGTGCTGTTAACTGTGGTGGTGGCAGGCTGGGAGGAGCCATCCTCAGGCTTTCAAGAGGCACATGCAGGCACTGGTGGTGACAGATGGAACAGGTGAATCCTCAGAGCACTAGATAATGTGTGCAGTCATCAGTAGGCTAAAGTCCCATTCTCAGGCCCCCTAGAATGCATTTATAGGTATGGTGGTAGTGGATGGAGGGGTCAATCCTTATGCCCTTAAATGATGCATGCAAGCTTTGGTAGGGGCAGTGCCAGTTTGTATGGACCTGTTCTCAGGCCCCCTGATGGTGTGCATGGACACAGGTTGTGGCTGATTTATCTTCATACCTCTGGACATTGTATAGGGCCCTCACAGCATGAATAGGCCAGTCCCCAGCCTCCTGGAAGTTATGCTTGAGTTCTTGTGGCTTCAGCCCCCTAGATAATGTGCACAGACACTGGAAAAGGTGGTCCCAGGTTGGGTGGGCCTGTCCTCAGTTCTCCCCAATGTTATCTGCAGGCATAGGCTACGGTGGGTGAAACAGGCCTCCAAACAGTGTGCTTACATCCAGCAGTGGTAGTGGTGGGCAGTGCAGATCAGTTCCCAGGCCCATGGATGATGCACACAGTTAATGGCTGTGGGTGGGGTGGATCTGCTGTCAGGTTTTCCTGATGGCGTATGTGGGTACCAGGGACAGACGGATGGGTGGGTCAATCCTCCAGTTCCTGCACAATCCTCATAGAGGCTGGTGGCTCTGGTGACCAGGTGGGCCAGTCCTCAGGCCCCTGATGGTTCACATGCTTACTGGCTGTGGTGGGCCAGGTGGATTGATCCTTAAGCTCCTGAACAGCATGTTTGGCCAGTTGTGGAGTAGTATTGGTGTGTGAGGCAGGCCTGTCTTCAGGCCCCAGGATAGTGTCCAATTTGGCCAGTCCCCAGACACCCTGGAGCATGCAGGTTTGGAGCAGCCTGTTGCTAGAGAGGTCATGGTGCAGTGTTGCAGTGGCTGCAAACAGGCAGCTCTCAGGCTTGTGGGAGTGTGTACTTTAACTCTCTTTGTCCTGGCAGCCGCCTCCTCATGCACTATACCCCCTCCTGTTTCTTGGGACACAGGATACTGCATCGGCTGGGTGCTGAAGAACCATCCGAGCTGCTATGTCCATCTGGTGTCACGTTGCCATAGCTTTCTAGGTGGATATGAGGGGATGTCAGTGGGGCTCTAGGAATGTGGAGATGCAGGGGTTGTTGGGCCCCAAGGCAGGATATAATTCATTGGGGACTGAGCTCTCAAAATGGAGCAGTGCAGCAGCCAATTTGAGTCTTAAGAGATGTGTGTAACCCAATGTGAACGCCCTCTCTGGAATAATGTCATTGTGTGGACTCCAGGCAGCTCCTTATACTAGTCTTGGGGCCCATGAGGGCTGAGGGGCTATCCCACGGCTAGGATTAGAGGAGTCCATGGTGAAAATGTGGACCATTTAATTTAATCTGCTCCATAATAAATAGGTCTTTGAGGAAAGCTACAGTTCTTCCTCCTTGGTCATGTCATATAAGTGAGCATTAGACTTTTGTTAGTGTACATTATTGATTATTTGGAGTCATTGCTTATTTTAAACTGAGCAGTCCTCTTATTAATTGTATATCATCTATATTGTCCAAGTGGTGTGGTTTTTTTTTAAGATAACTAGATTAAATCTACTGACATAAAGAAACCTCACATCCTATATCCCTGAGAGATAACAGATTTAAGATTGATTTCAAAAATTTAGAGCACTTCAAATTTTGAAGTGATGGTCATATATTTATTTTTCCTACTTAAAGATTTATATTACAGTTTTTAAAATATGGCAAATATGAAATGAGTTTCAAGCAAAAATAATTAGGGAGGAAAATCAATTTTAGAACGTTCATATTACTAACGAATTGTTTGACATCAAATCACAGAGATAGAGGCTACAATTATTTCTGCATCATTGGCTCACTGTCCTCATAAATGTTACTACATTGCCAGCCACTAAAAATGATTGCATTACTTTTTAAATTTAACTATGTGGATTGCAGGCTCTTGGAAGAATTTGTTCTCAACATATAAACAAATTCAGAGTATCTGACATTATAGAGAACAATGAAAATTTTATCATTACGTAGGTCTGAAATTCTAAAAAAAGTTTGATGATTAAATGAACCATGAAGGTTCAACACATAATTGAATTGCTTTGGTGATCCTATGTAAAAATAGCTTATGTTTTATCAAGGAAGTTGATCTCACTCATTCCCATTACTTTGAATGCCATATATTTTCATATTCTCAAATGTATATTACCAACACCAACTTGTTTTCACAGCTGCAAACTTATACATACAACTGGATGTGTAACCAGTCTGCATGATTGTCTCAGAGTAATTTCAAAGTTAAATGACCAGAACTGAGTACTATATGTATTAGGCAAAAAACTGTGTCTACCCCATTAATAACATCAACACTCAAACAGTTTTTAAGCCAGAATCTTTACGTCAACTCTGATCATTCAACTTAATTATCTAAGAAATCTCATCATTCTTTTGATACAACTTTATATATTTAAGATAAGCTCATTTCTGCTGTCTTTATTCTCAATATTATTGACAAGAGATCCTAGTATATAGGAGGTACATTCATTGAAGACATTAACAGAGACTGGATAGATTAACTCATATAGCCAATTTATTGAATGGTCTTATGTGAACAATAAAACACATTATAAATATGCCTCCCATTTTTAAATGAAATATATGACATTGATATACAAGCAATAATTTAAGAAGAAATATGTTACAATGATACAGAAAACTGCTCACACTCTCTTTGTTATAGGTTCTTCTAATGATTGAAGGATCTTTAATAATAACCTGACAAAATCACAAAAGCTGTCTTTAATTCAAATTTAATTGAATGCACCTGCTAGAATAGTCTAGGTTGTGTTGCAAAACCAGTGGTTTAAAACAGCCCATGCTTATTGTCTACACATACTGCATATATATCACAGATTAACTGGTGTATCTACTCTGCATTCTCCTCACTTTAGAATCTATACTGACAAAGCAGAAGTCATCTGCAACATTGACTGTTACTAAGACAAAGGCTAAAAGAAAAGGTAATTAAATTAGGTTAGGTTCTTCCAGCTTCGGTCTGCTAATAAATGTATGCCTTCCACCCGTATTTCACCAGCACGAAACACGTTACCTCAGGGAGATAGGTGAATTAAGTCCTACCATGTTCCTGTATGAGAACCAGTTAAAAACCATAATAAAAATAGTAATATTTATTAGCGTCTACACTTCTGATCATCAACTATTTAGTCCAATCTCCTTTACATTTTCAAAATACACAACCATATCCTGAAGAAACACAAAACCCCTTCTAATCATGACATTGAGCTCAAACTCCGGACTCTCTGAATGACATAAGAGATGCCTATTTAACCTAGCAACGTGTGAACTAAAAGACATTATCTGCCTTCCTAGAGCCCATTAGCTACCCCCAAGCATTTGGGGAGAAAATGATAATTTTAAGGCTTATAAAGTAATTTTTTTAGTCGAGGCTGATAGATATTTTGAATTTAAGACGTAAACTCTGCTTTTATATTTATTGTCGGTCAGCTTTGCAAGTTTTTATATAAACTCTTCTCTCCTGAAATGCGTTGCTATAAGCATCCAAATTTTATTGGATACCACAGGTGGTATTAACAACTTTTTTCTAGATCAGCCATTTCATCAGGTCTATGCTGTACTTTATAAGTTACTATCCACAGCACTTTACAAATTACCACAGCATGACCTGGATTTTCATCTTTCCAGCTTCTGATGTTTTTCTCACTACTCAACAATGAACAATTAAGCCATCTCTACATCGTTTAAATATGTCTTACAGCACCACCTCATTCCTAGCATCAAGTTATATACTAGTCACTCTACTGTCCTGCTTAGTACACAACTTGGTGCTAGGAATGAGGTGGTGCTGTAGTGTCATTTGTGCTTGACTAACAAACCCCGAAGTCCCAGAATCTGGAAATAATAGTGATTGGTTGATGATGCTACATTTCTACCAATAGTTCAGTCTGTTTCTATTACCAAAATCTGTGATGTAATTGATAGTAAACCTATTACCTAGAAGGCTTTTAGCATTTAAATTAGAGGGGGGAAAATATTCCAAATTCTCCCTGACTGAAATCTTTGGCAAAAAAGGACATGCATCACTTAGTTTTACATTTTCTTATTTGCAAAAGCATGTGATCATATTTAACTCCAAAGGGATAGAGGTGATTCCAAATCCAAACGTGATTTTGACTGCAAAGGGGGGAACATGAATTCCTTCCGTGTATATGGAAAGATAAATAATGCTCCTGCCTTATCCATTACAATCCCGCAATCACAGAGATGTTCGAATGGAAAAGTTACTTTCAAAATTATTTGTATAATAATTTTACAAATTCCTCCTTGTAAGAGGAGTTAAGTTGCTTTGATTATGCTGCCCTCCTAAGGACATTAAAATTGAAAACAATATGAGGATATTTTAGTTTCTTAAAATATATTTTATCAGACTTAGACTTCATAGCTTTCCCATTTCTGCTTCTGTATTGAGTAGTTATACTATCTTACAGAAAATAAGTATTAATATAATGAATCTAATATATTTATTGTTAATACATCATACATGATTGTATTTAGAAATTATAGACTCAAGGAAGAATTGTTAAAATTTAAAAAATTATTATCTGGAGTATTCAAGAAGATCAGAGTCCCAGTTACGATTACAATATTTTCTCTGAGTCTGAAGTAAGAATCCATCATGCATATTATTTTTCTTTCTGAAGAGCTAGCTAGCTAGATAAAAATACAATGTTACATATATATTTTAAGCATTATGTATATGTCTAAATATACATATTATATATATATAAAATGCTGTTGGAAAATTCAGACTTTTTTGGAGGAGGAAAATACGATAAGAAATGTAATTTAGTTTTTCCTTCTTCAAACAAAATATGTTCTCTCCGTCCTTAACCAACACATTCATTTCTTGGGCAAAATAAGATAAATAAAAATGGTCAGCTCATCTGATGTTAAAAATATACTATCAACTATTTTGTTATGTGAATTATGATGTCGCTTTCATTACCAACATGACCTGCTATGTATAGTGACTGTAAAATCATCATTGCAGATAATAATAAAAATTTCCTCTCCACTGCAGTCTGGCAGGTAGCTTAGCCTCTGCTCCTTATGGTATAGAAGAGACAACTATTAGACATGATAATAGCACCATTGTCCTCATTGTCGTGCAGCTAGATTTTTAAAAATTAATTTTACTAGTGTCTTTTCAAAGTGGAAAGCGTAATCTTCGATAGTTGTAGTGGACATACCTTCCATAATGTATTCATTTCACAGACTTTAATGTAGAAAAGGCAGCCAAAGGTACTAGTCCAAGAATTTTATCTTTATTAAAAATTTAATTCACTCACAATTCCCGTGGCTTAACATATATATTTTGCTTACATTTTACAAATGAAAATACTGTGACCCAAAGTGGATATTAACAAGGTTATTTAACAAGGTCACACAGTTAACAATAAAGATAGGATTTGAACACAGAGTGTTTCCATACTTGTCCTTAACCACTCTACTACACTACGTGGTGGAAGAGAGTAAAATGGAAATAGGAGGAGAACAATTTATTGGGAATTTACTGTGCAGCAGGTACTACTTTAATATGTATACAGATAAACATTTGATCATCATGAATAACCTTGTGAAGTAGGAAACATTGAGCTCTTTAAAAGATAAAAAAATTTGAGATGATGAAATATAAATATTTTCCTAATGTTACAAGTCGACAAATTAACAAACATGATTTTTTTTTTTTTTTTTTTTTGAGACAGAGTCTCACTCTGTTACCCAGACTGGTGTGCAGTGGCACAATCTCACCTCACCACAACCTTCATCTCCTGGGTTCAAACAATTCTTCTGCCTCAACCTCCTGAGTAGCTGGTATTACAGGCACCCGCCTCCACACCTGGCTAATTTTTGTATTTTTGGTAGAAACAGACTGGCCAGGCTGGTCTATGTTGGCCAGACTGGTCTCAAACTCCTGGCCTCAGGTGATCCTCCTGCCTCAACCTCCCAAAGTGCTGGGATTACAGACATGAGCCACTGCTCCCAGCCAAACGTGAAATTTTTTAAGCCCTGTAAATTAAGTATGTCAGCCAAATTATATTTAAATACTTAATCGATTGCATACATGGACCTTTAACCTAAGTTATAAAAGTTACTTAATATTGTCATAAATAACTGCTCATTTATTAAATGCTAATTTTATGAGGAAAGAAAGTTGTCACTAGATAAGTTTGAGCACAAAACCTTAGTGAAAAGGAACAATTAACACAATCACAATGTGTTATATTTAAGTACACACTAGGATCATAGAACCAAGTTAGCTAATGATTTGATAGATTCATTGTCAGGCTACCAAAATGTATCAATATCATGTAATCTGGACTTGACTTCTAAAATAAGTATCAAACAAAACCATAAAAAGGGCAAACTGATACTATTTCCCAAAAATACAAATACATTATATAAGAAAAATCTTTATCATCTTTTTCTATTTAATTTTTATTGTAGATTGAGAGGGTACATGTGCAGGTTTGTTATGGGGGTAAACTGCATGACATAGGAGTTTTAGCTTACTATGAAACAACCCAGGTAATAAACATAGTAGCCAATAGTTAGTTTTTTTATTCTTATTCTCCTTCTACCCTCCACCCTCAGGTAGGCCCCAGTGTCTATTGTTCCCTTTTACGTGTCCATGTATAATCAACGTTTAGCTCCTATTTATAAGTAAGAACATGTGGTCTTTGGTTTTCTGTCCCTGAGTTAATTCACTTAGGATAATGGCCTCCAGCTTCATCCATGTTGCTACTAAGGACATGAGTTTGTTTTTTTTATGGCTGTGTAGTATTCCATGGTATACATGTATCATGTTGACTATATCCATTCTACCACTGATGGGCATTTAGGTTGATTCCATGTCTTTGTTATTGTGAATAGTGCTGTGACGAATATACACATGCATGTATTTGTCTTTCTAGTAGAACAATTTATATTCCTGTGGAAATACGAATGGAATTTCTGGGCTGAATGGTAGTTCTGCTTTAAATTCTTTGAGAAATCTCCAACTGCTTTCCTCAATGATTGAATGAATTTACATTTCCACCAGGAGTACATAAGCATTCCCTTTTCTCTAGAACCTTGCCAGCATTTGCTAATTTTTGACTTTAATAGTAACCATTCTGACAGGTGTGTGATGGTTTCTCACTGTGGTTTTGATTAGCATTTCTCTAATGATTAGTAATGTTGAGTATTTTTTCATATTCTTGTTGGTTACATGTATATTTTCATGTCCTTTGTCCATTTTTAAATATGGTTGTTTGTTTTTTTGCATGTTCAATTAAGTTCCTTATAGATCTTAGATATTAGACCTTGTCAGATGCATAGTTTACAAACACTTTCTTCCTTTCCGTAGGTTGTCTGTTTACTCTGTTGGTAGTTTCTTTTGCTGTAAAGAGCCTCTTTAATGTCCATAGGTCCCAGTTGTCCTTTTTTTCTTCCACTGCAATTGCTTTGGGAGTCTTCATCATACAATCTTTGCCAGTTCCTAGTTCCATGATTATATTTCTTAGTTTTTCTTCCAGGGCTTTTACAGTTTTAGGTTTCACATTTGAGTCTTTATTCCATTGTGAGTTGATTTTTGTATATGGTGACAGGAAGGTGTCCAGTATCAGTCTTCTGCATATGGTCAGCCAGTTATTCCAGCACTATTAAGTGAACAGGAAGCCCTTTCCCCATTGCTTGTTTTTGTTGGCTGTGTTGAAGATCATCACACTATCTGATTTCAGACTGTACTACAAGGCTACAATAACCAAAACAGCTTACAAAACCAGACACATGAACTAATAGAACATGAGCGAGAACCCAGAAATAAAGCCACACATCTTTATCTATTTTGTTTGAACTCTTATATTATAAAATAACAAAAAAAATTATCTTGAACTTTTTTGCTAATTAGTGTGTCATGCACATCTTCAGGTTTCTATACAGGGAGATTGCCTTCATTCATTGTATACTCAAATGGTAAAATCTAGGTTAAACTAAATTTAACTAAAATAAGTGACAATGGAATATCATATTTATTTTCTCTGTAATACCACACTCCAAATTTTATTACCCCTGGATATATAAGTTTGCCTAACCTATGTGGCTGTATCTTTGAAAGGAACTATGGTACATTTATTAAGTTTTGTTACATACATGGTCCTAAGATGAATGTTTAGATCCTCCTAAAACTAATATGTTGAAATTTTAATGCCCAGATGATGGCATTGGGAGGTGGTGCCTTCGTGAGGTTATTAGGGATTAGCACCCTTACAAAAAAGGCCTGAGAAAACTCCCAGGCTATTTCAGCCATGTAAATACACAGGCAGAAGAAGGCCATAAACTATGAACCAGGAAGCTGGCCCTGTTTAGGTACCGAATCTGCTGGTGCCTTAATTCTGGATGTCTCAGTCTCTTGAACTATAAGAAATATTTTTTTCTGTTTTTACTAACCAGAAGAAAAATACAGAACACTTCACAAATTTGTATGTCATTGCTATATAGCAGCCATGCTAATCTCTTTATTGTTCCAATGTGCTGCTGAATCTAGCACAGATTTCTGTTGTTTATAAGCCACTTGGTATTTTATATTTTTGTTACAGTAGCTCAAACTGACTTAAACACAGGGTTGGTGTTGGGTGGCGCAGACACGTAAGGTACCACAAGATGGCGACAGTTCCGGGTTCTTCCTCCCTCTCCACACCTGACGCAATGTTAAACCCCCCAAGAAAGACCCAATAAGAAAATAACACCTCCCGCTCACCCCGCTCATCCCCAGGCCCGCCCCCCAGACCCAATCATCGATAACCACGTAGCCCTAAGGGATATAAATATCCCATCCCAACAGCACTCTCTCTCTCTGTGCGACCTGACCCGACTCTGCTAATAAAGATCTCTTGACTGCGTTTGGCGTGCTCTGGGTCTGCCTTTACTCTTTCATTGGTGTCGTGACTCGGATCGGGACTCCCCACCCTTCAGTGGGATCCCGATCCTTTTCGAGGCCCAACCCAGACCCCAAACCAGTCTTCACCCATTTTCCTGTTCGCACAACACCAGCCTCATTTCGGTAAGTCTTCCCCTCTGGGGCCTACCTTTCAGGCAGACTGTTAACATAGCCCTTCGATCCCCACCCTAGCCGCTCTCAAAACAGACGTAGCTCGCCGAGGGCCCTTAAGGCCATGGTAGACCCCAAGTTACCCAACCCAGTCTCGGCCTCCAGGGAACTGAGTTTTCTCCCTTCCTCTCACTCGCCCGGCCTGGGCCCCTCCTTCTCACTCACTAAAATCCTGGTACCAGGTGGCCCACGGCCCTCGGCCTTCCAAAGGCCCATCAGTCCTTCCGTTTCAGTGACGATCGACTCAGAAGCGCTGACTCACCACACGGTCGATCGGCTAGTAGGGGACGCCCTACCCAGCCCGACGCCGTATATTCCTCTCCTCTCATAATGGGAGGCTCTGCATCCCTGCCAGCCGACTCCCCTTTACAATGTCTCTAAAACAACCTATCCGCTCTAGGCCTCGCCTCAGATATCAAGCCTAGACGCTTAATTGAACTCTGCACTCAAAATTGGCCCACTTATCCCTTAGACAACCAACACAAATGGCCCGCGTACGGGTCCCTTGATCCCAATCTCCTTCAAGATCTCTACAACTATTGTGAGCGAAAAGGAAAATGGGTAGAGATCCCATATATTCACCGCTTCTTCCTCCTACGGGACAGACCTAACCTCTGCCTCCCTTGCGAACCCCAGCAGCTCCTTGCCACTCTTAAACTGCCAACCCCTCCCTCTGCCCCCGACTTTGACCCAGACCACGAGCCCCCCCCATACCACCACCCTCCGCCTCGCCTTCCGGCTGCCACCCTCCCCAACTCGCCCCCCCTTCCTACCCTTCTTCCTCCTCACTTCCGCCGGCCTCCCCCCCCTCATCATTTAGCCCTCCCAACACCCACTCGAGATCTCACCATCCCATTCTCACCCCCCTTAGAGAAGTAGCTGGAGCAGAAGGTATCGTCCGAGTCCACATTCTCTTCTCCATAGCTGACTTATTCCAAATCGAAAAACGCTTAGGTTCCTACACCTCCAATTCCGCTTCCTACATTAAGGAATTTCAGTACCTTCTCCAAGCTTACAGCCTCACCTTCCATGACATCTACACAGTCCTCTCCAACACCCTTCTCTCTGAGGAGCGTAGACGAGTCTGGGAACAGGCTTGCACTTACGCAGACGAGGTTCACCAAACGACCCCAGCCTTGCCACTGGGGGCGCAGGCAGTGCCCGAGCGAGAGCCTAACTGGGACTGTAACACCCAAAATGGAGTAGCAGCCAGAGACCATTTTGCTACCTGCCTAATGGCTGGAATACGCAAAGCAGCCCAAAAGGGAGTTAATTTTGAAAAACTCCATGAAACAATACAAGACAAACATGAAAACCCATCCGCCTTTCCAGACCGCCTTACAAAGGCACTCCAACAATACACCAACATAGACCTAGAAACCCCCGATGGTAGACAACTCCTCATGTCCCATTTCTTTGCACAAAGTTTTCCTGACATCAGACAAAAACTAAAGAAGTTAGACAGAGGCCCCTTTACCCCTCAATCCGAGATATTGGCAACAGCGTTCAAGGTTTATCATAACCGGGACGAAGATCCCTTTTTGGATCTCCTATAGTCAGGGTTGGAGGCCAAACCATACGTCCAAGAGCCACCCCTCCTCTCTCCTGCACCTTCTCTGGCCACATATTTTCTCACTGGTTCCTAGTCATGCCCCAATGCCCCCTTCCCCTACTAGGAAGGGATATCTTCTCTAAATTCAAAACCTCCATCATGTTCCATTTGGAAGGAAAGAGGACTCTTGACAACCAAAGGAACATCTATTACTAATGCCACCCTCATCACTCGCCTCCTCCAAGCTTCCTTACTTCCTACTAAAATAGGCATCACTCACTGCAAGTCCCACCAAATTGACTTGTCCCCAGTGACACAAGATAACAACAAAGCAGATCAGGAGGCCAGACAGGCAGCTTTATCAGCTCTACCCCCCACTCTCATGTTAACCATAGGCGAGCCATCAAGCCCTTTACAACTCACACAGCCACCGCCAACACAGTCGCCTAACCTCTCAAAACACGCCCTCTTCTCGTACCTTCACTCTATTTTCCACACAAATCCTCAAACACTGAAAACCTTCCTCAACTCCTTCTTCACCCTAGATTCCTCTGACCTACAATTCCTTAAACAGCTCACATCTGCCTGCCCCATCTGTCAACGAACAAATCCACAAACTCCCTTAAGGCCAGGACCCTTCCTGACCCATCAGGCCAGAGGACACATTCCAGGCAGCGATTGGCAACTTGATTTTACTCACATGCCCTCCATAAAAAAATTTAATTACCTTTTAGTTCTCGTTGACACCTTCTCCGGATGGGTTGAGGCTTTCCCAACCACGAATAAAAAGGCAAGTACCATTGCCTCAATCCTCCTATCAGAAATCATTCCGAGGTTCGGAATCCCCACATCCCTCTAAACTGACAATGGTCCCGAATTTACATCCCGTGTCTCACTAAATATAGCCGCTGCTCTTAACACCCCGTGGCATTTCCACATCCCCTATCACCCCCAATCCTCTTGAAAGGTTGAACGCACCAACCATCCACTCAAGGAAACCCTCACTAAACTGTCATTAGAACTCCATCTAGACTGGATAAAGTTACTCCCTACAGCCTTATTCAAACTCCAGGTCCTCCCAAAGAAGCCCACCCTTATATCCCCCTTTGAAGTCATGTACGGCCGCCCAGCACTTCCACCCGGCATTAATCCCACCTCCCCAACAGCCCCACAACACATAACTTCTCCCCTCCTATCATTCATCCACTGTGAACTATGGAAAAGACAAGAGTGTCTCCGGCCGGATGCCAGTAACACAGAAACCACCTTTCCCCTCACACCAGGTGAATGGGTGTTTTACTTACCGCCCAGTCACACTCAGCCAATATCTTTGACCCCAAAATGGAAAGGGCCCCTCCAAATTGTGCTCTGCACTCCCACTGCTGCCAGACTCCAAGAATCTCCAGGACAACTAACCCCCTGGCTTCACATTTCCAGGTTGAAGCCGGCTACCAACCCTGATCAAATGAGGAGCCTACCTGCCTCACACCGTCCTACAAACTATACCTGCACACCCATACCAAACAACCCCCTCAAGATCTGCATCTCCAAAACACCTCCTCTTCCCCCTATTCCAGAAATATAAACTTCATACTCCAGGCCCTCTCTTTTGGCTCTCCGCCTCTTATATCCTCCTCCATGGACTTTCCTCCCCTAGCAGTCTCTCATCACAACCTTATTACCTATTCACTGTAAAAGAAACCTACAAGGCTCACAGAAGGTCACACACAAATGTCATCAGCTACACTCGGTGCCCCATTAACGCGTCCTCAGTTGATACCCAAGCAATGCCTGGTCCTACCCAGCACAAACCCTAACCATCACCCACACACTCAAAACTAATTCTCAACAAGCCTTGTCCCAAGTCAACGAGCATATATCGCTAGGTGAGACCGAATTACAGTCACAACTACAATCACAATTACACTCACCAGTCAACACCATCCCCATACACTCCTCTTGGCAACTATTCCTCAATCAAGGACTACTTGTATTTAATGTCTCTCAAGTTCCCACTTCCGACTGCTTCAAATCCATCAATTCCTCCCTCCCCGGCCCCTGTATACCTACCACTCTAGTCTCTCAACTCACATTACTCTCCTTCTCCAAAGGCCTCCAGGCCTACCAGTTTGATCACCCTGAGTCCAATTCTCTCACAGGCCCTCGACAAAAACGAGCAATCTTTTTACCCATCATGCTCAGAATCTCTCTAAAAACTTCTCTCCTAGGCACAGGGTTAGCAGCCACTTCACTAGGATACAGTGTGTCCCAACTTTCAGACTTACAGCCCAATCCCTAGACATTTAACCAGCTTCTCCTTAGAAATTATCAACTTTTACCTACCTGTGAAGACGAAGCAGGCTTCATAGACGGTCTCACAGCCTGCTAACGGCCCTTCAGTCAAACTTCAGTCTTCAAAATGACAACAACGCACCAATTCCAGCAGTTCTTCAACGATCTCTGCACTGACAGCTGGCTCATCGCTGATCCATCGTTACCGCTCGGATGGCTTGCGGCATTAGAAGATCTGGATCTTCAAGGGACCTTCACAGACTACACGGCCCAAGAGGTGTTCTCCTATTATACCCATCATACCCCATGTCAAACCTCCCTAACAGCCCTCCCTAAAACTCTCTTTCCCTCTTACAACGCCCCCACTCAGCAGGAAGTAGCCAGACGAATCACGACGCCCCTCAACCCCCTCTTAAAGAAAACAAAAGGGAGGACTGTTGGGTGGCGCAGACACGTAACGTACCACAAGATGGCGACAGTTCCGGGTTCTTCCTCCCTCTCCACACCTGACGCAATGTTAAACCCGCCAAGAAAGACCCAATAAGAAAATAACACCTCCCGCTCCCCCCGCTCATCCCCAGGCCCGCCCCCCAGACCCAATCATCGATAACCACGTAGCCCTAAGGGATATAAATATCCCATCCCAACAGCACTCTCTCTCTCTGCGCGACCTGACCTTACTCTGCTAATAAAGATCTCTTGACTGCGTTTGGCGTGCTCTGGGTCTGCCTTTACTCTTTCAGTTGGTGTTCTGTAAAAATTAAGATAGAAAAGAAATATGTGCGTGTGTGTGTGTGTTTGTGTATTTCTAATAGTTTCAAGTGTGTCCTAAAAAATGTGTCCAATGACTTATATTTAACTTGAGCTGTTTTATACTTATTCCCCAAACACTGTTTATAAACACATATATTAAAAAGTAATTATTTATCTCTAACAATTTTATTACAATGAGTACTTTTCATTAAACTTTCCTTTATTTTATAGTAGTTTGATAAATTTAGTGGATGTGAGAATTTTCATGTTATTATTTAACTTGTAAATTTGAATTTGTTATCTATGTCCTAATTTATTCGAGGCTCTGTGCCATAGCCATTTCCTAGGGAAAATTTTCTTATGGAAGGTTGTATTTCTCAGGTGCCTGTAATGAGAAAACTCATATCATTAAATCATATAGTTTGGATGTTGTCCCTGCTCAAATCTCATGTTGAAATGGAATCTCCAATGCTGGAGACGTAGCCTGGTGGGAGGGAATTGAATCATGGGGGCTGATTTCTCATGAATGATTTAATACCATTCTCTTGGTACTGTCCTCAAAATAAGTGAGTGAGTTCTCACAAGATCTGGTTGTTTAAAGGTGTGTCACATCTCTTCTCTCTGTCTCTTTGCTCTTATTTTCACCATATGATACACCTGCTCCCTCTTCACCTTCTGTCGTAATTGTAAGATTCCTGAGGCCTCCCCATAAACAGGTGTCACGCCGCCATACTTCCTGTATGACCCGCAGAACTATGGGCCAATTAAACCTCTTTCCTTTATAAATTACCGAGTCTCAGGTATTTTTTATAGCACTGTGAGAACAGCCTAATGCAGGGTGAAGTATTGCACAACCGAGAATCTGGAAGTAGCTTTGGAATTCGGTAACAGGTAGAGGTTGGAAGACTTTTGAGAGTTCAGAAGAAGAAAGGAAGATGAGGGAAAGTTTGAAACTTAAAGACTGAGTAAATGATTGGGACCAAAATTCTGAAAATGATACGGACAATGAATTCTAGGCTGAAGATGTCTCACATGAAACTGAGAAACTTATTGGGAACTGGAGAAAAGGTCACTTCATTATACAATAGCAAAGAGCATGGGTGCATTGTGCCCATGCCCTAGGGATCCGTGGAACTTTAAACTTGAGAATGATGCAAGCGTGCCCAGCCTGCCTTACTTTGTTGTTGCTGTTATTTTGTTGTTTTAGGCTTGAAGCAGCCTGTAGACATGGTTTTAGTTTCTGTCTTCAGTGATGAGCAGAAAAGAGAGATGAAGAAGAGGCTTTACTGGCCCAACCAGAAACAGAAACTCAGAACCTATGACTGTATTCTCTCCCTGGGACACCTCTGGTTGTGGAAGAAATTTCTAAGCAGCAAAGTGTTCAAGATGCACACTGGCTACTTCTCATAGCCTAATTTCAGATGCAGTAGCAAAGGAATAACTTGAAGTTGGAACTTACATTTAAAAGAGAAGCAGAGCACAAATGTTTGCAAAAAAAAAGTAGCCTGGCCACCTGGCATAGAAAAAAAATAGTTTTTTGAGAAGGAATTCAAGCAGGCTACTGAGCAACCACTTGCTAGAGAAATTTGTGTAACTAAGAAGAAGGCAAGTGCTGATAGCCAAGACAATGAGAAAAAGGCCTGGAAGGCATCTCAAACAGCTAAGAGGCAGCCCCTCCCACCACAAGCCCTGAGGCCTAAGAGAACAGAATGGTTTCCTGGGCCAGGTTTTGAGCCCTGCTGCCTTGCCTAGACCCAGCACACTGCTTTTGCCCCCTGGCTGCTGGAGCTTCAACCATGGTGCAAAGGGACCTATGTACAGCTTGGGATGCTGCTTCAGGGAGTGTAAGCCATAAGCATTGGCAGTTTCCATGTGGTTTTAAGCCTGCAGGTGCACAAAGTGCCAAAGTTGAGGCTTGGGAACCATTGCCTAGATTTCAGCAGATATATGAAAAAGCCTGGGTGTCCAAGCAAAAGCCTGATGCAGGGGTGGAACCATCATGGAGAACCACTACTAGGGCAGTGCAGAGTGTGAAGTTGGAGTCTCCACGCAGAGTCCTCACTGGGGCACTGCCTCTTGATGTTGTGAGAGGAAGGCCACTGTCCTCCAGATCCCAAGAATGATATATCCACCAGCTTGCAATGTTTGCCTGGAAAAGTTGCTGGCAATCAATGCCAACCTACCAGCCTGTTAGAGCAGCCACAGGGACTGAACCCTGCGAAGTCACAGGGGTGGAGCTATCCAAGACTTTGGGAGCTCACTTTATCAAACCAGTGTGTCTTGGATGGGAGACACAACATCAAAGGAGATTATTCTGGAGCTTTAAGATTTAATGATTGTTCTACTAGGTTTTAGACTTGCATGGACCCTGTAGCCACTTTCTTTTAGTGGGTTTCTCCTTTTTGGAATGGGAATGTTTACTCAATGCTTGTACCTCCATTGTATCTTGGATGTAACTAACTTGTTTTTGATTTTACAGGCTCATAGGTGGAAAAGACTTGCCTTGTCTCAGAGAGACTTCAGAATTTGGACTTTTGAGGTAACACTAAAATGAGTTAAGACTTTGGGGGATTATTGGGAAGGCATGATGGTATTTTGAAATGTGAGAAGGGCACGAGGTTTTGGAGGGACCAAGGGCAGAAAAATATAGTTTGGGAATTTGTCCCTGCCCAAATCTCATGTTTAAATGGAATCCCCAGTGTTGTAGGTGGGGCCTGGTGGGAGGTGATTGGATCATGAGGGAAGATTTCTCATGAATGGTTTAGTACCATTCTCTTGGTACTGTGCTCTTCATAGTGAGTGAGTTCTTGCAGGATCTGATTGTTTAAAAGTGTGTGCCATCTCCCCTTTCTTCCTCTTTTCTCCCGCTTTGGTCATGTGAAGTGCCTGCTCCCCCTTAGCATTCTGCAACAATTGGAAACTTCCTGAGGCCTCCCCAGAAGCACATGCCACTAGGCTTCCTGTATAGCCTGCAGAACTGTGAGCCAATTAAACATCTTTTCTTTATAAATTACCCAGTCTCAGATATTTCTTCATAGCAATGTGAGAATGGCCTAATGCAACAAATATAAGGGAAAACATGGTAAGTTTGCCCAGTGTCACAACCTGGATAAGTGTGTGAGGTGGCTGAGTGTCTTAAAGCCTAAGCAGATCCCAATACTATCTTGCCTCCCAAATGTGGCAGTCTTGAACAAGCTCACTCAAGATTTCTTCTCCGTCTTACAGAACTGTCTTCAGGGTTTCTACTACACATTTTATATTCCATGTAGGTGACAGACTTTAACTTCTGAAAGGCAGATCTAAAAAAAAATGATTACCCTGTTCAAAGACAAAATAGTCTAAATGCCCTAGCAAGGCAATCAGGCCCTTTCTCATCAGTCCCAGCTGTAACATTTTAATCTCAGTTTGCTCCATTTTGAAGTATCACACCATGTACTTAATTACACCAGCCCAGGAGGCTTGGCTTATTACTTACCTGCCTCTTTTTTCTCGGATATGTTAAATTTTCTTCCGGGGTTGCTCTTTCAACCTCAACCAGGCTAACGTTCTATACTATATATTTTTTAAGATCTTTTCAAGTGTCATCTTCAGCTACGCAATTCTTTGACTCTCATACTCATACCTAAATTTCTTTTACATAAAAGAAATATTTCCCTAGACTTCTCAGTATAATTTGTGTTAAACTTGTGTATGCTATTTTTATATTGTAATTTGTTTTAAATGTGTTATCTGTCTTTCCAATTAAATTCATGCATTTTAAGGTTAGCGAATACATTTCATTATAAGCTTCATGTAATCTAAACTATTTGAATAACAAAGCAGGCATAGCTCTCTCAAACGTGTATGTCTCTCTTGATATAGTCACCACTTCACTGCTAGTTTCTGTAGACAGAAATGTTATCTAAGCTTTATGTATGTTTTTAAACAAGTGTTTCCAGTATTAACTTTATTCATTCAATCTTGATTTAATAGGAAATAGGCTTTCTTTTATTTGCACAATATGCTCCCCTTAATTTTATTCCTTTAATGGTTAGCATTTCTTTGTTTACTTCATCTTCTCAGATTTACCATTTTAAGTAGAAAATTTCCAAAGAAAACAATTTATTCACTTTTCATTGGTCTAAAAAATTTAAGTCATTTTTGCTATTTTTTATATGTACAAAACAAACATTTGAGAGTTACTTTTCCCTTGCCTACCAAGGGAAATGCAAACTTTAGAATCAAATTCAAGAAAAGCCTGGATATGACCTATTCTTTTTTTTGAACCCAAGATATTTTTATTGTAAAATAACATTTAGATGACTTTCATATGTTTAAATCATGGCAGTTTTAAAAATATTTCCATGTCATCTAATTTGGTGCTTCTCAAACTATGTAAATTTTTTTAAAACGTCTATTTTGTCATGGACTGATACATTTGTAAAATACAATGAAAATAAACTATTAGAAAAAATACTCATATATCATATATAAACCTCACTATTTTATGATTAAAATATTAGATTGGGCAAGCATAAAATATCTCTTTTAAATGTCTATGATATGATAGCTTACAAATGCCCATTCCTAACTATTGGATTATATACAGTAATAATAGATACTTGAATCATTACTGGGATGAGGAGTGCATCTGCTTATAGGAGATCCTAAGTGGCACATAAAGGAGTTGTCATCTCTTTTGGACAATACGGAATGAATATGAACTATACAGATTGTGACGGAGCACACTCCAAGCAAGGGAATCAAATTTTCCTGAAACTCAAGAAATAAAAATTACAAAATGTGTTTTGAGTCTGCTAAGTATAGAATGTTGACACATGTAGTAATAGAGAAGAGCTAGAAAGTAATCTCAAGAATGTGAATTGGGGTACATAAGAGACGTATAAAGTTGAAAAGCGAAGGGTAAATCTGTTGAAAGATCTGCTACCTACAAAAGAAATGCCTTCCAGTGAACTCACGTGTCTTATCTCCCATTGTTTATAATCCCCCATTCCAGATTAGAGTTCTCCCTAAATCACTCTGCCTAAAGTAGGCTAGTTAAACTCAATGAACATCACACCATTTAATATAAGGGATACTTATTGCATTTCTCTGTGCTTCTTAGCCATATTTGACACAACTAATCTTGTCCTTTTTACTTAAATTATCTTGCTGAGGTTTCTGTGATGCAACATTCCCCGTGTTTCTATCTCTCTGGTACATTCTCCTTGTTTTCCCTTGTCATCTTCTGTTTATTTAAAACACATGCTGAAGTTTCTCAGGCCTCTGTAACTGGTTCTTTTCTCTTCCTACTCATTACATTGTTCTTTACAAATGTATCTTCTCTCATCCAACAGCTACAAAGATCACCTATACATTTTAAATTTCCAAATCAACATATTTAACCATGACCACTCTCCTGAATTCACAGCCAAAGGTCTAATGGTTAACTCTGCTTGGATATCTCACAGGAATCTCCAACTCAAAATGAAAAAAAAAAAAAAAAGATGATTTCTAACTTCCTGTCTACTTGTCTGCACTCAAAATAAGAAAGCAAGCTAGCAAGCAAGCAAGCAAACAATATTCTTCCCTCCCTGCACACACACACACACACACACACACACACACACACACTTAGTAAATTATTTTAGCCTCAGGCATATCTCCCTGTTATATTCTTCTTATAAACTATCTAGGACACACATAAATATAACTTCTCCAGGAAAGCCTTCCTGTTCCATAAAAAATGAATAAAAGTCAGAGATACCAGACCATGCCTAAGGAAAAAGAAATCACACTCTCAGATTTATACTAATATACTAGACTTTCTGAATTCAACTCACATATGCTTTTGATTAATTCTTATATCATGAAACATCCTAAGAAATAGGAAAAAGAAGACTGAAGGGGCATGAGGAGGAGGAAAAGGGGGGCAGGAATGTGAGGAAGAGGCAGAAGAGTAGATGGAACAAAAGAGAAGGAAAAATGAAGAGAAAGACAAAAAAAAAAGAAGATACTGTCATTTACATGTACATGAAAGTCTGAAAACTGCCATGTGGCCATTCTAAGGCAGATACTATTCCCATTTTACAGATGAACAAACTAAGGCATAAATATGCTAAGTATCACGTACAAGGTAAAGTAGTAAAATGGCAAAGTCAAAAATTAAGAATTGTCAAAATTTCTAAGGTTACAAAGGTACAATTTGTATGCACTCTTACTATCCTATAATTATTTCTACTGTTTTCTGAGGACAATTGTTATTTTTACTACTAGAAGAATTAGAGAATTATTGAATGCTTTATTTTATTCATAAGAAATATTTAAAAAGCTTTTGAGAGTTTTACCAAAAAAAAAAAAAAAAAAAAAAAAAAGAAACAATAGGAGAAAGAGAGCTCCTGAGGTCAGGTTACTTGGAGAAAAGATTGAAGAAAATAGAATGAGATGATATTGGAAACACTTATCATTTATCAGCTCAGGCTCTTAGAGTTCTTGCATGCTCTTGAATCATTGACTTATCAGTAGATAAGCTTCTGACATTTTACAAGAAAGAAATGAGACAACAGCAAGCAGCAACTGGAAATGATTCATTGTTATATTTACAAAATTTATTTTTCCTACAATCTCATATTTTTAATGTCCCAACAAATACTTGAAAATGGTATTCAACAATTATTTTAAATCTGCTCTCCATTTTGTTATCCATGATTAGTTATTTTAATCATTCATGGGAACTAACTAAATGAGCTAAATAAATATTCCCATCTGCTTTATGAAAATCTTATTAAAATTGTCAGCAGAACATAACTGTCTATTAATGAATTATACACTAACACAAAGTTAAATTATATGTATTTGTTTTCAGGATAAGCTGGGGAGAATTTGAGCATTTGGTAAAATGGTTTGAGAGAATGTCTTTTTATGTGACTGTATGAACAAATATTCTAACAATAATTTGATATGATATAGAAAATAATAAATTTTATTTTCAAATATTATACTCCTCCATCTCAAAACTATCACTACCAAACATGAATGCTGTGTCAAATTCACATATTTCTTGAACAGGAGTGCACTTATTCAACACATATTGTTTAAACACTTTCTGTGTTAAACATTGCTATTAATGCTGAAGATACAAGTGTGTAAAACAAACAATCTGATATTTTTGTGCTTATATACTAAGGGTAGGCCAAATAATGAACTAAAGAAAGAAAGAAAAATAAATAGTAGTTTAGTTGGCCATAAGTCTAGTAAAGAAATAAAACAAGGAAGCATAATAAAAAATGTTGGCTAGCTTTGCTCTCTTAGTAGTCAGGAAAAGCCTCCAGGAAATGCTAACAGTTAAGACCTAAAGAAAAGCATTGACTAGTTTTGAGGAGCAAATGATATTATCTGCCAGGATTTAACAGGCTAGTTCTTGTTGTTAGTAGGGGATATATTGAAAGTGATAAAGACACAAGCAGGGGGAAGAATCAGGAGTGCTAGAAGTAGAAGGGTTGATGTATTTTGAAGCTATTGCCAAGAAGATGGATTGTATGTGAGGTGTGAGATTAAAAGACAAGTCATGATTTCTCCAAGTGTTTGGCCTGAGCTATTTGAAGGATGTAGTTACCACTTATTGGCTTAAGTAGCTCTGTGGAAGATGTTTGGGAGAAGACCAAGTGGTCAGTTTTAGAGATATTAAGTTTGATATGCCTGGTAAACATCCAGATAGCTCAATAGATTAAATCGATATATAGATAGGTAGATTTACAGTCGAAGGAAAATAATAGGTTACAGTATATATTTATGAGACATCACTAGGAAGTTTTTTTTTTTAATTATGGAACTGAATAAAGTAAATTATTGTAGAGGAGGAGAAGTTGTGATGACTCAGTTCTTGAAAGTCCATTCCTAATAAGTCAGATGAAGAATCAGCCATAAGGAAAGGGAAAAGCCAATGAAGTTGGTTAAAAAACGTGTATATTCTCCTGGAACTCAAATAACAAATGCTAGTTAAGGAGAAGGCGATTAACAGTGGAAAATGTTGTTGATATACCCAGTAAGATAAGATGTGAGAATAGACCTCTGCATTTAGCAAAGCATTTGCCGTGCCTCACTGGTGACCTCAGTAAGTTCAGATTCTGAGAACTGATGGAAGAGAGTGCCCAAATGAATTGGGACTAGGATACAGTGAGAGGAGGCAAATGAAAGCTGACAATATGAATACCTGAGGAAAGTAATGAGAGAAATGGGCAAAAACTAGAGAAGACAGCAGAGGCAAGAGAAAGTTTTTTTATTTGTTAGGTGCACGCGTGCGTGTGTGTGTGTTTGTGATTAAGTTAAAGAACATAATAAATATATTTTCTTTCATCCCAGGACTTTTCTCAAAATGTTTATCTCATGCATATTTTGAGTCCATACTTTGTCCATTTTAAAGTTTGAGTAATAAACATAAAACAAAGTTTCTGTTAGAACATATCTTACTAAGATAATACATCTCATTTAAGATATTTGAAAAATATTATATCTATCCTAAGCATTATAACAAACCATGTCAAAGAATAATTAAATATTAAGAAGTCAAATTTAAATTCTTGGCCAGTTATCAAAAGGCTCAGCATTTATTATTTTTATATTTTTATGTACATTACTTTCTCTCTCCAAATGATTATTAAAAATAAAATAATAATAATAATTTTGTCCATATTATGGTCAAGGCACTATTCTAAGCATGTAACATATATTATCCCTACTCTACTAGACGTTTCCAAAGTACAAGTTATTAACTTTAGTGATATGATTTTATTAACCCATATTCTAAATAAGGGTCTTGGGAATGAGCAATTCAGTGACTTTCTTAATCCTTGATAGACACAAATGATGTAACAGGGATTGAGTCCAGATATGCTTAATTCCAAAGTACATGGTATGTAATTTGTACCACTTTACAGCATAGTAAGTATTGAAAGACAGGCACTAAGTTATAAGCAACATTTCTTTTGTACACTGGGTAGAGCCAGGTACAATGAAGGGCACTTAATATGATCTTACTATGAAGTTGTTAATTTGTCTAAGAAAAATAACATCAGGAATAATAATAATAATAAATAAATCAGTCTTTTTTATGTTTACAAATTCAAAATGTTAGAAACCAATAAGCAAAAAAAAAATTAATCTAGAAGACTTTTTTCTCTCAAGTGTCTCACCACTATTATGAAAGTTTATCAATTTACAAACTAAAACAAGACACAACAAGATCCAGTTCTACTCAGATGTCAAAGATTTGAATGCAGTAAATTGCACATTATATAGGGCTGATTGTGCAATAAAGGATTATGAGCAATCCAGTGTTAATCCTCTATTTAGCCTGCTAAGTTTCTATAAAGATCTGCCACTTGAGATGCAAATGTCAGGACTCTCATAGTTCAAACATGAGATTCCCATGCAAAATTGCAAAATTCTTATCTCTAAATAATGAATACTTAAATTTCATTTCTTCTAAATGTTTAATTTTTTTCACAATTTAATTAACACCTAAAAATATAAAAATCCCTGTCTTACCTTCAAATAAAATATGAATAAGAAAAAATTTAAACGTATGAGGCAAATAATTAGGAACTCATTGGCGTGTGTGTGTGTGTGTGTGTGTGTGTGTGTGTGTAATTAAGTAAAAGAACATTTAAACATCATTAGTTTTTCGTTACTTTAAGGTGGATTGCCTGTCAGGGTCTACACACATGTCAGAAAGGACACAATAACCAGTATCATTTTAGAACCGTAGTCTTTGGAAATCCTTGACTTATTTGATTTTCATTCCATTTGTTGCACTGTGTCCTTGAATTTAACTGTGTTTTTTCTTGTAAGATTTGTGTTTTTCATAGTGGAATATTGTAAACATTAGCAACTTCTGAAGAGTAATTTTATTTTTTTATTTTTATTACGATATTTAAATATTAAATATTTGTGTAATATATTTGAATATTAAATATTTTGTATGATATTTAAAAATCTCAAAACTTCATCTTGATACTAAAATAAAAGTAAATTATAGAAGTCCTGAAACTAATATATCAAAATTCTATTTTATATGATATATATTCACCGCTTATATATGGCCTCAGTAGAACTACAGAAAAAGCATATGATTTAAAACTGTACGGAAATGGTTTTAGATCTTTTAAGTTCAATTCATGACCTGTGTGCACTTATAAAAGGTCTTAATCTTTCTTTTCCATCTATGAATTAAAGTTAATATAACTCAATTTGTAAACTGCTCATAGTGTTATAATTACTGAATAAGAAATTATATATTATGTACTTGGCAATTATTAAAGAGAGGACTAAACAGTTTCTTTTTTCCTTTATTCTAAAGACCTAGCTAGAACGTGGAAAAATGGAATGAGTGAGTGCATTTTATTTTTAGAACACAGCAACAAAAACGTATTCAACATTTTTGTAAAACAAGATCAAGCTCTATTTTATTACCTGTACAAATATGCCTTTCTTATATTAAGTTAAATTAATAGTACTTTTCAAATTTATTAAAAACTGAAAATGCTTGGAATATTACTTATGCATATGTTTATCTAAAATATAAACACATATTTATAATTTAGTTTTCTAACCTAAGAAGAGTATATTTTCTCATTCCTTAGTGCAACATCTGTGAATATGGATTTGGATGAGTAACATTTCAAAATATTATTTTCATGAACTTAAATAGTGTTTTTGAGGCAAGTAAACTTTCATAAAAAGTGAGGTAGTCACCTTTTAAGAAAAATAATAAAATCAATTCAAAATAATGCTTAAATGATTAAATTTTTTCAGACATATTACATGTTACTTCTAACAACTACTGTGGCTTTTGCTTACTATTTTCTATAGAAACTAATCAAACTCTATGATAATTTGTATATACAATGAAGTACACGAAGACAAAAACCTGGAGACATTTTACATGTAGGAAAATAGGTTGAGCATTTGTAATTTTACCTGTGGACAATGGTCAATGACAGCATAAAATTCACAGACCAATGACAGAACCGCATTAGTATCTACCATTTAATTAATTTAAATTGAGTATGAGAGATGCATTGAACATCTTCTATTAAAACAATGCATAAAGTATGCACCCTGTTCACCACAAAATTAAGGTAGAAGTCAGAAATGTATTTCAGAACAGTCGTGTTAGAATTTAATCAAGCAATCAATAATATTTGGGGCAGAGAAGAAACACTTAAACAAACAAACAAATAAATAAATAAATAAATAAATAAACTCACCTTATCCAGAATACATATCTGTTTCCTTGTTTGAGCATCAAGTATTTCAATCTCAAAGTGAGTCGTTTTTGAATGTTTGACTGCTGGAATTGGTTTTAGAGGCCCCGCTGAGAGTACAAGTTTTGACAAAAAGTGAAAATTTCTCATATCATCCTTCAGTATGAACCGTGTAGCTCTTTGGGAAAGTAATGCTCTCTTGCGTTCTGAAGCGAGGGACTTGTGCCTTTTGAACATTGTGTGAACTAAGAGGAGGGTCTGTCATGTCAAAAGTAGACAATTGCAAGTGTGTTCCTTTTGCATCAGTTAAATACTGCTAGAGAACCTTTGAAAGGTCAAATGGTATGCCATTCCAAGAGTTCAGTTTTATTTAGCAGGCTTGAAAACAATGACTGATCTTATTTCTATATATAACATGCTATTGTGATTTGCTGTGTAGAGTATTACTTTACCAGCAATTGAATGATTTCTTGCTTTCTCCTTTTATCTCTGCTTTGTAATATGACTACTCTTATCTGAAATTCCAAAGCAAGAATAGACAGAACATTTTCATTATCTCTGAGTTCTGGATGCACTAATCTTCAAACACACACGCACATTTGCATTGAGATGTATTTAACATTAGCAAAGTGCTATCTCAAAGTTAAATTTTTAAAAGTCCTAGTACATTACTATGTAACATTTAAAAAATGCTGTCTAAGGTAAAGAGAAGTGGCATATATATGTTTATATATGTTTTATATATAAATATGTTATATGTGCATGTGCATTTAAAGCATTCTAAAATGAAAAATTTATTTTTGTCAGTACTAATTATAAATCCCAACTAACTTAAAATAACTGTTACACAATAAAAAATGATGAATTCTTCACTTCATATAAACATTGAAAAGATAGCAAACTATGAGATTAGAATTTGATAGAGCACAATTTTGTAACTTGGGGAAAAAGAAGTAAACATTATTTTAACATTGTATGTCTTTGGAAATCTGTTGAACTGATATACCAAATCTGTAGTAAGCATCACATTTTCCATAACACTATGTTATGGAAAATACAGATAGCCTCAGAATGAAAAATGAAATCTGAAAAACATCCTGGCAAAAGAGCTTTTAGAAAAACTCCTAGTCCTCTGAGATATGTAAATCTGATGAAGAAACAACTGAAAAAAAAATCCAAAATATATTATCACTGATTCAAAATGATATTAAAGGAAAATATTCTGGAATGTGATTTTCAATGAAAACATAAGAATAAAACGACACAAAATATATAGGGGAGGAAACCGGTTATCTCCCTGAGGCTAATCTTTACTTTTATAAACAACTAAAATAATGTATTCATTTTTAGTTTTATTATACATTATGCCCTAGAGATTCAATTTACACTCTTCAGTTAGTATGTTCACACTTAATATTTTATATTACATTACACTCAGTATTTTATATTTTCAAAAATATAAATGATAGGGATATGTGTCTGTTTTTACACACATGTGCGGGCAGACATTATGCAACTTTATCATCTAGTTGTTCAGCACTTCAAACTTGGAATCATCTTTAACTTCTCCATTTCTCCCACACCTCACATCTAATCCATCAGAGATCCACTACACAATCTGTTCACAGCTACAATGCAAGCATGAATCTCACCTGTATTGCATATCCAAACTGCTCTTCCTGCCCCAACACTAGTCAATCAATAGTCTATTTTTAACCCAGTAGCTGGAGTGACCTGGCTCTCTATTAAGTGGGTAACTTAATCTGCTCAAACACTGAAGGGGCTTTCTATTTTATGTAAAAAAAAAAAAAACAAAAGCCAAAGATCTTTGCAAAGGTTTGCAAAGTTCTGCATCACCCAGCACCCTATGACATCTCTCTGACCATATCCCCTAACCTATTTACAGCATTTAGAACAGTTTCTAACATAGACTGGTGATCCATAAACTGTATTAAATAAATTAATTAATGACCAAAAAGTGTAATTTGAATGTGTAACAGAATGATGTGGTGCTAAGTTATTGCATTATATTGAAATGACCTAAACACTATTCATATAATGTTTCTCCAGATTTTTTTTTATTTAAAAAAGGAATAGTTGGCTAGGTGCAGTGGGTCATGCCTGTAATCCTAGCACTTTGGGAGGCCGAGGTGGGCACATCACAAGGTCAGGAGTTCGAGACCAACCTGGCCAACATAGTGAAACCCCGTCTATACTAAAAATACAAAAATTAGCTGGGTGTGGTGGTGAGCGCCTGTAGACCCAGCTACTTGGGAGGCTGAACTCAGGAGGTGGAGGTTGCTGAGAGCCAAGATCGCGCCACTCCACTCTACCCTGGGTGACAGAGCAAGACTCCATCTCAAAAAAAAAAAAAAAGAAAAAAGAAATAGTCAAAAGAATTCAGAAGCCAATTTGAAAGAGCTCTCATAGCCAAAGTTTGAATAATTTGAGCAACAAAATAAGTACTAATAATCATGGGTTCAAATTCACAAAACAGTATACCTAGGAGTTCATACCATTATAAATAAATGATTGAATACATAATAAATAAATTAATAAATGGTTTTTGCTAAACATATCACAATGAAAATAACACCGAATTAATACTCGTATTGTACTAGATAATGGATATCATTTGGTAAACTATATTGCAATTTAAAATATATTTAAAGCTAAAAATAATAAAAATACACACACATTAATAAAAATACACAGTCACAAGATGGAATCTTCATTCCAGTTGCATTTAGTTGTTAAAAACACTGAACAGAAAAAATTACATTATATTCACTTCCTATTTCTTATATTTTTTGACAAAAAGCATTTCATTTCAGATTAGTCTCCATTTGAGGTGTTACTTCTTTTCAGCTCATTTCCAACATTAACAACATGCTTAGAGCAGTTTTAATTTACAGAAAAATTGAGCATAAGGCATAGATTTTCCTAATAATCCCTTGCACATCCCCAACATCAGTTTCTTTAATTATTATTTAACATCTTTCATAGTGTAGTACAATTTTTGTAGTTGAAGAACCAACATTGATATATTATCATTAACTAATTTCACTAGGTTATTTTAGGTTTCCCAGTTTGTGTTTTACTGTGTTGTGACAAATGCATAATGTATCCACCATGACAATATTATACAGAATAGTTTTGGTGACCTAAAATATTCTATCTACCAATTGTTTATCACTCCTTAGCCCCTCTAAGCCCTGGAAATCACTGATGATTTTATCATTTTCATAGTTTTGCTTTTCCCATAATGTCATTAGTTGGAATATGTAGTATGTAATGTTTTCGCACTGGCTTCTCTCACTTAGCAATTCACATTTAAACTTCCTCCATGTTCTTTCATAGCTTAACAGCTCATTAATTGTTTTTAATTGCTGAAAAATACCTAGTTGTATGGATGTACCATATTTTGCTTGTCCTTCCTATTAAAGGAAACCTTGGTTGTTGCTATAAGTATTTGTGTGCAGGTTTTTACATGAATATAATTTTAAATTTATTTGGTAAATAGCTATGAGTATGATTGTGGGAATGAATGGTAAGCTTATGGTTAACTTTATAAGAAACTGCCAGAATGTCTTTTAAAGTGGTTGTATCATTTTGCATCCCACTCAGCAATGAATGAGAGCTGCTGTCACCCCACATCCTCTCCAGCATTTGGTATTGTCAGTGTTTTGGGTTTTAGCCATATCTAACTGATGTTCTGTGGCATCTCTTTGTCTTATTTCATAATGATATGTGATACTGAATATACTTTAATATGCATATTTGATAACTGTATATCTTCTTTGGTGAGGTGTTCGTTCACATCTTTTGTCCATTTTGTAATTAATTTGTTTTCTTATTTTTGAGTTTTAAGAGTTCTTAGTACATTATAGATATAGCTCCTTCATCAGATATATGTGTTACAAATACAAACTTCCAGTCTGTGGTTTCTCTTCGAGGACCTCACAATAAAAATTGTGTTTTTAATCTATGCTAAATGCTACCCAAATATATGTTGGAAGACACTGAACCTGGGGATGGGCTGGTGAAAGAGAAAACAAAATAGAACCCTAAAAGCAAACCACTTGCCCTGTATTATTTTGTGTTAGTATTCATGCAAAAATGTTACATATTGGATAAAAAGAATTGGAATTCAGGAATTTACGTAATGAGTAGATTTTCAAAATACTGTATAAATCAAGCTACATTATTGTTAGATGTAGGCAAACACATAGGTAAGAAATATACATATAGAAAATGGCATCATTTACTGGAAATTGTATGGATTCAAGAAGCTCTTCTAATTAAAGAGTTATATGATCTCAAGATTTCTATTAACTGACACATTTTTATAACATTATGAATCTTATAGGACTTTTATGAAATCTAATAAGAAAATTCATATAAACAGAATTTTTTTGAAAACAGAAGGCTTTATATATACATATGAACAGATTATATATATAAACAGATCTATGTTTTTCAAATCAAATTTATGTGTCTTTCTTCTCCCCATCACCCTGCTCAAACATTAAAATTATTTCTGTGCTTTCTCTTTCGAAATTTAATTGGTTGTAATACATTTAATAGTAATAAGTATACTAATAGGCAAACTGTTTTAATAGGTTTGGGCCTTGATCCCCAAAGACACAATCTTGAATGCCATGACCCTGGATGCTGAAATCCCAAAAGATAAAAATTCCTACAGTTTAAAACTCTGTAAATCAAAGTCCTGGAAGATCAAAATCCCAAAAATATAATTCTGAAAAAAAGTATTTAAAAATTCTATAAAATGTTTATTTATATGTTTAAATAGATTTACTTCAGAAACATTAAAAATATGAAAGAATACTTCATGGACCACTTTACATAATAAATTAGGAAATAATGACATGCATATTTTTGCGAGTATGGACACTCGTATACTAAGAACTGTCACATCACTATAAAGTATGAGCAGATGAACCATATTCATAAATAAATAGGTCAAAAAGTAAAATGTATAAACACATGGCACTGTAGCTGGCAATTTTGTTCACCCAATTTTTTTAGCTTTTAACTGCAGTAATTTAAAGTACCATAATGGACTACCTAATTGTTCTAATAAGATTGATCAAAAACTGTGACGGGTGCAGTTGCTTAAAGAGCTAAGATCTTGAGAAATTTTATTGTGTGCAAATGCAGATATACAAAAGTGACACCTCTTAATTTACTGAGGAAATTTCAAGGACTTTCTGTATTTGCACAACACTAACACAATGTTGTGATAATACACTTTCATGAAATCAAATTTGCAAAAAAAATGCATAAAACAAATTAGAATGATCTAAATATTTTACACAATATATATCCCCCCAGTATTGAGAATTAGGCAAAGATGGAATACATAGCATAGTAAATTGGTGCTATATGTGAAGAGGAAAAGGTTATATGATATTAAATAATTTGGCAGGGAAGATCTGTTGTATTTTTTGCCTGAATTTTTACTTCTTCTGCATTCTTTGAAACACTCACTGCACTTATATTTGGAGAATGGTTGTGGCCTACTAAATCTGTAAGTATATGCTGCCCATTGGAATATCTGGTTATTGCACAGCCACTGCAATTAAAAAATTCTCTGCCTTCGAAACACTGATAATAATGACCTTTAAGACTTCATATTTCACCATTCAGTAGTCTAGTAAATTTAATTTTAATAGCATTTTGTGAGAGAACAATTTCACTAGTCTCTTCTATTGTATTGTAAGAAATACAGTAAAAAGGAATAATATTTGGCTTCCCCAATACAAAATCTATATTATGGTTCTCCAGAGAAACAGAATCAATAGGATATATAGAGAGATAAATAAAAGAGGACTTGATAAGGAAGTTTACTCATGCAATTATTGTGGTTTTGAAGTCCCACAACAGGCCATCTGTGAGCCGGAGACCCTGGGATGTCAGTAACAGGGCTTTGTCCAAAAGATGGAGAACCTGAAGATCTGATCTCTAAGGCAGCAAAAGAAAAGTCTGTCTCAGCTCTCAGAGAAATATCAAGCATCCTTATGTATTCATTTTCTCTGGGAGCCCAGTTGATTTGATGGTCCATGGCAACAATGAGGAGAGATCTATTCCACCTGGTCCACCCAGACTTACACAGTAATCTGCTATGGAAACACCGCAGAGTCACACCCAAAATAATATTTCATAAGGTTTCTAGATACCCTTAATCCAGTTGACACTTAAAATTAAGTCCACAATTCCGAACTTTGTCAACCTGGCCACCATATTCATCTCCTTAAATCACACTTAATTTCCAAATAAAGACAGTAACAAGGTAGTAGTTTAATCTAACATGATGCCACTAACATGATGCAACTATCCTGCATACAACTGAAAACACACTAATCTTTTACCTAGCATTTAGCATTCAGGGTTTTGACATTTGGGATTTTAATCTTTTGAGATTTAAGACATTAGGAATTTTAGACTTAAGACATTAGGAATTTCAGACTTTGGGAATATTTATCTATAGAGATTGTTTAAAATCTTTTGTGATTTCAGGATTATGGCATTTAGGATTGTATCCTTTAGGTTTATTATTGGCACTGAGTTCTAACCAGGTCAATTGACTCACAGAAGTATCTTTGAGTACATTATCCTCTTCACCCATAAAGTTTACATAGTCTCATTTCATTTCTTTTTCCAATTACTTTTTTTTTTTTTTTTTTAGAGATCGAGTCTCACTCTGTCGCCCAGGCTGGAGTGCAGTGGCATGATCTGGGCTCACTGCAACCTCCGCCTCCCGGGTTCAAGCGATTCTCCTGCCTTAACCTCCTGAGTAGCTGGGATTACAGGTGCACACCACCACGCCCAGTTAATTTTTGTATTTTTAGTAGAGGCGGGGTTTCACCATGTTAGTCAGGCTGGTCTCAAACTCCTGACCTTGTGATCCACCCACCTTGGCCTCCCAAAGTGCTGGGACTACAGATGTGAGCCACCGCGCCCGGCCGAAGAGATCTTAATGACACAGAAATAAACTATTTTCTGAATCTCAAGCTTCTGAAATAGCTAAAAAAAAACAAAAAACTATTTGACCAATAAAATTAAAAGCACCAGTGTTAACATTTCAACTAATACATAATAATTACAAAATTATTTTGGTTACTTGAAATATATCCCTTGTAAAAGCAGAAAAGGGAGAAAAGGTAAAAATAAGTGTTGTTACAATGACAAAATATCAGTTTTAAAGTTTTGAACAACGAAGCAGAATTTGCTGACCCAAAATGATTATCAATAAGAAATAATAATAAATAAATCAGTTAATGTCATTATACATAAATGATATTGCTCTTCTAGAAAACACAGTGTAGCTGCAACGTAAAGTGCTTTGGAGTTAAAAGTCAGATATGGGAATTATTTTTCAAACTTTGCCAATGTATGATGTATGATATTGAATAAACCTGGTAACCTGGCCGAACACAAATTATCTAATTCATAAAATGAAGTCATCCTCAACATGATTTCTAATGACCCTTCTATGATTTCTAACCAATTTTTGAAAGTTTGTTTCCTATTTAAAATCAGTGTTAGCTAAAAAGTTAAAACTGCGCAATAGATAAAATCTGCACAAAGCTCTTCCTTGAGAAGATTATTGTACAAATTAATATCTGTAAAAATATACTATGACTTTCTACGACCATATTAATAATTAATACACCAGACAGAGGTGGAAGGCTCTTTACTTAAGACTATGGTAAAATTAAATGGTTTCCTATAGAGAATATAAATCAGACTGAGATTTAATCTTTCTTTAAGAAAGCTAGGGAAAATTGTCTCATCTTGTGTGTACAAGATTCAAGTTACTTGTAAAATTAACAGATGTATGGAAAAGGCGGAAAAAAAGAGGGAACAGAACTTTCTTCAAAGTCAATTTGAACCAAGCCATCTAACTTGATTGTCTTTTGAAAATTTATATGAATATTTACAAAAATGTTTTCTTAGAACAGTTTATACAAACTCACTACAAATCATTCAGTCTATCTTTAACTCAGCCCTGCCTGCTACATTCTCTTTAATCGCATGCTATTCTTTTATTAGGTCAGTTGGCTCTACCTTCTGTGTTCTCTGAATCATTCCTGGAGAGTTTCCAGATCATTCCACTCTGCCCTTCCCGAATCTGAGCCTTGCTATTGCAGTTGTTCCCCTCTTTGTGTTGGCACATGCTGCCCTTTATTTTGGGAGCTGAGGCCATGCCTATTTCTTCTTTTCCTTTCAGGGATTTCTTATCACAAAGAGTTCCTTTACCAACATTGAAATAACTTTAAAAAAAAAAAAAAAAATCCCCTTGCTCGAGATCCACACACATAGAAACAAAACTACACATTTCTTATGTACCTTGACTTCTAAATAGTTTGGTAAGTTGTGAGAGAATTATAACCCAAAAAAGTTAAGATTTAATTTGAGAATCAAGAACTAAGTTTACTTTTATTAAATTATATGTAGCTGTTTTTTTTCCACGGCAGTGAGGGGATCAAGGACAGTACATTTCTTTGTTTCATAGATATTCATGAAAACTTAAAATATACCAGTCAGATAAGAATGAAACAGTACAGAGTGAGGGAGCTGACATTTCTTCTCTATAATTTAAAAAATCAATATTATTTTTATTCATGTCAATATGCACATATCAAATAATTTTAGTAATATAATCTTGGATGTTTGATGTATATTTATCCCTAGAAGCAGAGATATTGACTATCATTATACTATGATCTTGCCTTCTGATTCTGAGAATATTTTTATTTTGAAATATACTTTATGCCACAAGATTTGCATAGATCAATCTACATTTTAAAAAGTTATGTCTGTATTGAAGTACTCATGATTCACATAACAATAGTTAATGCTCATGTGAGGCTTATTATGGCTGAGGCAATTTATGCAGTGCTTAACCACCTAACAACTCTATAAGGTAGCTATTATTAAAGACGCAGAAGCTAAATGTTACAGAGTTTGAATAACTTAACCAAAGTGATAACATTCAAAAAGTGGCACAACTAGTCATGAAGAAGGCTAAGCTGTTAATCACTTCACAGCATCACCTTTTATGACCACACAAATATACACAGCTAAATACATATGCGGGTGTCCATTATTTATCATTATACTTAAAATCATTGTATGCAGAAATATGCATATACTATCAAGATATAATTGGGGGCCAGGCATGGTGGCTGGCTCCTGTAATCTCAGCACTTTGGTAGGCTAAGGCAGGGAGATCACGAGGTCAAGGGATGGAGACCATCCTGGCCAACATGGTGAAACCCCGTCTCTACTAAAAATACAATAATTAGCTGGATGTGGTGGTGCGTGCCTGTAGTCCCAGCTACTTGGGAGGCGGAGGCAGGAGAATCGCTTCAACCTGCAAGGTGTAGATTACAGTGTGCCAAGATCGTGCCACTGTACTCCAGCCTAGCGACAGAGCGAGACTCCGTCTAAAAAAAAAAGATATAATTGACTCCGTCTAAAAAAAAAAGATATAATTGACTCCGTCTAAAAAAAAAAGATATAATTGACTCCGTCTAAAAAAAAAAGATATAATTGGGACTGCAAAATAGAAAGTAGATACATACATTTTTCAATGACAATTTTTAAAACCCAGAGATCCTTCACACACAATGTCTTCCATGTGTGACTATCTTTGTGTGTGTATGTGTGTGTGTGTGTGTCTGTGTGAGTGATTCCTTAGGAACTAAGAACTTAGAAACATTAGTGATGCTTTTGACAAGTTTGCTCTTAATGAAATAGAAAAACATGATGCTTCTTGACAGGTAAATAGGCTCATGTTTCTCTGACCTTCAATAACTCTAAATTAATATCATCGGTCACTTTTTCTGCAATTCCTACATCTCAAACATTCTGGGATTTACAGGGCCAGAGTTAGTAGTGAAACTCAGAGTTAGACAGTTTTCTTAAAGATTGATGAGGGCCCTCACAGGTTCATTATGTTTACTACCATAAGGAAATTAAGTCATACTGTACTGAACAGCAATGTACTGTAACAGTGTATTTTGGTATTTGCCTTATTATAAATAAGATTTTTTTTTTTTTTTTTTTTTTGAGACGGAGTCTCGATCTGTCGCCCAGGCTGGAGTGCAGTGGCGCAATTCCGGCTCACTGCAAGCTCCGCCTCCCGGGTTCACACCATTCTCCTGCCTCAGCCTCCCAAGTAGCTGGGATTACAGATCCCTGCCACCACGCCCGGCTAATTTTTTGTATTTTTAGTAGAGACGGGATTTCACCGTGTTAGCCAGGATGGTCTCTATCTCCTGACCTCGTGATCTGCCTGCCTCGGCTCCCGAGAGTGCTGGGATTACAGGCGTGAGCCACCGTGCCCGGCCAAGATTGTATTTTTCAAAATCTTAGGATTTACCTTACTTCATCTCGTTTTTAAAGAGCACAGCACAGTACCTTATGCATAGTATGGTCAACTTTCAATAAAGTTTAGTGAATAAATGTATAAATGTCAACATAAAAATTATGCTTAAGACAATGTAGTAAAAATATATGAGTTAAATGTAGTTTTATGTTAATAAATACAGTAGCTGTCAGAATTGAATTAGAGTCTATGTGAGACCAGAATATTCCTATGATTTCATAAGGAAACAAAGATCCAGTCAAGAGTAGTGCTACCTAGATTCGACTGTGTCTGTCTCCTGGCAGAATGGACAAACAACAGATAGATTAAAAAAATCATATATACGGAAGATAAAAGTCTCAGGTTATGTTTTGTATGTCCTATCTGTCCGATTATAAGCTCAGAAATAGTGAACAAAGGCAAAATATTTGATATAGAATATCAATTAATAAAAAAATGGCATCTCAAAGACAACATTTTGCTACCACTGTAGAACAAATTTTTCATGCAAGATTATTCAATGGACAACAAAACAAGATATTTACATAGTTCCAAAGTATCTCCATGTAGTATAATTACTATTTACTGAGGAAAAACTGGGAATATCATTGAAACCTGGGGGCCACAACAATGACCATGTGATTTATGTTAATATCAACAAGCATAGGATAAACTGGTATCTTGTATCCCTTGATATAATTCACTGAATAGGATATAATAGGAATTCTGTGTCACTCTTGTGAAAAATAAAGTTTACTCTAAATATAAGTAAATGTCAGATAGTAGACAGTCAACTGGACTAAATTCTCCAAAAATTGCAATGGATAAGACAAGTAAATAATTATTTTATATTAAGGAAGACTAAAGAAATGTTAATAATAATATTTATAATTAGATCCAGGGCCAAGCAGAAATTTCTGCAATGCTATACAGAATGAATTTGAGGTCACTGAAGTAAGAATTAACTATATATTAAATAATGTCCATGTATAAATATTAATTTTATTATAGTTTTGCTGAGTTACTTAGGGAGATATGGCCCTGATATCCAGAACTAAATCTCAAATAGTTTGGGAATAAATAATATATTCATAAATGTCAAAAATGTGTTAGGGTTAAGGATATTAACCTGGGTTAAAGATATTCACTTTGCCTTCCATTCTAACTCCTTTTTCAGCTTGTAATTATTTCAAAATAAGAGATATTTATTTTTACAAATGAAGAGACCCTCATATACAATATTCAAAAGGGATGAAAAGTAAATATGTAAGTAGAGAAGCCCGTAGTTTTCCATGTTTTTCTCATTTGCAATGATATCAAATGTAGGAATCTAGAATTTTACTTTCTAGATCCATGACACCTCGTGGCTAACCTTCAGAACAAGGAGTTTCACTGTAATGATATTAAATGACATATTGTCATCTGTGTAGTCTACACAGAAAGGGCACTCAATCAAGTCTGAAAAGGAATAATCACCATAAAATTATTACAAAATACATATTGCAATAACTATTTGACACCAGGAACTCTGAGAAAATGCCATAAAAATCATCACTGTTTTTCTCCTTATTTTAGAGTAATTTCTCATGATTTTTCTTTTCTTTGTAAATATTAGTAAATCTGCAGGATAATTATATTAATACAAACAACCTAAAACTGAATTGCAAATATCATATAGGTCATTTGCTAAGTGACAGTGATAAATGTCAGTGTGCTTATTACGTAACTCTAACTGATACAATACAAGGTAATATATCTACACATATATATTTTTTCTTTAGTATTGTTTTAACTTTATTCGTTGATATGCCAAACTAGTGTTATTTCTATGAACTATTGTGTTGATAAATATTATTGTTATGCTTGTTAACCTCAAAGTCTCCAAGCTGAAAAAACACTGAAAAATCAAAACTATTAAAGGTTAAATACTGATGAAAAAGACATGGTTAGATACAGATGAAGAAAATGTGTATATATCCATATATTAAAATATTCAACAATATCAAACCATATATGAAAAATCATTTCTTAGTAATAAAAGTAAACAGAAAATTATCTACTATAAAGTAATTTATCTTGTGTTCAGTATGTATAGGACCATACTTTGTTTGGAAAGAGCTAACTCTTACATTAGAGCATGTGGTCCTGTACATCTGTATTTAGCTGAACATATCTGAGAGTCTGAGGATTTCTCTTCTTCATTCTACTTTCAGTACATTTACCCCCATTCCTTTCTCTCAACTGTTGACTTTTTTTATATTTCAATAAGAAAATATAGGCAATCATAGGAAATTTTCATCGATCAATAAACCTGATATTGTGTTCATATAGTCCTTCTATGTACTTATACTGCATAGATGGACTATTTTCCCACCTCAAGTCAGAGCCCACTCTGACCTAAGACACCACTATCTCTCACTTGAATATGGCAATAACGTTCAAACTGCCATCCCTGCTCTCATCTTACTCCCTGAAAGCCAATTTTTACAGAAACCAAATTGATCTTATCGCCCTGAAAAGTAAGCACCAAGATTATATTATACACGACAGAATCTGCTCTTGCTAGAGCTCCAGTCTTCTCATGTCTCTTCCCACTGTTCTCAGCCATTCTGCTCCATCACCCTGGCCTAGCTCTTTCTAGAACACACCAAGCTTTTCCTCTCAGGTTTGCACTTTGTTTTCACCCTTCTTGGAGGGCACTTACTCCGATTTTTGAAAGATTACACTTTTTTTCAGGTCTCTGTTAAATATAACATATACAAATAATGCTTTTGCGAGGAGCGGCCAGCAGTGGGCTGAGTGAAATGAGTCCAGTTCCCACCCATGAAGAAGGGTCAAGGTCAAGGGAACAATTGTGTGTCATCTCTCCTTCCACAGGTAAAAGAAGACACATAGGAGACTAATCTGTCTCTCTCAGCATATGCCCGCAATTCTGTCTTTATTCTTTTTTATTTATTTTTAGCACATATCACCACTTGACATGCTGAATATACCTTTATTTGTTTATTTGTTTGTTTTCTTATCCCCACTCCCAGTGGAAGATGAGCTTTACAGAGTAGGGATTAGTCTATTTTACTGTTGTATCTTCAACACCAAATATAACTGCCTGGCATGTGATAGGTATGTGAGAAATATTTATTGAATGTTTTTGAATGAATTAAGTATGAAGCCAAGCAGGCAGTTTAAATGTGCTGCAGTTCATTGTAGCTGAAAATAGTCTTAAGATTTAGTTGTTGAAAATATCAGAATCATAAAGGACAAAAAGACACAGTAACATATCTATTCTTTATATCAAGAAAAACTCTCTAGAACAGAAGTTACTCCTGTCATACCTCTGATCATATTTTCAAAAGAGTTTCCTAAGATTTTTCATTGTTGATCCTTCAGACAGACTATACCATTCAAGATTTACAGAAGAACATAGAAGTACTAATATTTTTTGGCTGTCAATCCGAACAGATATCTTGAATTATTAATAAAATGAGTGAGAAAGAGCATGAATTTAGAAGATGATGGTTTTCAGAACAGGCAAACAGCAACTAGTTAGTGCATTTAGCAGCTGTTTACATTTTTTAAAGCTTATCTTTCACAATTCTAAAAAATTGTTTATAGTAATAATAAAAGTTTCTTCAATCACATTATGCATAGATAATGCAATGCATTATCTCTTACAGCCTCCCTCGTTTTTCATTAATCCACATCATAATTATATAGCAGTACTTTCCTCAAATTTCTAAATATTTATCTTTCTCTCTAATTAAAATCAACCTTCATAACTCTTAAGAATTTCATACTTTCCATATTAATTTTTATTGGATTGGAAAATCTAAGTAATCTACTCATCCAGTTACTCTGATAAAGAATAATACTGAAGGGAACATTGACATAAAAACAGAGAATTCATATAAAAAGGAAAGTAAATATACTATTAGATATAAGAATTTACACATGATATGAAGCCCTTTCCCTAACATTAAAAAATGATTTCTTATATTTTGTAGATGTCAATATTATATTTTTAGAGTTAAAAACTAATAATAATGGCTGGACCAGAAGACTGATATTTGGAGTTTTCACTTTAATATTGTTTTCCCTTATGTACTCAGCTAATATTGGTTTTATGATGTATACTGATATTATGTTACATAAAGTGGTTTTCCATCAGTAAAACAACATATTGATCACACATGGATGTTGCTCAAAATTACATATTGGTATTACACTACTTTTCAGTTCAACTTCATAAAATGTATCTAATTTTTAAGATAAATTTTTAGATAACTAAAGTATTTAATGGTCATTTATAATACCTTTCAAATATATAAATTATGTGTCTGAAGAGAATCCAGGAAAGGATACTTCAAAGTCATAGGATCCTGCTCTCCTCGTTCAAATTTGATTAAGAAAAAAAATAAAGTTTCTTTTTCAAAATTTTGCTTAATCATTAAACTTGGTTATACACTCTATTTCAGTGAATATATTTTGAAAAATTGAAATAATTTTTCTGCCTTTCTACTTAATAATTACATAAAATTTGGAGACTGAGTCTCAGATTGAAACAAGTAAGTTGACTCTTTAATTAGTTCTTTGTTGCTCTCATTAGTCATAATCTTAAACTATTTGTGGCAGGTCACGTGCATTTTTGAAGGCTCCATTGGAGGAAAAGCTCCTAGAGCACTTTTGTTTTTATTATGTCATCATTTTACCAAATGCCTGTCACGTGCTATGAGATAATGCTTGTTTAATATAGAAGAAGAATAGTTATGTTCTTGTTTCTAACTATGCTAATACAATTTCAAAATATATTTTAGAAAGCTTATAGATTTGTACACGTCACTGAGGTATACCAGTGCTAGAAACCAAAAAACAAATAAAATTGCCATATTTTTTGTAGTGACATTTTGTATACTCCTGATAATCTTACTTTCTCCTCAAAACAGTCACGTGTAATTGGTTTTAATCTTCGTTAATTAGAACTGAGTACTGGAAAACAATGTGATTAAGCACACCAGGCTTGAACCTTGGTCTTCTGAGAACAATTCAATGACTGCCTGATGAAAAGTATTTCAACCCAATAACTTTGTTAAACAGTAGAAGTAAGAAGAGCAGTGAACATACACTTTTTAAAGGCAAAATGAAGGTTTCCCTATATGGTGGAAGATGTATGTTAAAATTTAACCCTATCGGGCACCAATCTTTGTGCATCTGCATGTTTTTATAGTTTTAATGGATATTGTGCTTGTGTATGTATACATGCATATATATATGAAAATGTATATATTTAAACATGATTATATATGACAGTTTCATCAATTTTATTTCTGAAATATATTATGAAAAAATAGTGTATATAATATAGCTTTAAAGTTTGAAGAATGTTAATAAAACAAGCATCATGACATAGTATTAAAAGATAACATTGCCGGGCGCGGTGGCTCACGCTTGTAATCCCAGCACTTTGGGAGGCCGAGGTGGGCGGATCACGAGGTCAGGATATCGAGACCACGGTGAAACCCCGTCTCTACTAAAAATACAAAAAAAAAAATTAGCCGGGCGTGGTGGCGGCCGCCTGTAGTCCCAGCTACTCGGAGAGGCTGAGGCAGGAGAATGGAGTGAACCCAGGAGGCGGAGCTTGCAGTGAGCCGAGATTGCGCCACTGCACCCCAGCCTGGGCGACAGAGCGAGACTCCGTCTCAAAAAAAATAAAAATAAAAGATAACATTAAAAGTCCTGACCGTGCCCGTACATAAAAGCATACTTTTTGATCCTTCAGTTAATAATTTTTCTTAGTTTTTGATTATTTACCCTAAAACAATTATTTTGTGGAGTTTCGAAGGCCGCTTTTTGATATATATCTAAATAGTGCTTCTACTTCTTTGATTTGCCTATTCTCCAAATATTCTATTTTTGAGAATCAGATGTATTCATGCATGTTATCAGGAGTGATTACAATAAAAGAAAATATTCACCAATTATCAGACCTAACATGCCAGACTATATCATTTCATTTAAAATTTATGTAATTGTGGTTAGACATTTAATTTTTTATTGAATGTCTGTCAGGGTTTTTTAAAATTTCTGTTTTTTGTCTGTCACTTTTAGCAACAATTCTGCAGTAAAAAATTATATGCATCACCCTTGGTATCCACATGAAGTATTCTGTTACACTGAACTCCTATAAATACAATGACTGTCACAAGTGCAGGTGTGTTCTGTTGTACTGGATAATGAAAATATTTTCTCAAAGTTATTCCATAAATGTAAAATTTCAGGAGGAATGTCTACAATTTTCATTGCCCCAGAAACTTTTCAGCACTTGATATTGTTAAGCGCTTTTTCATTTTTTTCAACACGATGTGTGTAAATGTTTTCTCACTCTGATTTTAATTTTCATTTCCAAAGTATTATTGAAGTTTTTCAAGTTTACATAAATTCCATGGTATACTTATTTCCATTTAGTTAAATCAGTTCAAGATTTTTGTTTGTAAATTTCTATCAGATTGTTTGCTCCTTCAAATAATTTGTACAGCCTCTTTACTGTTTCCATATTTAAATCTTTATTGATCATATATATTGATAATATATTCACCAAACTTTCGACTTGTTATTTATCCTTTTTATGATGTACTTAATAAAAAAACAATATTAATGGAGTCTAAATTTTCAAACTTTTTTCTGTGCCTAACTACTTTTTAATCTTAAAAAAATTGTATTTGCAGAACTAATAAAGCTTTTCCTCAATATTTTAAAGGTTTTCAAATTGTGTCTTCCAAATGTAACCTCAAAATTCATTAGTAATTTGTTCATTAATGTTATAATCCAGGTTTTATATATTTTTTTCTACATGGATAACAAATGGATCCAGCACCATTTACTTAATACTCAACCATTTCCTGCTAATATGCAATGTCAGCTTTGTATATACAAGGTTTCCATATAAATGGTGATCTGATTGTTGTTTTTCATATATTACAATTAATGAATTGCCCATTCCAGTACCATTTCTAAAGGAATTTTATTGCTACAGCTTTATAAAAAGCCATGACAGGCCGGGCGCAGTGGCTCACGCCTGTAATCTCAGCACTTTGAGAGGCCGAGGCGGGCAGATCACGAGGTCAGGAGATCAAGACCATCCTGGCTAACACAGTGAAACCCCGTCTCTACTAAAAATACAAAAAATTAGCCGGGCGAGGCGGCGGGCGCCTGTAGTCCCAGCTACTCGGGAGGCTGAGGCAGGAGAATGGCATGAACCCCAGGGGGAGGAGCCTGCAGTGAGCCGAGATCGCACCACTGCACTCCAGCCTGGGCGACAGCGAGACTCTGTCTCAAAAAAAAAAAAAAAAAAAAAAGCCATGACATTAAGGAGGAGAAATAAATCCTTCTTCATTGTTCTGTAGGTTTAACTTTTATATGTTTGACTCCTTACTCTTTTTTACTAATTTTAGAAATTATGCTATCAAGTTTCCTGAAAAAAGTATAGAAAATTGATTATTCTTATAAATTGAAGAAAACATTTTAATTAATTTTAATAATTTTTTATGATTCATATTTTTTCTCTGAATTATCTTCAAATTATATTGTTAGACCTTATATTGCTTTTCTTTTATATTTTGCTTGTTAGAAATTATATCTTAATTTTAAAAAGAAGTGGTGATAAAAACATTGTAGCTTTATTTTTTCTGAATCGATATTAATGATATGTTTCTAAATACTATTTTATTTTTATTTCACAAGGGTTTTTCTAAATTATATATATATATGTATTCATATCTATTTTTGTGACAAAGTCTCACTTTGTCATTCAGGCTGGAGTGCAGAGGAATGATTTTGGCTCACTGTAGTTTTGACCTCCCTGGATTAGGTGACTCTCCCACCTCGGCCTCCCGTAACTGGGACTGTAGGCACTCACCACCACCACATCTGGCTAATTTTTGTACTTTTGTAAAGGTGAGGTTTCACCATGTTGCCCAGACTGGTCTCAAACTCCAGGGCTCAAGTGATCCACCCACCTCAACCTCCCAAAGTTCTGAGATTACATGCATGAGCCACTGTGCATGCATGTAATTAAAAATTTGCCAATTTTTAATTGACAAATAATAATTATTTATATATATATATGATTATAAAAAGGATTAAAGGTAATTGTTGGTGAGGATTCAGTATGGATACTTTCAATTGACCCTTCTTTCAGTTGAACAATCTTGATTTCAACTTGGTTGAAGTGACTGTCAAACACATCTATTGAGTTAGTATTTTTTACATGCACTATATTTTAATTGAGAATATTTAATAGGTTATTATAGTTCCAAACTCAGAAAATGTCATGTAAATTCTTTTACCGTTTTTTTTAAAGAATTTATTTTACTAAATGAATCATTTGTTTCAAAAAGACTTAAATATTTGGATATACTCTACAATATTTGGATTTACTCTACAATATTTGGATTTCTTCTACTAATTTCAATATTTAGATGACACATAGTATGGTTTGGCTCTGTTTCCCAACCCAAACCTCATGTTGAATTGTAACCCCCAATGTTGGAGGTAGAGCCAAATGGGAGGTGATTGGATCATGGGTGCAGATTTCCCTCTGGCTCTTCTCATAACAGTAAGTTCTCACAATATCTTGTTGTTTAAAAGTTTGTGGCACCTCCCCATCACCCTCTTCCTCCTTCTTTGGCAGTGTAAAACATGCCTTCTTCCCCTTGTTCCATCTTCTGTCATGATTGTAAGCTTCCTGAGGCCTCCTCAGCCATGCTTCCTGTACAGCCTGCAGAACCGTGAGTCAATTAAACCCCTTTTCTTTATAAATTACCCAGTCTCAGGTAGTCCTTTATAGCAATGTGAGAATGCACTAATAGGAAAAATTGGTACCAGGGGTGGGGCATTGCTATGAAGATACATGAAAATGTGGAAGTAACTTTGGAATTGGTCAACGGGCAGAGGTTGGAAAATTATGGATGGCTCAGCAGAAGACATGAAGATGAAGGAAAGTTTGCAACTTCCTAGAGACTTGTTGAATTGCTTTAACCAAAATGCTAATCGTAACATAGACAATGAAGTCCAGCCTGAGTGGTCTCAGATGGAGAGGAACTTATTGGTAACGGAAGCAAAGGTCACTTTTGTTATGAATTAGCAAAGAGGTTGGAGGCCTAGAAATCTGTGGAACTTTGAACTTGAGAGAGATCATTTATGGTATCTAGTGGAAGAAATTTCTAAGCAGCAAAGCACTCAAGATGTTATCTGGCTGCGTCTAAAAGCATTTACTCATATGCATGAGAAAAGAGATTATTTGAAACTGGAAGCTATATTTTTAAAAGGAAAGAAGAGCATGAAAGTTTGGAAAATTTGGAGTCTGGCTATGTGGTAGAAAAGAAAAACACATTTTCAGGGAAAGAATTCAAGCCAGCTACAGAAATTTGCATAGGACAAGCCAAATGTTAATAGTCAAATCAATGGGGAAAATGCCTTGAAGTCATTTCAGAGACCTTTGTGGTAGCCCCTCTGATCACAGGCCCTAGGAAAGAAGAATGGTTTAATGGGCAGGGCCAAGGCCCCTCTCCCCTGTATAACCTTGGGACACTGCTCTCTGCATCCCAACTTCTCCAGCTCCAGCTATGGCTTTAAGGGCCCAGGTACATCTCAGGCTGTTGCTCCAGAGGGTGCAATACCCCATAAGCCTTGGCAGCTTCCACATTGTGTTAAGCCTGTGAGTGTGCAGAGGACAACAGTTGAGACTTGGGAGCCTCTACCTAGAGTCTAAAGGATGTACAGAAACACCCGAATGTCCGTTAGAAGTCTACTGCAGGGGTAGAGCCCTCATGGAGAAACTCTACTAAGGCAATGCAGAGTGGAAATGTGGGGTTGGAGCCCCCACACAGAGTCCCCACTGAGACGCTGCCTAGTGGAGTTCTGAGAAGAAGCCACTGTCCTCTGGACCCCAGAATAATACATCCACCAACAGTTTGCACCATGCAACTAGAAAAGCCACAGTCACTAAACATCAGACTGTGAAAGCAGCCATAGGGACTATATCCTGTAGAGCCACAGGGGCAGGGCTACCCAAGGCCTTGGGATCCCACCCCTTGCATCAGTGTTGCCTGGATATGAGACATAAAGTCAAAGTCAAAGGATATTATTTTGGAGCTTTCAGATGTAATGACTGCCCTGTTGCATTTCAGACTTGTGTGGGGCTTGCAACTCCTTTGTTTTGGCTGATTCCTCCTGTTTGGAAAGAGAGTATGTATTCAATGCCTGTACTCCCATTGTATGTTGGAAGTAACTAACTTGTCTTTGATAATACAGTATCATAGGTGGAAGGGACCAGCTTTGTCTCAAATGAGACTTTGGATTTGGGACTTTTGAGTTAATATTGAAATGAATTAAGACTTTTCAGGACTGTTGAGAAGGGATGATTGCTATTTTGAAATGTGAGAAGGACATAGGATTTGGGAGGGGCCAGGGGTGAAATAATATGGTTTGGCAATGTGTCCTCACCCAAATCTCATATTGAATTTTAATCCCCAATGTTTGAGGTAAGGCTAGGTGGAAGTTTATTGGATCATGGCAATCACCAAGAACAGCAAAGAGTTCCCCGTTGCTGATCTGGTTGTTTACAAGAGTGTGGCACCTTTCCCCTCACCCTCTTCTGCTTCTCCAGTCATGTAAGATGTGCCTGCCTCCCATTCACTTTCTGCCATAATTGTAAGTTTTCTGAGGCTTCTCCAGCCATGCTTTCTGTACAGACTGTGGAACTGTGAGTAAATTAAACCTCTTTTCTCTATAAGTTAGCTGGTCTCAGGTAGTTCTTTATAGTAATTTGAGAATGGACTATTGTAACACATAAGTCTCTTCATGTTTTATATAGTATTATTTTTCCCTACAAAATAAACCTTTACTGTGATAGTTTTGTACCATTTTCAGCTTCAGAATTTGGACTCTGAATATCCTCATGTTCAAATTTGCCACCATAGCTCATGGTTCCATGCAGAGTTCTGCTAGATTCCCTTCCCACCAAAACTAGCCTTCTGCCTGGAAAAAGCTGAAGCATTCACATTCTCGGCCAAACTAAGATCCAGAAAAAAGTCCAAGACAAAGAAAATAAAAGTCATTACTTCAACTTTGGGAGTTTCTCCTCTCTTTGCAAATGTATGCATTTGATGCCTCCTCATTTCTTCTATAAAACTATGATGTCTTTGAAGATAAAATACCTACATTTTAAATTAGTTTTCTGATTATTCTAAGAGTTAGTCTGACACAAAATGCACTATACTACCCCAAAGAAGAAATCTCAAATATGATTTTTTAAGAATAAACTAAGTAGAGTTTGTGAATGGAGAAGCATTCTTGTACACCAATAACAGACAAACAGAGAGCCAAATCATGAGTGAACTCCCATTCACAATTGCTTCAAAGAGAATAAAATACCTAGGAATACCTAGGAATCCAAGGGACGTGAAGGACCTCTTCAAGGAGAACTACAAACCACTGCTCAATGAGATAAAAGAGGATACAAACAAATGGAAGAACATTCCATGCTCATGGGTTGGAAGAATCAATATCATGAAAATGGCCATACTGCCCAAGTTAATTTATAGATTCAATGCCATCCCCATCAAGCTATCAATGACTTTCTTCACAGAATTGGAAAAAACTACTTTAAAGTTCATATGGAACCAAAAAAGAGCCTGCATCGCCAAGTCAATCCCAAGCCAAAAGAACAAAGCTGGAGGCATCATGCAACCTGACTTCAAACTATACTACAAGGCTACAGTAACCAAAACAGCATGGTACTGGTACCACAACAGAGACATAGATCAATGGAACAGAACAGAGCCCTCAGAAATAATGCTACATATCTACAACTATCTGATCTTTGACAAACCTGACAAAAGCAAGCAATGGGAAAAGGATTCCCTATTTAATAAATGGTGCTGGGAAAACTAGCTAGCCATATGTAGAAAGCTGAAACTGGATCCCTTCCTTACAACTTATACAAAAATTAATTCAAGATGGATTAAAGACTTACATGTTAGACCTAAAACCATAAAAACCCTAGAAGAAAACCTAGGCAATACCATTCAGGACATAGGCGTGGGCAAGGACTTCATGTCTAAAACACCAAAAGCAATGGCAACAAAAGCCAAAATTGACAAATGGGATCTAATTAAACTAAAGACCTTCTACACAGCAAAAGAAACTACCGTCAGAGTGAACAGGCAACCTACAAAATGGGATAAAATTTTCGCAACCTACTTATCTGACAAAGGGCTAATATCCAGAATCTATAATGAACTCAAGCAAATTTACAAGAAAAAAACAACAACCCCATCAAAAAGTGGGCAAAGGACATGAACAGACACTTCTCAAAAGAAGACATTTATGCAGCCAAAAAACACATGAAAAAATGCTCATCATCACTGGCCATCAGAGAAATGCAAATCAAAACCACAATGAGATACCATCTCACACCAGTTAGAATGGCCATCATTAAAAAGTCAGGAAACAACAGATGCTGGAGAGGATGTGGATAAATAGGAACACTTTTACACTGTTGGTGGGACTGTAAACTAGTTCAACCATTGTGGAAGTCAGTGTGGCGATTCCTCAGGGATCTGGAACTAGAAATACCATTTGACCCAGCCATCCCATTACTGGGTATATACCCAAAGGAATATAAATCATGCTGCTATAAAGACACATGCACACGTATGTTTACTGCGGCACTATTCACAATAGCAAAGACTTGGAACCAACCCAAATGTCCAATAACAATAGACTGGATTAAGAAAATGTGGAACATATACACCATGGAATACTATGCAGCTATAAAAAATGATGAGTTCATGTCCTTTGTAGGGACATGGATGAAACCGGAAACCATCATTCTCAGTAAACTATCGCAAGGACAAATAACCAAACGCCACACATTCTCACTCATAGGTGGGAATTGAACAATGAGAACACATGGACACAGGAAGGGGAACATCACCCTCTGGGGACTGTTGTGGGGTGGGGGGAGGGGGGAGGGACAGCATTTGGAGATATACCTAATGCTAAATGATGAGTTAACGGGTGCAGCACACCAACATGGCACATGGATACATATGTAACGAACTTGCACATTGCGCACACGTACCCTAAAACTTAAAGTATAATAATAATAAAAAAAAAGAATGAGAAAGGAAATATCAAGAGATCATATTCATAGGTAAATGTTATTCATATTTCTACTCATTTAATTATAAATGCCTGAACATGAAATGCTGTGTCAAAAGATATGTACATTTAAAATATTTTGCTGTCTATTGTCAAATAACTTTCCAGTATAATTTCTACTAAATTATGCATTCCTGAGCAGCACATGTAACTATTTTTCTTCACACTCTTGAATACTAGTATTGCTCTTTTTCAATTGCTGTAAATTTTGTGACTAAAAGTACATCTGAACATTGATTTAATATGCTCTTTAATTAGCTGGGTTTTAAGCAAACTTAATTACAAATACTTGAGTAAAATACCACACAGTTTGATTTCTCCCTGCTCTCTACATTAGTCTTTATTATAACTTGCTGCCCATGTTTTTCATTTATCATTTCCTGCCTATAGGACATTGAAATTCTCTTATAAGTTTTGGGGATTCTCTATTATGTTCCTTGAACATTGGAACCTGAAAGGAGAATATTTTCTGTATTTCCATTGTCTGGCAGACAGGAATTGGTAGGCTACATTTTTTGAAATGGTCTCTCTTGCCAACAATTCAGGTTCTTGATTGAGTGACTCAACTGGAAAGAGAGAATAAGTTGTATTTGCAACATGTACTGAACATGGTATACAAGCATGGGTAAGGAACCTTGACTAAGTGGTTTAAATAATGAATTCCTATAGACATACTGAATGTGGCTCTATCTAAAAGCTACTTCTCCAGCCTTTAGTAATTCTCTTCCACCCTTCATATTTGTAAAATAATTCCATTCTTTACTTCCTTCAGCTGGAGTTGCTAGTATGCAAGAACTCTGACTGGTATTAACTGAAATCTCTATTAGGCTCAAAATAATTATTGCACATTGTTGTTGCTTAATACTTCAATAGAGCAAGAATATTATTATTTGCCTTTCTCCGTGGTCCAGGATACGTAGCCCTCCTGCTCCCAAATACCACCAGGTATCTGAAAGTGAGCTCACGGCAACCTTGGCATTATCAGTACTGCACAGAGCCCTCTTCAGCATACCACATAAACACTATCCTATAAAACCCCAGCAAGCCTTTGTTCTTTGCCATTAGCCCCTTGTCTGCTGATCCTGTTCATTGCCTCCTCACAAAATATTTTCCTAGTTTCTCTAATAGATCTACTCTGCTATAACTAAAACTGTCTTGGTAAATTCTTTTACCTCTGCACCACCAGCCCAGATAGTTGTCACTCTCCCTTGACAACAAACGCACAGGAAATTTAAAGTAACTAATAACCCTTCATATATTTTATTTCAACATTACTTTTCAAGATTTTATCTTTGTCATTTGCACTCTTTTTGTCAGAAAAATAATTAAGGAATATCAAAATCAAGTCTTGGGTGGGAGGTTATTTTATTTAGATTATTTTGGGTCATTCTACATATTTTCAATGACAATTTACTCTTTTTTAATTTCTTACTTTATATGGCACATGTATATGAAAAATTTGCATGGAAGTTAAATGTTATGATTTCTGTGGATCAGAGTATCTTATTCTTTCCACAAAATATTTTTTCCCAGTATAAAATGTTATATCTTGTATTGGTAAGTACTATTTCAATTCCAAGTGACTAAAAACAACTTTAACTGGGTGAGACCGAAACAAACAAGCAAGCAAGAAAGCAAACAAACAAACAAACAATTACCCTGAGGGGTCAGGGTAATTTATGGTTGAGATGTCATGTAAAAGAGAGTTGAGCAGGAAGCTTCTGGATAAGGAAATTTGCAGCTGAGCATCTAACATCCAAAATTAAGGCAGGAGAATGTTTGGGTTTTGGGTTTTCCTATTCCATTGGGATCTCCACTCCTTGCTGAAGGTCTTTTCACTCTCATTTCTTGCTATACACTAGCTTCCTATATCTCATGGAAAATTGGTCTACCAAAAGCTGCCAATATTTAGAATCTAGCCACTCTGAGTAACATACAAATCAATTATCCCTTGGCCTTCAATATCAAGAATCCTGAAGAAAGAAGAAACTCTGCTAATGTTCAGGAAAGAGCACATGCATATAAAATATGTTTTAAATTTTGATGTTATCTACAACTTAGTAAATCCAGAAATGATTATTATAATGCAATTACTATTAACTTATACTGTCTCTAACACTGTAGTGTAACATATATGCTGCGTATTTTAGGCAGGGCCTGAGTGTGAATTTTCCAATAGATTAGTTAAAAAGAAAATTTCATGAAATACTGTTCATATTTTAAAATCCTATAAATGCTTAATATAGCGTCTAGCACAGAGAAAATTCTCAATAAAATGTAGAAAATTCTGAAAAATTAATTTTGCTAAAAGTCCATTCAACTAAAATTTGATTTTAAGAATACTGAATATAATCTGGTTAGAGTTCATTCAAGCTTCAGCTGATTATACATCCACTTAATTTGTATTCCTGAAAAGTTTTATCTCCCACAAAGTTTTGCTTTTCCTGTCTGCATTCTCTAGAATTAAACTTCTCTGTTCTCAGACTCTGAAGGCTGGGATCAAGACTAAACTTATTTCATTGAAAGCAGGAGTATTCAATTAATTGGTTGGATCAGAGATGTCGACGAAAAGAGTAAAACTCTGTAAAATATTTGAAGAGACTTACTTTGAGCCAAATATGAGTTACCATGGCCCGTGACACAGCCCTCAGAAGGTCCTGAGAACATGTGCCAAGGTGGTCAGGGTACAGCTTGGTTTTATATATTTTAGGGAGGCATGAGACATCAAACAAACACATTTGAGAAATACATTGGTTTGGTTCAGAAAGGCAGGACAACTAAAAGTGCGGGCTTCCAGGCTATTGATAAATTTAAACATTTTCTGGTTGACAACTGGTTGAGTTTATCAGAAGATCTGAGATTAATGGAAGGAAATGTTCAGGTTAAGATAAAGGATTGTGGAGACCTAGTTTTATTGTGCAGAGGAATCTCTCAGACAGCAGACTTCAGAGAGAGAGCAGGTTGTAAAATATTCCTTAACTGACCTAAAAGAGTTCCTGGCTCTTAATTGATTATCTCCTGGATCTGGAAAGAAAGGAAGAAAAACAAATGGGGAAGAGGATTCTCTAAAGAATGTGGATTTTTCCCACAAGAGACTTTGCAGGGCAATTTCAAGGTATGGCAAGGCAATATACTTTGGGGCTAAATATTTTTTCCTTGTCTTATAATGTTATGCCAGACTCAGACTGAAAAGTAAGTCACAATATGTAGGGTCAAATAAAACCCATCTGATGAGAATTTCTGGTTTGTAGGGCATAAATTCCTGGATCCCTTAAGTAGGAATTTGGGCAAGATAAAAAATCAGTGCTTACTCCTCAGTCTCCCTTCTTGACCAAAAAGCATTCCAAATAATGCATATGCAGGCCAAGAAAACAGAAACATGTCCCATGGCACTAGGAGGCTCATTCCTAGAGTTGTCTGATCTGGTTATTTGCAAGATTCCAGAGCACTAGGAAGGCTCATTCCTAGAGTAGTCTGGTTGATGGGAATAGTTTTAAATATTTGCAATTTGGGTCATGGAGAGAGGACACAAAATGACCTGATGTAACAGTCAATACTTCGAGGGGTGAGATGGCGTCAGCCTAGGGTTTAGTCTATAAAAAAATCCCACATCATTTATATTTTGTGAGCTATTACGATCCGAGTCTTTAATTGTGCCTTCTTCCTTTTGCTATATCTGGCATAACATTTACAAGAGATACACAATGCTAATACAGTGACAAATACCATAAAGATAGCAAGGATTAGTGTCCAAGAAGGGTATAGGTAGAGTCAGAGGGCAGTAAACAACCTAAGCAGCTAAAAGAACACTGCATGCATCATCATATTCTTTGATCAGACTCACAATGTGTTTAACCCTCTTTATCAAGGGTCATTTGAACCTTATGATACATCTTATTTGAGGATTGTAGGACTGACACTAAATCAGAATCCAATAAATTTAATCTCTCTTCCTGCCAATTTATCTCCATGGGTATAACATCCTGAGGAGGGAAAAATCAAATGCAAGGAAAGCCTGGTCCTCAAGTCTAAATTGTCATAGGAACTGTTAGCTGTGGACAAATCTATTTTCCCCATCACTTTTTTATTGCACCATATACTGGTATTTGGGAAAGAAAAGGAGAGGTATTGTCACAGGAGGAGTCATATAATTCTGTGGTGTTGTTTTGTTGCCTTGCCCAAAAGAAGCAGCCCTTCCCTATATACCAGATGCTATGTCCAATGGGAGTGGATATTAGAGGCAAAATTTGGGAAAAATCAGGGTTCCAAGTGGTTTGAGGCATAGTCATTCTCCTTTTCTGTTTTAACAATCTGAAAGGTATATGGGATGCCATGTGTTATTACCAGCTAAAATAGCACAACTGTTTCCCAGGCAGAGTATTCTTGTATGGTTTATAATAGACCCAGTGCCTGCCAGTTGGACAACAGAGTACCTTTGGGCCTCATTTAACGTCAGTGTATGTGCTCTGAGAATACGATGTTTAAGGTCACATTTACCATCCAACAATCTCCGTCAGTTTGGGGACCATATATTTTACACAGGTGTTTGGATTGTGCCTCAGTACTGAGGATTGTAGGCCATTGCTTCGTAGCCACCTCAGATTCCATTTGCAATAAAATAGATATGAGCCTCTGTTCTGTAAGAGGACATGGTCGGCCAGGCATGGTGGCTCACGTCTGTAATCCCAGCACTTTGGGAGGCCGAGATGGGCAGATCACAAGGTCAGGAGATCGAGACCATCCTGGTTAACACAGTGAAACCCCATCTCTACTAAAAATACAAAAAATTAGCTGGGCATAGTGGCGGGCACCTGTAGTCCCAGCTACTCGGGAGGCTGAGGCAGGAGAATAGCATGAACACAGGAGGCGGAGCTTGCAGTGAGCCAAGATCGCGCCACTGCACTCCAGCCTGGGTGACAATGCAAGACTCCCTGTCAAAAACAAAACAAAACAAAACAAAACAAAACAAAACAAAACAAAACAAAACAAAAAGAGTACATGCTCATTCCCATGTTTGAGTTTAGGAGTATGTTTTCATGGTTTGTCTGGTTTCTTCTATTTGATGAGTGCTGCATTATCTTTTAAATATATCCATTGACTGGTTAGGTTGTTTCCTGCCCTCTGACTCTACTTATAGCCTTCTTGGATGCCTAATCTTTGTTGTTGTTACGGTATTTGTCACATATTAGCATTGTATATCTCTTGTAAACGTTATGCCATTATTACTTCTATCCATTTGATGAGTGCTGTGTTATCTTATAAATCTTTTCACTTCTCATCCTTTTCCCTCTTCCTGGAATAGCATTTCTTCTATGTGGCCTTTTTTTGATAGGGAATTTTTTTCTAAAGAAAGTCTCTCTTTATTAGTCATGAGCTCAGCTTGCCCCAATATGCCTAGCCCAGCTCCAATTCCTTCAGTGAGGTCACGCTTTAGGTTTTTTGGGTGGCCAATTTTGGTGTATCCACCAGGAATTATGTTGCCATTGTATACTGTTGGCATTTGTACAATTTGGATAAATGCAACCAATCCAGAACCACTGGGTATCCTAAACCTAGTTAGGTGGGTGGAGGTTACCCTTGTCTGGGTATTCCAAAAGGCTTCCCAGAGGCACCCTGGTCTTAGAGTAGAATTTGTGCTATCAGGGACCTCTGTCCAAAATTAACTCCCATAAATAGTTCTTTATGGGCAGTGTCAGTGTGTTTGGTGCTGGATAGGCACATCCAGCCGCAAGCACAGGGCAGGTGGTTATTTAGCAGGCCATGCTATGGCAGTTTACACAGGAGGTAGCTAGATTTTTCCCATTATAACCAGGCAATTGTCTCAACTGATCACCCCCAATATCTATCGTTATGCAACAGTCTACCTGGTTAGACCCCCTCAGTAATCGTTCTGAGGCATTGTTATGAGTCCTTTGTCTAAATAGTCCTGAATGATCGGTTTGATTCCTAGTAAGGCTTTAGGTACAAGGGGATATTGCCTTACATTTGGCAGAAGTTTGGATTTATTTATGGTTATCTCTATAGGGACTGCTGACTGAATTCTTCCATTATCTGTGGAAGAGCTTGCCCATAAGGAGTCTGGTACCTTAGATAAGAAAGGCTCTAATTCTTCCTGTGCAGAATCTTGATTCACTTTCACAAGCAGAATATTACATGTGGACTATTGTAAGTCTTCTGTGTCTCCCAAGTGGAGAATCTCTTCTCCCTTCTATGAAAATGAGATGTGAGCATTATGGGTCTCTAGGAAATCCCATCCCAGCAGGTGTATGGGGGCACTATGTACTATAAGAAAAACGTGATGCCCCACTAGTTATCCTAATTGAAATAGAAGGGGATGTGGTTTAAGGGCTGTAATAGGAGAGTTTGAAAACCTTACCATTTCCACTTTTTCTTTACTCCGAGGGAGAGGGTTCTAAATTAGGAAGAGGTGAGGACGGACAGTGTAGCACCAGTGTCGACAAGGACTTTGGTATTTTCCCCATTTATGGATGTTCTACTCATAAAGCATTAGTTAGAAGTAGAGGGAAAACCCTGTGTATTCCCTCAGAGAATCCCTATTCTGAATTTTGTTGTTCTGTTGCCTTCCTCTGGGGACCATTGCCCCTTTGTGCTAGCACCCATTTAAGTTGTTTGCATTCCTTTTTTAAAATGTTTTTTTTTCTTTTTGCAATAGTGGCAAAATGCTTCCTCTGAGTTGCTTAGGTTTCTGGGGACCGTTGGACCCTTGCAAATTCCCAACTTGGTTACTAAGTTGTTTTAGTTGTAAACTCATAATTTTAGAGACTGTTTTCTTTTCTTTCTTAATGATTGTGACAATTGGTCAGCTTGGGTGACTAGGTGGCTAGTGGGCAAGAAAGCCTAAGCTGCATTATTCCTCTTTATTAGGGTTGCTAACTCCTTATCTAAACCTTGAATAAAGCCAGAAGTTAGTAAGTTGTCACTTCTACCATGCTCAAAGTTTTCAGGAAATACTCCTGAAAACTGTTTGAATGTCTTTTCAAACCTGATGTAAAAGCCAGACATGGTTTTGTTAGGTTATATTCTACATTGTTGCACCTTTGCCCAATCTATAACCTTGGGGAATATCTGTGAATAGCTTCACAGAGGTGATTGAAAAGCTCTCTGCATTTCTCTCTTCCAGTTGTATCTATTCTGTCAAAATCTTCTAAAAGCTGTTTCCAATCTGCTACTTTATACCATTCTTCAGTTTTGTTTTTGGGAACCAGTAACTCAATCAGCTGATACAGGTCAAAGAACCCTGAATCATAAATCTTAAGTGTTAATTGGAATTCCTTAGCAAATCCAAAGGAATCTTTAGTCGCATCAGGGAATCCAGATACCTGGGTCTTTAACTCTGGTTTTCCTGGGGGTCTATATTATGTTAGGATCCCTCTGCCTATGGGTTTTACTCTGAAAGGAGCAACTACTATATTATTTTCTCCAGCTATTTCTGGTCCCCCTGTGGCTTCAGGCAAGTGAGTACAGGAAGGAGAAGGAAAAATGAAATTTTCCAAACAAGGAAGTTCAGAGAGCAGGGGATCAGGAGGAGCAGAAGGGGAGACAGTTTCTGGAGCCTTCCTGATTTCAGAAGTGGCCTCTACTAATTTCTTTAATTCTGAGACAGTTTCAAAAATTTTTATATTAACTTCCTGGAGGGAGGCAAGATTATTTTTCCCTCTTTTTGATGATTCTAGGTGCCAGCTAAAGTACAATTCCCATTCATTTTCTTTGATTTGAGAGGCTAACTTTTCCAATCTAGCACACAAGAAAACTAATTTAGGGATATCAAAAGGTCTCAATTTTGAAAACCTAAGACCTAGGTAATCTTTAGTAAGATGTTCCCATTTATATGAATACTTGCAAGTAAAGGTGCCGTAATTATTAAACATAAACCTAGCTGGGGTGCCCGTAGGGGCCTGCTGTCCTTTCCTTTTCTCTTTTTTGGAGGGTTTATTTCCCATACTCTTTTTTTTTTTCTTTTTTTAGAGGCACTTACCTGTGGCTTAAGGTTTTTGTGTGGTGGATCAATATGTGCTACTTGTGGGCTGGACTTCACGGTGTGTCACTCCTGAGTCATTTCTACCTTCTTACGTGCCTGAATTTCTCTTTTCAGAGGTCTACTAACTCTGAGAGGGCTCAAAACATTGGGTGATCAGCCCTTAAATGCATTTCCTGGACAAGCCTTTTTAAATTAATATTTGTTGGGAAGTTTCTTATAGAGTCGCTGCACGTTGTGGAGGGTCAACACCTTAGACACTCCCATGAGGCCCTTGGTCACCTAACAGTGCTTTTGTGCTGGGAGAAGCAAAATGCCCTTTCTCTTCAGAGCTGAGGAACTCAGTCTCTCATTTACATATGATAAATGACAGCTCAGTTCCTCATGCAAAGTGTGCACAGACAAACAAATTGAGATTAATTTTGAGACAAAAGGCAATGGAGAAAGACCCTTTTGAATGCACCTCTGAAACTAAAATTAGGATTTTAACCAACTTCCTAGGAGAAAAGAGATAGAAAAAAAAAAACAGCTAAGAATAAATAAAGGACCATCAACCAAACTCAAGGGCGGGGGTTCAGGAGGACTTACCAGTTCCACCCGAGGAAACTCCGTGAGGTTTTTAAGGTACCCTTCTGGTACCATAGCTCAGGTTTTGGGCACCTCTTTCGTGGCCCTGAGTATTCTCTGATGCCCCATGTGTTTGGGTGCCAGATTATTGTCAACAAAAAGAGTCAAGCTTTTAAAATATTTGAAGAGATTTCTTCTGAGCCAAATATGAGTGACCATGGCCTGTGACATAGCCCTCAGGAGGTCCTGAGAATCTCTGCCCAAGGGGGTCAGGATACAGCTTGGTTTTATATATTTTGGGGAGGCATGAGGCATCAGTCGAATACATTTAAGAAATACATTGATTTGGTGGCTCACGCTTGTAATCCCAGCACTTTGGGAGGCCGAGGCGGGCTGATCACGAGGTCAGGAGATCAAGACCACGGTGAAACCCCGTCTCTACTAAAAATACAAAAAAATTAGCCGGGCGTGGTGGCGGGCGCCTGTAGTCCCAGCTACTTGGAGAGGCTGAGGCAGGAGAATGTCGTGAACGCGGGAGGCGGAGCTTGCAGTGAGCAGAGATCGGGCCACCGCACTCCAGCCTGGGCGACAGAGCGAGACTCCGTCTAAAAAAAAAAAAAAAAAAAAAAAAAAAAAAAAAAAAAAAAGAAATACATTGATTTGGTTCAGAAAGGCAGGACAACTAAAAGCAGGGGCTTCCAGGCTATACATAAATTTAAACATTTTCTGGTTGAAAATTAGTTGAGTTTATCTGAAGACATGAGATTAATGGAAAGGAATGTTCAGGTTAAGATAAAGGATTGTGGAGACGTTGTTTTATTGTACAGAGGAATCTCTCAGATAGCAGACTTCAGAGAGTATGTTGTAAATGTTTTTTATCCGACCTAAAAGGGTGCCTGGTTCTTAGTTGATTATCTCCTGGGTCTGGAAAGAAAGCAAGATAAACAGAGGTGGAAGGGAATTCTCTATAGAGTGTGTATTTTCCCACAAGAGACTTTGCAGGGCAATTTCAAGGTATGGCAAGGAAATACATTTGGGGTTATATATTTTTTCCTTTTCTTATAATGTTATGCCAGAATCAGATTGAAAAGTAAGTCACAATATGTAGGGTCAAATAAAACCCATCTGAGGAGAATTTATGGTTTGTAGGGCATGACTCCCAACATCTCTTAGGTAGGAATTTGGGCAAGATAAAAAATCAGAGCTTACTCCTCAGATATAACAGGACAGAGAATTGGGAATCATGATGGGCACCAAGAAAAATAATGGAGTCAGAGGAAGCTCTCCAAGAAAAAAAAAAAAAAAAGAACTTAGCAACTTAAGATTATAACACTGTCTGGTCTTTGTTTCTCCCAAATTGAACCATGGTATCGTTTTTGCAGCTTTAATGGTATGTACATATGTAATTGATAACTACTTAATGTGCATAGTAATTATTACCACAAAGAGGTACTTTTGTAAAGACTCCTTTGAATATATTAGCTGGAAATAGTAATAATTTTAGCTAAAATTTTATCTATCAAAACATATCTTATTACAGGTAATTAGGCATGAGCAGGGCAGGAGAGGGCTCTCCCCCCAAACCAATGAAACGTTAAGTAATGGTTCGGCAATTATCGCATTGCCTCTCTAAAACTAATAATTTGGCACCCAGGGAGAGACAATCTCCTGACAGTCCACATCTGTTAACATTAAAAGTAGTAATTCAATGCCGGCCCCAGGAAGAAGCAGCTTTTTGGGTATATGTGTTAAGAGAAAAAGTGGCAAAGTATAATGTTCTGGGGGAGCATGCCACTGGTAAAAGAAACAAAGACGCAGATCAGTAAACCTGTAACTCCGTAAAATACACTAACTGTGCTCAATTCCAAATGGTAAAGAAAGCACTGCACGTGCAGAAAGCCCACCCTAGGGGAAGAATCATGGGAAAGAGGTGAGCCTTTAAGGTCCCAGGATCAAGGTTAAAGAGGCTCTTTTCTCTCTTTTACTATCAGGCACCCACTTGGATCTTTTCCAAGCGTTCTTTCCTTTATTTTCTGTGCTGAAGCCTTTTTAATAAACTTTCTGTGTCAGTCCATTTTCACACTGCTATTAAGACATGCAAGAGACTGAGCAATTCATAACGAAAAAAGGTTTAATTGACTCACAGTTCCACACGGCTGAGCAGGCCTCAGGAAACTTGCAATCATGGCAGAAGGGGAAGAATCACGTCTTACATGGCAGCAGACAAGACAGAGTGAGCAAAATCAGGAAAAAAACTGCCTTATAAAACCATCAGATCTCATCAAACTTTTTCATCACTCACTATCACAAGAACATCACGGGGGAAACCACCCCATAATTCAATCATCTCCCACTTAGTCCCTCTCTTAACATATGGGGATTATGGGGATTACAATTGGAGATGAGATTTAGGTATGGAAACAGAGCCAAATCATATCACTTCCCCTCCTGCTCTGAAACTTGCCTTGGTCTCCTTTTCTGCTTTATGCCCCTCGATCAAATTCTTTTTTTTTCTTTTTGAGGAAGCAAGGACTGAAGTTGATACAGACCCGTACTGATAGGCCACTGGTAATATGGGGTAACTCGGATCGCTTCCACCAGTCACAAACTCAAATGTTAATATGCCTTCTTCTAAATTCCTGGTTTTGCTGCATATTGTTTATGAAACTAAATGCCCCAATTTCTTTATTTCTAAACATCTAATTTTGCAGCATAAGATTAGAAATTCAAAGAAGCTAAAAAGAAACACAACACTAGACTAACATTTTATATCCTTTTAAATACTTTATATTTTGCTTTAAATTTACACAAAATATATCAGTACATAGGTATTTTATATATGTTTTTCATACAAGCTTATACAATTGTACTAATAAAAATTTAATTTCTTGTCCTTTTTTTACTTCTTGCCAAACAGTCTATCATCAGTGAAAATTCATGAGATGAGTCATCTGGCTATTTTCTTATAAAAATACACTGTAAAAGGAACTAACTGCCTGCTAAAACATGCTCTCATGTGCATAATACATATACTAGTCATGTTTTTCCACCTCAGAAGTTTTATCTTTTTTCATCATAATATCAGTATAGAAATAGGGAAAATATGGCCTGGCACAGTGGCTCACTGCCTATAATCCCAGCACTTTGGGAGGCCAAGGCGGGCAGATCATGAGGTCAGCAGATGGAAACCATCCTGGCTATGGGAGGCCAAGGCGGGCAGATCATGAGGTCAGCAGATGGAAACCATCCTGGCTAACACGGTGAAACCCTGTCTTTACTAAAATACAAAAACTTAGCCGGGCATAGTATTGCATGCCTGTAGTCCCAGCTACTCAGGAGGCTGAGGCAGGAGAATCACTTGAACCCGGGAGGCAGAGGTTGCAGTGAACCGAGATTGCACCCCTGCACTCCTGCCTGGTGACAGAGCAAGATTCCCTCAAAAAAAAAAAAAAAAAAGAAATAGGGAAAATATGACTCAGTGAATGTAGATACCAAAAAGCCCCTTTCACAAAGCCCTTTCAATTTTTAATGAAAGGTTCTGAATAAGAAAAATATCTCTGGGCATGCAAAAAGAGAAATGCGCATTTTAGATTCCAACAGAAATTCATTTTATATTTCTTGTTACTGGGTAAAAATTCACTGCATATGCAAATTTCTTCACACCCAAATCACAATTTATTCTCTCAATTTGAGGGACCAGGAAGCCATTCATCTGGGTTTATCCGTACTTCAGATCACCAACACAAACTGCAACCATGAGAATCCTTACAGAATTTTTAAATTATGTCAGTTTATTTGTTACGTATTTATGTAAAATTTTCCAACTGGTTGATAGAAGTACATAATTGAATCCTAAAGGATTAAAGGAGAGTAAGCCTATACCAGAAAATAACAAATTTAAAAATTTAAATAAACTTATCCACAAAGAACAAAACAGAAGAAAAGATAATATGTCATCATCAATATTCCTATTTCAAATAGAATCAGATAAACATTTATATTGAAAATTACATATAATAGTATTCGAGCTAGATTTTACAATTCTAAAGTACCTAGAGGAAAACAAAAATTATCAAAAGAAAACATATTGCTTAATGTAGGTTTAATAATTTTTTTTTTTTTTTTTTTTGGCTTCAGATGGAGTCTCCCTCTGTCACCCAGACTGGAGTGCAGTGGCACAATCTGGGCTCACTGCAACCTCTGCCTACTGGGTTCAAGTGATTCTCCTGTCTCAGCCTCCCAAGTAGCTGGGATTACAGGCGCCTGCCACCTCGCCTGGCTAATTTTTGTATTTTTAGTAGAGACAGGGTTTCACAACGTTGGTCAGACTGGTCTCGAACTCCTGACCTCAGGTGATCCACCTGCCTTGGCCTCCCAAAGTGCTGGGATTACAGGACTGGGCCACCGTGCCCGGCAAGAACTGTTTTTTAATAACACTAATGACTCATTTCATTTGTGAATATAAAATAATTTAAATAAAATATCAAGAAATTGGATATTAAAATGTCTTCAGTAAATGTCACAGGTTAATGCTATATTCTCTTCTCTCACATTAGGGAAAGAAATGAAATTATTCTCAATTATTTTTCCTCTTACATAAAGCCAAGCCAAAGAAGCTTTCTGAAAGGCCAGACAGAATTTCATATTAGTTCCCTGAAATCTGCTTACAGAACTAGGATAGGTAGCTTTATGAGAATTTCTTGAAAAATAGAACCAGGAAAGATAACTTCATGAGGACAGCTCCTGGAATTTGTTGTAACAAGGAATGCATAGGTCTGCCTTCTGGGGATTAAAAAGGACTAGAGGACAGCCATTGTTTTCTCTTTGCATGCATTTATCCCTTGATCTAACTCACCACCACTACAACCACTGCCACTCACTGATTCATCAAATATTGGGTAAATAGTGATCTTATTTGTTTTTATTAGCCTTTCTTAAATGCATATACAGCTCCCATTTATTTCATTGTTTAATGTTAGAAATGTTTTTGGTCTTTTTTCATAAATTCGTTGATGTTTTGTGGTCAGAAATATGCTATAGTACTTAAGCCTTGTTTATGTCAATTAGCCTGTGGTAAATTTCCTTTTGTTATATGTTGTTTTGCTTAAAGTCACAGTTTCCAAGAACCTATTAAGCGAAGACTTACTGTATATGCTTTAATTAAACCTCACAATAATACACCATAAGAATGGTAGAAAAGGGAAGAGGAAACTCTCTCTAATATCTACAATGGATCCAAATCTAGGGAAAGAAAAATTATGTCTTCTACAGACAAAATTATCTCATATTCAATTTGAATATAAAAAATGTATGAAATTTCATTCAGTTAAGCCTAAATAATGGTCAACTACAAATCATGAGTACAAATTTAACAAGGCAGAGGAAAATGCATCAAACTTCTGCCTGGACATCCAGGAATTTCCATGCATGCTCTGAAATCTAGGTATAGGATCCCAAACCTCTATTTTGGCTTCTGTGCACCTGCTTGCTCAACATCACATGGAAACTGCCAAGGCTTGGTGCTTGCACCCTCTGAAGCGATGGCTGGAGCAGCTGGGATGCAGGGCTCCAAGTCCCTAGGCTGCACACAGCAAGGGAGCTTTGGGCCTGGCCCAAGAAATCATTTTTTCATTCCAGGACTTCAGGACTGTGATGGGAGGGGCTGCCATGAAGGTCTCTGACATGCCCTGGTGACATTTTCTCCATTGTCTTGGTGATTAACATTTGGCTACTTTTTAGTTATGCAAATTTCTACAGCAGGCTTAAACTTCTCTTCAGAGAATTGCTTTTTCTTTTCTAATGCATTGTCAGGCTACAAGTTCTCCAAACTTTTATTCTCTGCTTCCTCTTGAATGCTTTGCTGCTTAGAAATTTCTTCTGCCAGATATACTAAATCATCTCTCTCAAGTTCAAAGTTCCACAGATCTCTAGGGCACAGATCAAATATCACCAGTCTGTTAACTAAAGCATAGCAAGGGTCACCTTTGCTCTACTTCACAACAAGTTTCTCATCTCCATCTAAGACCATCTGTGCCTGTACTTCATTGTCCACATCACTATTAGCATTTCGGTCAAGGCCATTCAACAAGTCTCTAGGAAGTTACAAACTCTGCCACATTTTCTTCTCTTCTTCTGAGCCCTCTAAACTGGTTCCAAGCTCTGCCTGTTATGCAGTTCCATAGTCACTTCCACATCTTTATAGCAGCACCCCACTCTCTGCAGTACCAATTTACTATTTTAGTCCAATCTCACACTGCTATAAAGAACTTCTCGAGACTAGGGTAGTTTATAAAGAAGAGAGGTTTAATTAACTCACAGTCTTGCAGGGCTGGGGAGGCCTCCAGAAACTTACAATCATGGCTGAAGGCAAAGAAAGCACATCCTTCTTCACGTGGCGGCAGGAAGGAGAAGTGCCAAGCAAAGTGGGAAAAGCCCCAGGTAAAACCGTCAGATTTCATGAGAACTTAGTATCCCCAGAACAGCCTGAGGGTAATGGCCCCTATGATTCAATTACCTTCCACTACGTTCCCCCATGACACATGGGGATCATGGGAGCTACAATTCAAGTAGATATTTGGGTGGGGAAACAGCCAAACCATATCACTATTACATTGTTTTTCTACTATGTCATTCTGATTGAGCAAACAAATAATATAGATATAATAGCAAAAGATGCTTGAAAATTTTCTAGTTTTTAGAATGCTTTATAAAACTTACTATTTTTTACCTACTAATTTTTTTTTTACCCCTTGAAACCAAACTTCTAAAAATATTGTCACACACTTTCTTCATTTCTTCACCACCAGTTATTTCTTAAATCTACTCTAATTAGACTTTCATGGATACCACTTCAAACTTGAAATTTCAAGATTGCAAGTGCATTCTATATTGCTAAATCCAATACAAAACTTTTAGCACTGAAAGGTTTGATGCTTACTGAAATTATCAGGAGCATCACTTCATTCTTCTGCATAAACTCTCTTTATATGATTTCTGAAATACCATTCTATTTTGTTTTTTTCCTATTTCATGGATCACTTTCACCCAGCTTCTTCTGTAGGTCCTTTTCTAAATTTTCATGATTCAGACCTAAATATTGGAAATGGCTAGATCTTGAGAAGAGATCTTTTCTTATTTTATTTTACACTCAACATTTTGTGAATTTTTGGAGTCCCATGGATATAAATATCATTAACATCCTGAGGATTTCAACCTTTATACCTTCAAACTGTACTCTTGCTTGAAACTCAGGCTTATGTGTCAAACTGCACACCTGACATTTCCATTTAGAAGCTATTTCAAACTTAATAAATCCAAAACAGATGTTGTGCTCTCTGTAAACTCTACTCATGCAGTCTGCCACTATGATTGATAGAAACTGCATTAACTAGTTCCTGTGGTATGCACACACATACACAAAAACACGATTCCATCACTCCTCCACTGCTATGTGGAGACTAAAAGATCAGTCTCCACATAGAAATCAAAAACAAAGTCATATCAACGGTCCTCACAAAGCACTGTGATGGCCTCTTATCTTATTCAAGGCATATTTTAAAATCTTTATAGTGGTCTACAAAACTTGATGTGATCTTCTCTACACCATTGTATGATCCTCTGACTTCATTTCACCCTTTATTCCTATTGTTTACTCTCTTCCAGTAAAAATTGGTATGGACCATACCAAGCACTTTCTTGTTTTGAAGCCTCTGCACTTGCTATTTTCTCTCTATAAGCCCCTTCTTACACCCCTGCAGTTGCTTGCTCTCACACTTCTTTCTGTTATTTGCTCTAATATGACTGTCATAGAGGCTCAGCCTGATCATCCTCAATAAAATAATCCATTACACCTAAAATGATTTAGCTCTCATACCAGGCATCACATAACTGCAAAGCATATACGCTTTACTTTTTACCCCAGCTGAATGTGAGGCCCAGGATGGCAATAACTGTATGTGTTCTTAGTATTGATATATTCTTGCACTAGAAATATCAACTAACACACAACAGATGTTCAAGAAATATTGTTAAAATGATGGATGATTGGATGGGCAAAGGGATAGATGAAGAAATAGGTGAATGGTATATTACGCTATCAGAGATAGAAACCCTAAAACCTACTCCACAGACAAAACACCAAGGAGGAAGTAAAACTTTTAGAAATACTTGGGGGATTTGAAATATAAGATATTATGCCAATTCCTAGATAAAGCTCCAAAAATAAGGCAAGATTCCAGAAATAAATTGTTTTGCATTTATGAAAATAGATATTAACTTCACAGGATATGAAGTGCTGAAGCAGGAGAAAAATTATCTTAAACATAAAAGTAGCATAGCAATAGAAAAGAGAGCTGATGGACCTGAAGGTACATTAGGAGGAGGAGTGGTTATAAGGGACATTCCATTGAAAATTGCATGAATTAATTATGAAATTGAGAGAGTGGGGAAAAAAGGAGGTAATGAATTTCTCAGAGAATCACATCAGGTGTTGATAGTAATAAGTACAGCTGAGACACTTTGCTTTCAAGCTTTGACACAATAAAAACAAATTTTCCAGGATATAAGACCAAATGGCAACAGCCTTTTCATTTTTAATGTCTTCCTGTCAAATTGCAAAATGTTGATGAGAGGCCTTGCTAATGACAATAATTTTAATTAGCTTGATGTAAACCCCCAATCCTAATAGATTTTATGAAACTACAAGATTAAAAATTTAATACTACTTATCGCCATATGGAGTGGCCACTGTGAAAACACTGGCTACAGTAGGGGAGGTGTGGCCAGGGCTGTGTGCTGCTTGGGCCAGCAGGAGCCCGGAACAGGTGGGAGTCCTGGCACCTATTGAGTTGGTGACGTGGGGGCCCCACATTCCTGTGTGTAGTTGCAGCTGGCCAGCTGCTGCTCCGAACACAGTCACCCTTGTGCTCTCAGGGGCCCAGGAAGGCCCCCTGCCACCACAGGCTTGAAAGTGCTTGCTTCTGCTTCTCCTTACTCCCAGTGCCCACTCTGATTTCAGAGCAAAGTTGTGTCCAAGTCCAGGCACTGTTAAGACCCACCCAGGTGTGTACATACTTGGGGTGGTGCTGACACACCAGCCCCTGCTGCCTTGGCCCCCTCTGGACCTCAGGTGCCAACCACAAGCATAGAAGGCAGACTGAGGAGGAGTCGAGAGTGGCTTGGCATGGGCTTGCAGGGACCCCTCGACATGAACAGCCTGGATGTTGTAGATGACTTATTGATGGCCGCAGGAGAAAAACAGGATCCTGGGCAGAAAGAGTCAGGTCCCCCGTGAAGCCCCGCTTTCAAGCCAGGGGTGGCCTAAAGCCTGGGATCAAGGCTGTCATTTCCAGGTGAAATCTGGTCCAGAGTGAGAACTTACATAGCTTCTTCCTGGACCACCTATGGCCACCAATGAACCAATCAGCATGCAGTTTCTCTCTTATAAACCCATAAAGACCCCAGACTCAGTCAGCCTCTAACAGATGTAAGGACTACCAGCTGCATAAAGGAGCTATCCACTGCAGGTCTCCTCCAGGCTTAGAGTGGGACATATGGACAACCTGCCTGTGGGAAGGAGCTACCCACTGCAATTCTCCTCTCCAGATGCTCATCTGGCCACTCATTGGGATGACCTGCCTGCAGAAAGAAGCCACCTACTATGGGTCTCCTGAGAGCTGTTCTGTCATTCAATGAAGCTCCTCTCCACTTTGCTCCCCCTCCAGTTGTTCATGTACCTCATTCTTCCTGGATATGGGACATGAACTCTGGACCTGCCAAATGGTGGGACTGAAAGAGTTGTAACACAAATAGGGCTGAAACATGTCCCTGTGCCTGCCATGTTGTGGGTGATGAGGAGAGAAGAGTTGCAGCCCTTTTGGGAGCCCAGACCTAGGGGCTCCCTGAGCCAGGGTTGTGACACCTTCTTTGGGGGCTCTATGGTCCCTGAAATCTCCAAACTTCTGAACACAACCACATTCCCCTCATCCAGAGGTGGGTGCCTGCAGCAGAAGCCACGTGCAGTACATCTGGTTCAGCTGTAGCCTTGCATGGAGCCAGCATCTGTGCTGGCACCCCGAGCTGCCTGCCCTGCTGAACAGCCAGCATGCCTGGCTATGTGCAGTAGCCAATCCCTGTGCTTGCTTACTCACACTCTCCTTGCTGCCCCACACCTAGCTTGCCTTGGCAAGCATGGGATCTGAGCCGGTACTGCAAGCCAAGTGCAGCCTGCCAGGCCAAATGGATAGAATGAGCCCAGCAAGAGCCAGCAACACTTAGGCAGAAGGTGCCACTGGCCACAGAGGTTTTCAGCTGGCGAAGTGACACCCCAAGGATCCCATGACACTACTATTTAAATTGATCACATGGCAACTAATTTTTTTTCTCTTATATTCTAAAACTCCCTTCTGACATTTTGCTTAAGTTAATAACATTACTTTTAATACCATGGAAATATTTGGCATTTTTCCATTTGTCTCCTTTCTGAATCACAGTGATTTCTGTAATGGAATTAAAATGAGTCATATTCATATGTGAATTAATTATTTCCAGAGAATATTTAAGATAAATTATGTTTAGAAATTAGTTACAGAATCCTCTACAGATTTGAATAGGGGATATTCTATTAGATTATCTCAAAGATTTTTTTTTAAAGACTATGTAGGGGTTCAGCAGATAAATAACCAGAAATGAGTGTGTCCTTACAAATATTTTCCTACCCAAAGGAAATTGGTAGATGGTTTTATTTGGCAAGAAAACAATACTGTATTTTCATCAGATGTTTTTTCTACATTGCTAAATATGAGATAATACTACTCCCTTTGTTTTAGAAACAGTATTTTCTCAATCATACTAAAAACAAAGGTGTTATAATCATACTATATGTTGGTTTTCAACCCAATAACCATTCTTTGGTGATAACCCTGTCACCTTGAACTGAACAAGATTTTATCCAGAACTGTTTAATTTCATAACAGCAGAGATAGATGGAAAAATTTAATGAATGTGATCTGACTAAATAAATGAGCTTCTCATTTTCAGATCTATACAAAAATCCTGACTTATATCAGACAAAAATTAAAATTGTCTGTAGGGGGCAGAAGGACTTTTGATTCATTTTATGTTTATTGATTAATAGATTTCTCATTTTTGCCAGGAGATTGCTGCAAAATTGCAATCTATGTGAGTAATTAATTGGATAGTCTTGTTTCCCTAACCGAAATGAACAAATGACACCTACATTTAGGTGGGATAAATTGGCTTCTTTTATCATCTTGCTAACATTTTTTCACTATTTTTATTTCAATTAACATGCAAATGAAAGTAGCTTCCCTAGTATTACAAAACAGATTTTTTTAAACAAAAGAGAGATGTTTTTAGCAACTTTCTGGTGTGCATGAGAAACAATTAATTTTTACAGCTTAGAGAAAATAAAGGCAATATTATATATTTCCTTGTTAGTACAAAGACCCACTAGAAGTTTAAATAAAGTTGGCTTATATTGGATTGACTTACAAGTGTTATAATAGAGAAATTGTCTGTTGTCTTTTACTGAGCAAACCAATATACAGCATTTTCATTTAAAATATTTTCCTAAAATATGTTGATTTTTTTTTAGAATATACAAAATAAAATTACTGAGTTAATTTAAAAAGCATATTGTCTAAAAATACTGAGGAGGCTCTATAGAAAATTACTTATCTATCACCTAGTCATTTCCAATAGCTAAGACATTTCCATTAAAACCTATTTTGAGCATGTGTATGTTTGTTTTATTGCAAATGCCTTTTAGTTTCTTATACATACATAATATAATTTATTCTATATTGTAATTTTTAGTTTTTTTGGTTGCTTAGCTAGAAACAGTTGAAAACCATCTGTTAAAATCCAGGTGAGCATTTCTTTATTTATTATTTTAATTTCCAACTTTGAAGTTCAGGAGTACATGTGAAGGATGTGCAGTTTTGTTATACAGGCAAATGTGTTTCATAGTGGTTTGCTGAACAGATCATGTCATCATCTAGGTATTAAGCCCAATGACCATTAGCTATTCTTGCTGATGATCTTCCTACCCCACCCCTCCCCTCCTCCAGGCCCCAGTGTGTGTTGTGCCCCACCATGTGGCCATGTGTTCTCATTATTCAGCTCCAACTTCCAAGTGAGAACATGCAGTGTTTTGTTTCCTGTTGCAGTGTTAGTTTGCTGAGGCTAAAGGCTTCCTACTCCATCCATGTCCTTACAAAAGACATGATTTCACCTTTTTATGGCTGCATAGTACTCCATGGTGTACTATGTACCATATTTTCTTTATACAGTCTATCATTGATGGGCATTTAGGTTGATTCTAGGTCTTTGGTACTGTGAATAGTGTTAAAATGAACATGTTCATATGTCTTTATAATAGAATGATTTATGTTCCTTTGGGTATATACCCAGTGATGAAATTGCTAGATCGAATGGTATTTCTGTCTCTAGGTCTTCGAGGAATCACCACACTGTCTTGCACAATGCTTGAACTAATTTACACTCCTACTAACACTATAAAAGCATTCCTTTTTCTCCACAACCTCACCAGGGTAAGATATTTTTGGCTTCTTAATAATAGCTATTCTGACTGGTATAAGATGGTATCTCATTGTGGTTTTTATTTAAATTTCTCTAATGATCAGTGATATTGAGCTTTTCTTCATATGTTTTTTGACCACACATATATCTTCTACTGAGAAGTTCCTGTTCACACCTTTGCACACTTTTTAATGAGGTTGTTTCTTTCTTGTATATTTGTTCAAGTTTCTTATAGATGCTGGATTTTAGATCCTTGTCAGATGCATAGATTTCAAAAATTTTTTCCTATTCTGTAGGTTGTCTATTTACGCTGTTGATAGTTTATTTTGCTGTGCAGAAGAAACTACAGAAATTAAGTTAGACAATCGAATTTAATTAGACCTAATTTGTCAATTTTTGCTTTTGTTGCAATTGCTTTGGGGATCCTTGTCATGAAATCTATGCCCTGGCCTATGTAATGAATGGTATTGCCTAGGTTTTCTTCTAGGGTTTTATAGTTTTGAGTTTTACATTTAAGTAATTAATGCATCTTGAGTTGATTTTTGCATATTGTATAAGTAAGAGGCCCAGTTTCAATTTTCTGCATATGGCTAGCCACTTCTCCCCACAACATTTATTAAATAGGGACTCCTTTCCCCATTGCTTGTTTTTGTCAGGTTTGTCAAACACCAGATGATTGTAGACGTGTAGTCTTACTTATTGGCTCTCTATACTTTTCCATTGGTCTATGTGTCTGTTTTTGTACCAGTACCATGCTGTAAATGTGATTCATCACATAAACAGAGCTAAAGACAAAAACCACGATTATCTCAATAGATGCAGAAAAGACCTTGGAGAGAATTCAACAGCCCTTCATGTTAAAAACTCTCAATAAACTAGGTATTGAAGGAGCATATCTCAAAATAATAAGAGCCGTATCTGACAAACACACAACCAATATTGTACTGAATGAGCAATAGCTGGGATCATTCCCCTTGAAAAACCAGCACCAGACATGATGCCTTTTCTCACCACTCCTATTCAACATAGTAGTAGGAGTTCTGGCCAGGGTAATCAGGTAAGAGAAAGAAATAAAGGATATTGAAATAGGAAGAGAGGAAGTCAAAATATTTTTGTTTGCAGACAACATGATCCTATATCTAGAAACCCAATCATCTTGGTCCAAAAGCATCTTAAGCTGATAAGCAACTTCAGTTAAGTCTCAGAATACAAAATCAATGTGCAAAAATTGCTAGCATTCCTATACACCCACAATAGGCAAGCCAAGAGCAAAATCAGAAATGAATTCCCATTCACAATTGTTACAAAAAGAATAAAATACTTAAGAATACAGCTAAAGCTTTTCTAAGGATCCGGCAACATGGCAGAAGTAGAGCAGAAGAAGAAGCGGAGAGCAAAATCAGAAATGAATTGCCATTCACAATTGTTACAAAAAAAAATACTTAAGAATACAGCTAAAGCTTTTCTAAGGATCCGGCAACATGGCAGAAGTAGAGCAGAAGAAGAAGCGGACCTTCCGCAAGCTCACCTACCGCGGCGTGGACCTGGACCAGCAGCTGGACATGTCCTAGGAGCAGCTGACGAAGCTGTACAGTGCGCGCCAGCGGCGGCGGCTGAACCGGGGCCTGCGACGGAAGCGGCACTCCCTGCTGAAGCGCCTGCGCAAGGCCAAGACGGAGGCGCCGCCCGTGGAGAAGCCGAAAGTGGTGAAGACGCACCTGCGGGTCATGATCATCCTGCCCGAGATGGTGGGCGTCTACAACGGCAAGACCTTCAACCAGGTGGAGATCAAGCCCGAGATGATCGGCCACTACCTAGGCGAGGTCTCCATCACCTATAAGCCGGTAACGCACAGCCGGCCTGGCATCGGGGCCACCCACTCCTCCCGCTTCATCCCTCTCAAGTAGTGGCTCAGCTAATAAAGGCGCACATGGTTCCAGTCAAAAAAAAATAAAAAAAAGAATACAGCTAACAAGGCAAGTGAAAGACCTCTTCAATGATAAATAGGAGCCACTGCTCAACGAATTCAGAGAAGACATAAACAAATGGAAAAACATTTTATGCTTATGGATAGGAAGAATCAATATCGTGAAAATGTCCATACTGCCAAAAACAATTTATAAATTTCATGCTACTACCATTAAACCACCACTGACTTTTTTTTTTTTTTTTTTTGAAACGAAGTCTCGCTCCGTCGCCCAGGCTGGAGTGCAGCGGCGCGATCTCGGCTCACTGCAAGCTCCGCCTCCCGGGTTCCCGCCATTCTCCTGCCTCAGCCTCCAGAGTAGCTGGGACTACAGGCGCCCGCCACCACGCCCAGCTAATTTTTTTTGGTATTTTTAGTAGAGACGGCGTTTCACCATGTTAGCCAGGAGATATTCTTTACAGAATTAAAAATACTATTTTAAAATTCATATAGAACCAAAAATTAGCTTGAATAGACAAGACAATCCTAAGCAAAAATAACGAACTTGGAGACATCGCTCCACCCAACTGCAAACCATACCACAGGGCTGCAGGTGAGTATTTACCTGGAAATTTTAATTTTCTTTATATTTTTGAATTGGTGACATTAAAATGTATTTATAATAAATATTTCTAGTAATTAATTGCAACAGTTAAAACTAATATTGCAACAGTTAAATATTGCAACAGTTAAAAGTAAAAATTGATGGTGCTTGACAGTCTTTTTTTTTTTTTTTGAGACGGAGTCTCGCTCTGGTGCTTGACATTCTTAATGAATCAAACGGCCAGGCACGGTGGCTCACGCCTCTAATCCTAGCACTTTGGGAGGCCGAGGAGGGTGGATTGCCTGAGCTCAGGAGTTCAAGACCAGCCTGGGAAACATGGTGAAACCCCGTCTGTACTAAAATACAAAAAATTAGCCGGGCATGGCAGCGTGCACCTGTGGTCACAGCTACTAGGGAGGCTGAGGCAGGAGAATTGCTAGAAACCAGGAGGCAGAGGTTGCAGTGAGCCGAGATCATGCCACTGCACTCCAGCCTGGGTGGCAGAGCAAGACTCCATCTCTAAAAAAAAAAAAAAAGAATGACTCAAGCATAAGTTTTCTATATTTAAAATTCTCCAGGTTACGTGAAATTCATGCAGTGATATGTGCAGAAATTATCATACACCTTTGGGCCATATTTAGAAAGATGAAGGTGTCAAAGGATGAACATGTATATGTACCAGAACTAATTACAATAGAACCTTCTGATAAAGGATCAGAAAAAATTATGGCTATAAATACAGTAGTAGATGTTTTATGATCAGAGCTCTAGATTAATAATTGGGAGATTGGGTCTCTGGATTTACTTCACTTCTGATCCACATTACCAAATAATAAGCCTTACATAAATGCATTTCAAAAGCATGCAGAAGTGAATGAATGAAAGCTTGCGGATTTATTTCCTCATACAATGATATAAAATACAATTCTGAAATCATTGTCTCTCATACTTTCTTTTTTTAATTGTTGTAAGACAAAATGGAATGTATATTGAATACATCTGTAATTGTTGACAATAAAATTATATTCACAAATAATTTGTATTATTTGTTAAGAACAAAAGCAAAAACAAAACTTATCTCTCATTAACACATTGAAGTTTAAATGTAGAGCCAATGTGCCATAAAAGTTGTCATCTATTCCTGGTAAACTAATGTAAAAATATAAAAAGAAATAATAAGAAAAAAATGGTGCCACATATTGAATAGTCTCTGAAGGAAATATTACGACTGTGGGTAGGCACTCTTGGATTAATATTCTCAAATATTAATAAACAAAAAAGGATTAACCATTACTTAATGAAGAAACGTATTTAATTTCCAATTTAGACAAGCAAACAAGAATAAAAATTCAGAAATAGAAATAAATTTTTAGGAGCTGAACTAACTTTTGGGATTGCCTTTAAACTGTAAAAAATATCTAAATTTTATTTTGTTTGCTTCTTATTTTCACTTTGATTGATTTCCATGGATGATTTACATTCAGCAGGTTTATTATGGTAGAGAATAACAGACATTATGGCTATCAGGAAATGCTAGAAGTAAGATGGATGGCAGTAGAATTAATCGTCGTGATCAAAACCAAACCAAAACAAAAACAAAAACTGTGAGATGAGGCTTCAGTCTAAAGTTAAAGTAACTTAGGACAATACTGTATAGGGAAAAAGATAACCAGAGCCAAAAAGACTGCCTGAACCATATAAAGAAGGCCAGGGTTCTGAACAATGCTGTAATTTAAAGAAAAACTAAAATGTAAACCAGAAAAGTGAGACAAGCATCAGTGTAAGTATCAGAACTAAATGGCAGGCCTCTAACTTTCCTGGGTCACCGCTGAGACATTCGATACCAGGTCTGCTACAGAGAGGCTAAAGCCATCTATAAACCAAAATCATACCACAAAACCAGAACTGAGTTCCTAACATACTCCTTGTCTGATCAGAGTTGTTTAAGGAACTTGGAATGTGTGAACCAAGTTAAACTTTTCCTGTTTTCCTTAAATCGAACAAATTACTCATAAAATAGCTATTTGGTTTGGATTAAATCAGCATTCTCAGTTCCTCACCAGTCTCCAAGTGTGATCTGTTATGATTTTGAGTTTAGTTAACTTGTTTTTTCTTCAGTCTTTTAAAAATATATTGAAATAGTTTTTGGTATAACTTTTCAAATAAATGATTTATAAATGAGGGACCAACAGTACTTGCATCATTAATAATATCTTCAATAATAGCACCAATACACCATTCTAAATGAGTAACTTTTTATCTAAAAAAGAAATATATATTAAGGTTTCTCTTAATTGTCATATAATTAGACAGTACTTGTGTTTTATTTTATCACATTGGCTTTCACATTTATGAAAACAAAAGAAAATACTTCAAAGGCTCTATTGATATACAACTTACTCCGCAAGAAAATGCAAACCTGTCTTTATGGAGGTTTGCAACTGTTTTATTTTCTTTACCTATTGACCTACTGGAAAAGAGCTGTTACATTTTTGCATTAATCTCTGTGCGATAGCACCAAGAGAAAACTGTTCCTGGGAGACCAAAGCAGTAACAAACAGTTGCCAAGACAAACAGGTAAGCAGACTGTTGAAAGGGAGCACTAGACACTCGCCATGCCTGAAGAGCAGCATGTCAGTCTGTACCTATACCTGTCCTGAGAGTTTAAGTATAAGACCTTCCAATTAATTGTTCAATCTATTTCATTCAATTGCAGAACGACAACAGCAGCCCTTAACTGTAAGCTGGAAAGAAAAAAAAAAAAAAAGAAAAGTGAAGCTTATTTTCTTTGTCTTGATAACTCTGATCAAGATGATAATTTGTCCACATGCATATCTCCTTATTTCTTTGAAATTTCTACAGAAGTGATCCTCGAAATAAACAAATACAAATAAGAAACTAAACAAAATCAAGTAAAGAATGTTCATCACGACTAGAAACTAAGGGTTAGAATCATAGTCTTTTCAGAATCATTGATGACTGTTTTTTTAGAGAGCCCACAGGTGGAACCAAACTAAAAGAGGTCTGTGTAAAATAGGGGGATGCACAAGGAATAAATATGAGAAGCATCCATTCTAATTCAGTCAGTTCATAGGATAATCAGGTGCCAACTCTATGAACAAGTAACAGTTGGCTTCTATTAGTACTGATGAGAAGGTCAAGCCTTAACATTTTATTGTGCCCAGCCTCTTCTGGCAAAGGCCAGAGATTACAGGTTTTTTTCTTATTGTGAAAATCATACCAAATTCAGAGAAGTAGCAGAACAATAAAACTGTACACTAATTACTTTTAATAACGCAAACTTCTGATTCAACATAGACTATTCAGTCTCTTAATATTGTACATTTATGAGAATATATATTCAGGCTACTACCTCAACGTTGGCATACAATTTTGAGCAGAAATTAGCAAAATATCAGCCAACATCATGCCAATATCCACCTGACTGTAAACTAACTCTGAGTAAAGATTAATCTTTCTGTTTAAGTGGCAGAAAAAAAATCAATGGATATTTTTAAAGACTATGGTTCAAAACCACATATTGAATTGAGAAGACTGACCATATGAAATAAAAAGAATAAAAGTAAAACATGTTTAAATGACTAATTTCAGAAAATTCAAGGCAACTATAAGCAAAAAGAAGCTGTGTGCAAGCATATGCATAAACACACACACACAAACACACACACACCTATTCAGATCCTATTCAAAGTAACAATAACATTATTATCACATAGGAAAAATGTAAACAAAATATGTAAATGGTAGGAATATAATTACAAAACATTGTGAAAGTTAAGAAAAAAGTTAACTCATTTCATGTAATGTAATGTTTCCTTCTTTTTGAAAGACACCAATATTCTACATAACAGTAAAATTATAGAGGCCCAGACTTAAAGATGCTATTATATCATCAATTTTAAATGTATCTTGTATCAAAATGTTATTTGCAAAAGCATCTTAGAATCAGTGTAATACAGTAATTTTGTCAATATGCCAGTTGTTCTAGGATGGAGTGACATTCTCGTAATTAGATCAACTACTTTAAAATTATGTCTAATAATAGACATATATAATATAAACACATATGTATTTGTTGGCATATGACTTCAATTAAAACTACACGTATTGACATTAGAAACATTCTTTTGAAAGAACAAATTATGAAATAAAACGAGTTTCTATTCAATTTATATAGAAGGACAAAGCAGGTTTAATCTAGTAGATATTAAAATATATGCAAGAACAATTATTATAGGAGGGGACTATTGGAATGATAGTATCCAATGAATAGTAAAACAAAGTAAAATCAATGGTCATGAAATAAAAATAGTGAGTATAAGAAATGAATACACAAGCAATTTACCAACTTTCAGTGAGGAGTAGAGGAATCATTCCAAAATATGCCAAAGGGGGCTTCACCCGAAATTTTAGAGCTGTGATGGACAGTGGCAATATGTCAGAAGCAAATTGACTTTTCTGAATATTTCATCCCACTTTATTTTTGAAAATTAGCTACAGTAACAAACACTTTTTAATCCTTTATAATAAAGTAGGGGCACTATAAAATAGTCTGATGTTAATATGCAGGATAGAGAACTCAGAAATTCTTAAAATTACTGAAAACTCAAATGAACATGCTATTCTTTAATGGGAAAAAATTGCTTGAAAATGCATATAAATACGTTCTAAAATGTTTTCAACCATAGCAAAAAAGTTCAATACGTTGAAACAAAATGTATTTCATTACTGACATGTTACAATATGTGTATGGAAATTCCCTTTCATATAACCAAACCTAGAAAGATATTCAAAGTGTAAAAATTCAGATGCTGCAGGTCTTTTAAATATAAGAGATTTGGAACCATGCAAAATGTTTATAAGATCATCTCACTCCAAAAAGTAGACAATTAAATTAATTGTAAATATTAAATAACCAACTTAAATAGCATAGGCTTTATAGATAATTTGAATTGCATCAGACCATGCAAAAATAAATTTATTTTATTTTATTATTATTATACTTTAAGTTTTAGGGTACATGTGCACAACGTGCAGGTTTGTTACATATGTATACATGTGCCATGTTGGTGTGCTGCACCCATTAACTCGTCATTTAGCATTAGGTATATCTCCTAATGCTATCCCTCCCCCCTCCCCCCACCCCACAACAGTCCCTGGAATGTGATGTTCCCCTTCCAGGGTCCATGTGTTGTCATTTTTCAGTTCCCACCTATGAGTGAGAACATACAGTGTTTGGTTTTTTGTCCTTGCAATAGTTTGCTGAGAATGATGGTTTCCAATTTCATCCATGTCCCTACAAAGGATATGAACTCATCCTTTTTTATGGCTGCATAGTATTCCATGGTGTATATGTGCCACATTTTCTTAATCCAGTCTATCGTTGTTGGACATTTGGGTTGGTTCCAAGTCTTTGCTATTGTGAATAGTGCCGCAATAAACATACGTGTGCATGTGCCTTTATAGCAGCATGATTTATAATCCTTTGGGTATATACCCAGTAATGGGATGGCTAGGTCAAATGGTATTTCTAGTTCTAGATCCCTGAGGAATCGCCACACTGACTTCCACAATGGTTGAACTAGTTTACAGTCCCACCAACAGTGTGCAAGTGTTCCTATTTCTCCACATCCTCTCCAGCACCTGTTGTTTCCTGACTTTTTAATGATGGCCATTCTAAGTGGTGTGAGATGGTATCTCATTGTGGTTTTGATTTGCATTTCTCTGATGGCCAATGATGATGAGTATTTTTTCATGTGTTTTTTGGCTGCATAAATGTCTTCTTTTGAGAAGTATCTGTTCATATCCTTTGCCCACTTTTTGATGGGGTTGTTTGTTTTTTTCTTGTAAATTTGTTTGAGTTCATTGTAGATTCTGGATATTAGCCCTTTGTCAGATGAGTAGATTGCAAAAATTTTCTCCCATTTTGTAGGTTGCGTGTTCACTCTAATAGTAGTTTCTTTTGCTGTGCAGAAGCTCTTTAGTTTCATTAGATCCCATTTGTCAATTTTGGCTTTTGCTGCCATTGCTTTTGGTGTTTTAGACATGAAGTCCTTGCCCAGGCACAAGACAGGGATGCCCTCTCTCATCACTCCTATTCAACATAGTGTTGGAAGTTCTGGCCAGGGCAATTAGGCAGGAGAAAGAAATAAAGGGGATTCAGTTAGGAAAAGAGGAAGTCAAATTGTCCCTGTTTGCAGATGACATGATTGTATATCTAGAAAACCCCATTTTCTCAGCCCAAAATCTCCTTAAGCTGATAAGCAACTTCAGCAAATTCTCAGGATACAAAATCAATGTACAAAAATCACAAGCATTCTTATACACCAATAACACACAAACAGAGCGAAATCATGAGTGAACTCCCATTCACAATTGCTTCAAAGAGAATAAAATACCTAGGAATCCAACTTACAAGGGATGTGAAGGACCTCTTCAAGGAGAACTACAAACCACGGCTCAATGAAATAAAAGAGGATACAAACAAATGGAAGAACATTCCATGCTCATGGGTAGGAAGAATCAATATCGTGAAAATGGCCATACTGCAAAAATAAATATTTAAAATATGGCATATTTGTTATATATCCCCTAAAATAATACAAAATAAACCTAGTAATCATATATGAGGTCTTTTACATGTGAATAATTTTAATACTCTCCAAAGATCAACTTTATCTCAGATAAGTTTACTTTTCTTATTTGGGGACCAATTTAAATTAGTGAGAACTGCTTAATAATATAAACTACTAACAAAATATTTACTATTCGCCATACAAAATCTAAGAGATAAAGAAATATACTGAGTGGATGTGTTGTAACAAATGCAGACTCTAATCTATGTTTTAAAATTATAGTCCATAATTTCTTTAAGTTATATCTTTTTTCATATTTCTATCACAATTAGAGAAAGAGATAAAAATAAAATAAGGAGGAGGCTACTAGAATTCAAACCCTCATTCAACTGAGTTGCCATTACAGGACATATTATTTTTTTCAGACTATGATAAGGAAATTGGCACTCAACTAAGGTTATTACACAAACCTGCATGCACATTCCCTCTGCTGTGATGATAAGCAAGTTAATCCATCTCACTAGGTGACTGACACCTGGCTCTACTCACGTGCCACTCATGAATGATATTAGAGTTTTAGTAAAATATTTTAAGGTAAATGAAAAATTCTCCATATAGATTTATTTCCAAAAGTGAGATGTGCATACTCAGAAGATCATCTTAAAATTTGTGGTAAGTTTAATATTTTTTGAGGAAATTAAAATAAAATTTACTGGATATCTTCATAATTATACCTTTTGGCATAATTTAGCTGATATATCTTTCTTAAAAACAAACTTATAATGTCACCTCTATGCTTTGGCTCAGTCCTGTAACTATGTTTTCAAAGCACTCAATGAAAAAAATGCACCTGTAACTGAAAGAAATTTACAGACATTTTATATGTCTCTACATAACTCAAAGGCAAATTACAAATTTAATATTAAATTTGAGATCTTAGACAAACATATTGTGAATAGGCCATAAAACAAGGTAAGTTAAAGAAAACCCATTTCCATGCAGTTTTACATGGGACATCTGACTCCATAGTAGTCTTTATCATTCATTTATCTATAAATTCTAATAGATTGTCAAGTAAATATATTCAAATATATTCCATTGTAATTAAATTAATTCAAATAATTTAATTTTGAATTATTCACAGATAAATGTTTTATCACAATCTTTAAAGTATGCAATATTTTGATAATTTATATTAAGATCTACTGTATCAGGGTTCAGTCAGAGGAGCAAAACCAATGGAATGTATATACAGATAAAATGTGGGATCTGTCACAAGGATTTGACCTTTTACAACTGCGGGAGCTAGTCAGGCATTCACTGTAAGCCTGCTGTGTCCATGTCTGATTCTAAACCCTGAAGTCTGTGGCAGATAGTGAGGAAGAGATGGATATATATAAAGTTGAAAAAGAAAAAAGACAAGCAGGAAACCATAAGAACAGACTGAAACCCACATCCCTGATGTACGGATGTCCTGCAGGAGAAGCTAGACTTCCTCCCTATGATGCTAAATAACTGTCCCAGAAGTTGGAGAATATGAAGGAGGATCTAGGAATGACGGAGCAGTTGCAGGCCTGGCTGCTGTCTCACACCAAAGAGGTCAGCCAGTAGACGAGTAACAACATGGGTGAACCACAAAATAGTTGTTGCTTCATTTCGGACCACCAGATCTCGCACAAGAAATTACTGAATACAACTCCGCTGTTTATTAGGTAAAAATGAATATACAAGGTTTAGATAAATATGAAAATAAAAATCATGGTTTTAATTGATTGAAGGGAGGGGTTAAAAAAACCTCCCTTCTGCTACAAAGAACAAATTTAAGTAAAACAATCTGAAAAGCTAAGCATAATGTAGCAGAAAATTTATTGCACATATCTTAAATGATCTGTAAAATAAAATTCCAAAATTGTGATACTTCATAAATTCATAATACTCTATAATTCATACATGTCACAGTTAATCACTTATCTTTTTTTCAAAACTAGAACATAACATTTACTGTATTTTTATATTCAGATAACTAAATGAATATCATAGATTTCTTGGCCTAAAAGAGTGTTATGAAGGGAATATCTACTATTAACTGAGTACTCACTATATGTACAATATTTGATAGGCATCTTAGAAAGTTACTAGTAAAATAAAAACTTGTGTTTGAGTACGAAATGAGCGCCCTATTTTGTTTTGTGTCCCTATACCATTACAAATATTTCATTATATTAATAAGTTCTCTATACTTGGAAAAATTTGGGGGTTTACTAAGAAGATACCAAAATTTATTTTGTACTTCTGATATTTTCTGCAAGCAGATTAGAATAACACCTAATTAAACATATCAATATTGGCCTGGCGTGGTGGCTCACGCCTGTAATCCCAGCACTTTGGGAAGCGGAGGCGGGTGGATCACGAGGTCAGGAGATAGGGACTATCCTGGTTAACCCGGTGAAACCCCGTGTCTACTAAAAATACAAAAAATTAGCCGGGCATGGTGGCGGGCGCCTGTAGTCCCAGCTACTCGGAGAGGCTGAGGCAGGAGAGTGGCGTGAACCCACTGCACTCCAGCCTGGGCGAAAGTGTCAGACTCTGCATCAAAAAATAAATAAATAAATAAATAAATATATATATATCAATATTGAAAATGTTCAAAATTCTTTCCGATGCTTAGAGGGAACTAAGATCAGATCATATCAGTGTTTGAACATGCCAGTTGAGGGCTCCAATATTGATTCCCACTGATAATCCTCAATGCATAACTAGGAATTCCCAAAGTGAGTAATAGGAACTCAGAGAGCAAACTTGGTTTCTGGCTGGGTAATTTCTAACTTCAATTGCTTTTATTTTTAGTACTTCATCTCTTCTCTGGCCCCTGCTGTCCTGAGATTTCCCGTCAACGCTCACCCTCAGTTCACTCCTCTGAGGTGAGTCCATCAAGGTAAAGCTGTTCTCTGCTGAACTCAACAAGAGACATCTTCAGGCTGTTGCCTCCAATTTTTATGGGGCCAAAAAGCCAGGAAATCTCTTGTAAAGACTTTTAACCAGTTGCAGAGATTCCCATGAGGTTTTTCATAGAATTCATGAAGTGACACATGAAATTACACAGCAAATGTCTGTAATACAACACAAAATTTAAAAAATGTGTATATATATTTTATTTGGCAAGAAAAAGTTGATAAGGCACCAGTGATATTAGAGTTAATATTTCACTCAGCAGAAGTTAATACAATGTGTAATTTGAAATTCTATATTAATCAGATTTGAAATGAAAATTTCTTATTTATATTTTTAAAAAGTTATGTTTATATTTCACTGAAGCTTACTTATTGATTTATACATTTTAATTGAGTATGTATTTCTCTTATAGACTCAATTAAAATTGACTACCTATATGGATGCTAATTAAAAAATTATTACTTACAAAATTATTTATTATTTACGATATTATTTACTATGTCATTTTATATTCAATATTATGAATTTATGATATACTATTTTGTTATTAAAATGTGTTCTTTAAAACAAAAACCAGCCCCCATTCATAAAACTGAATGGAAGAGATACTAGTTCAGCTGACCAATAGTAAGCTGCAATTATGATAATAAAAATAACAATGTAATAATTAATATTTATATGGTAAATTCAATGTGCTGGGAACTGTTCTAAATAGCTCACATATATTAGCTGAGTACTGCCATTTAAGAAAAAAAAAAAAAAAATGCTGACGCCTAGAGAGGTAAAGTAAGTTTCCCAAAATCATCAAGCTGTGAAGTGGAACTGCAATGTAACTTTAGGTACTGTGTGAATTTAACTACTGTACTTTAATTGTTTAATAAATTTATTAAAATATGTTAAATGATACTTAAGTTATTTTAAATTATGTATTTTAACATGCAGTACAGGAAGATGTTAAGACTGCCAGGCAAGAGTCATTTTTTAATTAATCTTTGTATCTTCAGTGCCTAGCCTAGTGCATCACTTAGAGTGGTGTCAGAAAAACTAAACAGTTCTGTTCGCAGGGAGTTTTAATACAGGGAGTAGAGACTTATACATCTTTTGGAAAGTTGATGGAGAAAAGATCCCAAAAGCCATTGTTAGAAGCATGTTGTTCACAGGTTCTACCCCAGAAACTGGAGAATCTCTTAGGGGTTAGTGTGCCTGCCTCCATTACTGTGCACAACTGGCAAGTCAAAACTGCGTGATTCCCAAGAACATTCCCTAAGAGTAGCCGTGTGAATCTTGCTTATAGCCTTTAACCATCTGCTCCCAATGATCTCCAGAGAATAATGGTTCTTCAGTTCTGCCTTGCAGATCTCATGCTAGTTTCCCTCATAGAAAACTGATAACGCAGATCTATATGTTAAAGGACATTCAGAGAAATAATTCCAGATATCACTGTTATGAAACAGAGGAGAAGGTGAAAGAGGATGTAAGAGGTGTCAAGTTGATAACAGGCAAACTGTAATAGCCATAACCTGATAGAAAGTAAAGTTTATGCATTAGTCAGCGTTCTCCAGAAAAACAGAAACAACAGAATACACAGAGGTACAATGAGATTTATTATGAAGGATTGTCTCAATTATTGTGAAGAAGTCCAAATTCATCAGGGTAGGCCAACAGCCTGGGGACCCTGAGAATAATCGATGTTGCGGTTCAAGTCTGAAGGCAGCCTACTGACAGTATTTCCTCTTTGGGTGGGTTCAGTCTTTATTCTATGAAGACCTCAACTGATGAGATCAAGTGCACCAACATTATGCAGGGCATTCTGGTTTACTCAAAGACGACTAATTTAAATGCAAAACAATATTTTTATAGACACATCTAGCATCCAGAATAATGTTTGACCAAATATCTGGGAATTACGGCCTAGCAAGTTGATACACAAAATCAACAATCACAGCCTTCACAAATAATTTTAAAGCAAATAATATAATAATAATTAATGTTAAATCCAACTGTTTTTTATTAACTAAACATTGTTTTATATATATATATAGCACACATGTATATATATGGCACACACACACTGTATATAGATATGTGTGTTTTCTATGCTCTTGCTGCAAGCTTCCATCTGAACAGATTCATAGCCTATATTTACACGTGGAAATATAGTACAGCTTGAGGTTGTGCAAAACAAAAACCTCAACATTTTTTCACATAAAAATAATGTTTTTTATGTGTCAGTAAAATTCTTAATTATCTTCATAGTTTTATCTAGTTCATACTTGGTTTTGAATGGAGACTTCAGAAGATTCTATTACGTTAGAATGTAACAGAAAAGGAAACAGGATCTGATTGAAATTATTGAGTGCCATTTTCTGATCCATTCTGTTTCTGATAATGTGGTCACATGCTGCTTTGTAAATTTCTGTTATGTAGAACTAGAATTTAACACTTGTAAAAGTAATTGCATATTTTCTGCATGAAAAAGATCGTCATAACTGCTGGCTTTTAATCAATATTTATTAAGCCTTCATAGGATGTATTAAAAAGACAGGCTAGGGATTATGTGTTTGAATTACTAATCAGTTGGATAATAAACTTTTTTTGTTATTATTATTATTGTGTGTAAATAATAGAAAATAATGGATTTTAAGAAAAGATAATAAACTTACAACACTACTGTAAAGGTATCTGAAAAGCACACACAGAAATTTTGTTTAAATAATTTTGCTGAATGTGTTTCTTCATTTTATTCACAGGTTCTATTCAAGTAGCGAAAAATTATGGCACCAGTATCTGTCATTTATCCCTCCTGGAAGCAGTAAGATGCAATTTCATTTGTTGAAAGTCAGGGATATACTGGCTTGTTGCTAAATATTAAAGAAATGCACTATGACAATAGCATATGAAATCATACAGATATTTCTGTGTCTAACATGTCTGTTTTCTCATTTTAATTTGTTTTCATGTCAAGAATCTGCCGGTATCCCACTCTTCTTTCATTTCCACACTTTAAATAATAAAAAAAAATAGGACAGAGTGGGAAGAACATTCATGTGTCTCCAAACCACTACTGCTATAACCATACTTCATTGTTTCTCAGGCATGAGTGTTATGACCAAATTTAGGATCCCCTGGGACTCAGCTTCTATACAATAGGATAATATGAATAAATTTTCCAGCCTCAGTAGTTGTTCTATACAAGAGGAAATATGATAATTTTTTCCCTCTGTGACATAGGAAGTTGAATATAATATCATCTATAAAATTATATGATTAATTGAAAATGGATCAGAATGTAAAAAAAAAAGTCAGTTTATCTCTTTAGGACAGCTACATTTTGATAATAATTATATTTTTGTCACAAATACATTTCAACAATTAGGAATAAAGACCTATAGAGGATATAGAAAATGTGTGTATTTGTATGTGGGTATATACATATATGTATATATTCTTTATGTATGTGTGTAAAATCCTATTGAGGGGGCTCGAAATACAGTTTAGAAAACATAAAATTAAAATATGAAACAACAGGGTACAATGGCACACAGTATATAAGTAAGCTGGAATATGTTTATTAATGGATCCTTCAATCGGAAAGTCTGCTGTTGTTTCTACTTCCGGTTTCATACATTAATGGATGCCCAGAGTATCTCAATGTCAGTTTTCTTAGGCAAAAGCATTAGTTTGAGAGAACCAAGTGCCATAAATATGTTGTGGAGAGCTAAAATATCCATGACATGTCTCCTATATCTCCTATATTATTCTAATGAAAAAATACATTATAATAAAATGTAATCAGAGAAAGTACATTTGTTAATATATAATTATTTATTGACTAGTATGTATAACCGTCATTTTAGGCTCAAAGAATGGGAGAAAAAAACAATATTAATGTAATTACTATACTGAAAGTTCATATACTATAACCTTAAAAAGTCAACAAACAAATATTCATCTATATAAAAAAGGGATAGTATGCTATTGATCTAGGTCCCCAGAGAAACTGGATTCACCCCAGAGGATTCAAATGAAAGTATTTCAACAAAGAGATCCCTTTCACAGAGATAGTCAGGCTTAAGGAAACATGCAAGGGATTGTGAGGTCATCAATAATTAGGAATAGCAGAAAGCCAAAACCATCTGAGGGCTGAATGGACAAAGGAAAGGAGGGGATACTGAAGCTCATTGAGAACCAGGACTGTGGAGAAGGGGCTGCAGTCTAGGAAAGGCACAGCCACTGCTAGAGATGCTATGTAAAACAATATCCTGACACAACAGACAAATAGTGCTGACAGGAGGGAGCAAAAATGTTTTTTAAAAAAATTAAGAACAAGAACAATAAAAAAATTTAAAACACCTCTGTCTTTTCTGTGCATCCCATTACCTGTAGGTGGTTCCCACTGCCTGAACTTCCAGGAAGCCAGCTAATCAGGAAATAAATTGCGGGAGGTTAAGAAATTTGGGCAAGAACCCATTACCATCAAGAGACAAAGCTATTTCCTGAACAACACTCTATTTACACAAAAGCTCATTTTTGTGACAATAATGCTTTGTTTCCTCTCTTGAAGTATCCTTTATCTAATGAGGCTCCAGCTAGTTTCAATTAATTTTGTAATCATAACTACTTCTCTCTAACATAGTTTTTATTAATTTGAAAGTAAAAAAAAATACAGCCTCAGAGACGACAGTGTGTGCTATGAAATAGAACTACATGGAATCTAACTATGATGATCAGTTCTTTTTACTATAACCTGTGGCCTATAAAACATTTGGTTGACAATACAAAAAGAAATCTCTATAAGAGAGCTACATATGATTTCAAGAACCACTGATTTTCTGTCACCTGCACAATGGTGCTATCCTTGTGTGCTGACTAGACTATATTGGAGGGAAGCCAAATCTGAGTCACAGTTTAGTGTCAGGATGTTTAAGACCCTACTATCAGCACCTATGGGAAAAAGGGAAAGAAAACTAGACAGAGCAGGCACTACTGTTTCAGCCAAACCTCCTCAGAAGCTCTGAAGTAGAAATGGCTCATCTAACCTGTCCTGGGCTGAGCAGGAATGAGTAGCCCTTATAAATGCCTCTTTTTTCCATTTTTCCATCTTTTCTCCTTCCTCCAGCTTCAATTAACCATTAGTTATTTGCCATCCTAACAAGGGGATGGCTTTGAGCAAGGTATTTCTCAGCAACAGAGGCCATCCTGAAAGTGTTGATGGCTGAAGGCTCTCATCAGACAGCGTTCTTTGAATTAGGACAATATTTCTTCTTTGAAGGAGCCTCTCCATTGTCCCTCTTCATATTCATCACAGATGCATTTTCTCCTGAGATATACAAACTAACTTTGGCAATGATTCGTTCTTTCTGAACTTAAATAGATTTATTTTTTTAGAAGTACTGGATCCATATATGTCTGCACATTATTTATGTCTACTTAACCTGTCTCCTTTCTAAGCTTTACCTAATTTATTATACATATGTCATTCTTTCAGGCAATTTCAAATCAGTTTTTGAATTCTCACGCAAATATAGTTGCCAACCGTAAAAACTCCTCTTTTCTTTCTGCTTTCATAAACACCAAAATCAAAGGAAAAAGAGCTTTCAGATTTACTCTTAACCTTCTTCAAAATGCATGGTGGGTTTGTGGTAAATTTGTGATATTTCAGACAGAACTTCACTTACTGGCTACAGCAGTTGAAAATAAAGCAGAAGGCTGTTACGATCATCAGACCCTGAAAAATCCCATGCACCATTGTTAAAACAACATGGCTTCTGTCTTCGGGAAAAGCTCTCACTTTTCTCTCTCTAGCCAGCTAAAACAGAATGTAATTAGGACAGAGAATGGAAATCTAAAGCTCAAACAAAAGGCTGTATTGTTATGAAGTTTAAAGGTGAGTTTGTACAAATATCAAAAACTAATTAAGCAGAACAGGTGATATTTAACTACTTTGAGACTTCAAAAAAGGAAAATTGATTTTTGTCTCATTGGATTAAATTACATTTTCATACTGATTGACACAAAGCACTTCTGTTACTTCTCTTCCAGACAAGGTAAATACACTAGCTGCTATTTATTCATGAAACTCTGTCTCTCAAAATTTCAGGGAATGTTATTCTAGCATTTTATTATAGAACAAATATTCTGATAGGTGATGATATTTTGGAAAATAAACAGAAATATACACCCAATCACTTCCACTGTGTAATTTAGACCTAAAAAATAAGCCATAGAAGTGGTAGAACATATTCACAGGTCAATCCTTTCTGTCTGATATAATTAAGATCAATCAAATCAATAAAACATAATTAGATTTTGACCATTAATATTTTTGGCAGTCCCAAAACTAAGGTATTGACTAAGTACTGCTAGTAGTTCAATTATCATTTCATTTACTTCCAGGAAGTTATAAAATGACTAAGAAAAAAAAGATGTAAGAAGCCCAATAGAACCATTAAGCAACAAGAAAGTTAAGAAAAGTTTCTTTAGAAAATGGGGCAGGGAAAAGCATGAAAATATGGAAAGAATCGTATTCTGTGAGTCACAAAATACTCCCCTCCACCTACAGAAAGACACCAGTTTTAAATAGTTTGCCTTGCTTTGCTTTGTTTTATAAAGTAAATAATGTGACCAGGCGTGGTGGCTCACGCCTGTAATCTCAGCACTTTGGGAGGCAGAGGTGGGAGGATCACGAGATCAGGAGATGGAGACCATCCTGGCCAACATGGTGAAACTCCGTCTCTACTAAAATACAAAAAATTAGCCAGGCGAGATGGCGCATGCTTGTAGTCCCAGCTACTCTGGAGGCTGAGGCCGGGGAATTCCTTGAACCCGGGAGGCAGAGGTTGCAGTGAGCCAAGATCGCATCACTGCACTCCAGCCTGACGACAGAGCAAGACTCTGTCTCAAATAAATAAATAAATAAATAAAGTAAATAAATAATGTGATAAAATGCTTGGAAGGAGAGGGGAGGTTCAGTGGAACAATTAAAAGTTAACCTTTAAAAACAAAATAATTGCATGGTCACCGTTCTAGGCTTTTATTGTGTTGATAGGAGGCTAAAACAGCGTGGACATTCCAGGGACAGTAAAAGGATTTGTAGAATCTCTGTGGGATAAGATCTGGAGAAGAAATGAAGCACATTTAAAAATGAAAAACAAATACAAAAACCAAACACAAAGCCTCATAAAAAGATCGGGGCTATCATGGGGAATTTTATTACTGTATTTTGTATCCTCACTTTCCTCCTCAAACTAAAATTTCAAATGGCTTTCCTTCTTTCCTTAAAATTTAAGAAGCTTAATATTTTCTAAAGGTCTTAAATGATTTTACACCTGACTACTTTTCTGATCTTATTTCCTATCTTTCCTCAGAATGGCTCATTCTGCTCTAGCCACACCAGAATCATCACAATTCTGTGACTATTCCAAGTATACTCAAAACTCAAGCCCATTGCCAAAGCTGTACCTTACATTCCAGATATCCACATAGCTTGCTTGTTATTTCCTTCTGCTCTCTGCTGAAGGGGGACTTCCCTGACAACCCTATATCAAATTTCACCACCCACTGTGATCTGTTTAACCTTGCTGTTATTTTTTTCCACAGCTATGGTCACTTTACTATGGTCATTAAGGAAGTTTCAATAAATGTATGCTGAATGATTAAATGTATCTTGGTACATCCCTACAAAAATCGTTAGGATAAAATAAACTTTCATTTGAGGGTTATGAAATTGGACATCCTTTAGGGGACAAAATGAAGCACTTAATAGAGCTCTAAGATAAAGAAGGGTTACAGCTAACAAATGCCTCCATGGTAATTATTGAACTAGTCAGTTACTCTGAGACAGTTGAAAAGGATCTCATAGAATTATATTTCTGTGTGAGTGAGGTACAGAGAAAAGAAAATGAGAAATTTCAAGTATTTATTATTTAGTAAAATGATGGTGATATACTATAAAGGAATTTTGTTAAATTCTCTATGTTGGAAACTGTATCATATGGTTCTGGTACATGGCTTTATGGTGATTTGATGTGCCTGAAAGATAGACAGTAAGGGAACCAGATGCCCTATGTAGATAAACAGTTTATCAAAGGTATTCTTCCTCACTGATGAGCTCTTATAAGGAGGTACAGAGCAAATAATTAGAAGCTTAAAATGCTGGAGAATGTAAAATTTCCTGTGTTTAATAAGGAATCATATTTGGCTCATTCCAAACTGTTTTAAAAACTTCATGGATAAACAAAGCCAAATATTTAATACCTGGCTACATTTCCTACTTTTCAAGTCTCTCTCTCTCAAAAAGCATTTTTTTTAAGAAAAATAAGAACAAATCTAGTCTTAATATTTTTCTAACTGTAGAGGAATAAACTTTTCCTAGAAATATAGAAGACCCTGAGGGAATTCAATATTCTCTTACAGGTCACTAACGTTTATTCAGTAACAATGGAAATGAGAACCACTAAAAAGAGAGGAGACACTTTGTTCCAGGCCATGCCACTAAATCTTTGGTTCCATTTATTAAATAAAGTGAAAAAGCGTCTAGTTGTTCTAGACTATTAGTTATTAAAGAGTACAGTGTTTTAGAACAAATATGTAAAAGGGATGTAACCCACCTCTGAACCTGAAATCAACCTTTTGATGTGAATGTCTCTGTTCTTCATTATTTCTGCATAGATTATGTCAGAGTTTGTTGCACACTTGGTGATTTAAAAACATGTTGAAGGGTTGATTGAATAAGTCAATACATGAATTAGTGTGCTCACTAGGAAAGAAGCATATTTTAACTTCTGTTAATAAGAACATTAAAAAGTAGGGAGACCATTATGTTCTTGTGACAAACTAAAACAGAACTAAACATCTTGAGTTACTTCTCTTGAATTAAATTAATACAAAAATTTAAAATGATATTTCAAGTTACATTTTTCAAATCTTTTTAAAATTATTTTGTTGCTTTTTTATTTTTAAGTTCCAAGGTACATGTGCAGAATGTGCACATTTGTTACATAGGTAAATGTGTGCCCTGGTGGTTTGCTGCACCTATCAACCCATCAAAAGTGAAGTAATTTTCAAATTCCATGTTATTGATTTCCCACTATGATTATGTGTCATAGTAGAAAAATTTTAAAGTTGCCAAAGAGTAATCTAAACCAATAATGTTTCATGAAATATTGTTCACTGGCCACTTGTATAATGTACAACTGTGGAGACTTTTAAAAATGGTGAATTTAGTCCAACCCCACAGCTGGCATGCTATCAGGACAGACAAAGATTTTTGACAGATTGGGCACACAATGTCCACATCAGAGTTGCTTGAAAAATAGAAAAATATTTTTACTCATCATATGGTTTAATATGGTTATAATGTTTCAACATAATGTGTGGGAAGAACAGAGCACTCTAAGTAAATGCTTCTATTAGTACATTTTCATGCTGCTGATAAAGACATATCAGAGACTGGGTAATTTATAAAGAAAAAGAGGTTTAATGGACCACAGCTCCACGTGGCTGAGGAGGCCTCACAATCATGACAGAAGGTGTCAGGTCTTACATGGCGGCAGATGAGAGAGAATGAGAATGAAGTGAAAGGGGCTTCTCCTTATAAAACCATCAGATCTCTTGAGACTTATTCACTATCACGAGAGCAGATATGGGGGAAACCCCTCCATGATTCAATTATCTGCCACCAGGTCCCTCCCACGAAAAGTGGGAGTAATGGGAGCTACAATTCAAGATGAGATTTGGGTGGGGACACAGCCAAATCATATCAATGTTGCATCCCAGAATATCATAGTTTTTCATATCTGGTTGGTTAGAACCTGTCACATGGCCTCACATAACTTAAAGGTGGTAGAAGGGTACACTTATGCAGGCACTTGGAATAAAAGAAAATAAAAAAACTACAGAATTCAAATCTCTGGGTAATGGGGCTAAAAAACTATTTTAAATACTTTTAACAAGTTCAATAATTATGACGAAATGTATAACCACTACTCTGATTTAACTTCTGTAAATGTGTTAGAGAGATTTTGATTTGAACTATTATGTTTAATTCCTTTACTCATTTAATTCAATAATGTAATTGAAAATATTTGGTTCTGATTCAGTTTGTTACATAAATATAATGCTCTCCTAACTTTTAAAGTTTCTGTGAATGTAACCAAAATTAATATATACATCTTTCCTAGTTAAAAATGTTTATCATATAACATCAACAAAGCATAGCACTTATTAATATTTTCATTCTGCTTATTGACTGTCTAAAAAGATGAAGTAAAAAGTAAATGCCAGGGGAAATGCATTGCTGTTTGTGAAGTTTCTGAAAAAGTAAGCTATTTTTGCACACTGCAGTATTTGATGAAATAGTCATCTCAACTACCACAGCCAGTTGAAAATCTCATTCCCTGCATTTGGAGACTTTTACATTTATGTTTATAGAGTTGTCTCAGGAGCTAAAATTAACAAGAAACTATATACACACACACATGTACAAACACAAACACATATATGTATGTGTGTGTATATATATATGTTATATATATATATATATAATTTCTTAAACCTGAATATTAAAACTAAATAGACCTACCAGACAATCAGGCTCAGTAATAAATAGGGTCCTTTGATGATTCAGTGAAATTTGTAAGATAATATAATAGTTATGCTAATAAGCAAAAAAATGTGAAACAATCTTATGCCAATCAAAAATGAGCCTCATCTAAATCTGCCATTGTCTTAGATGACTATGAGAAGAAAATATAGTATGAAACAGATTTTATGTGAATTACCAGAGGGGGTTACAAAACTCTGTCACTTAAGGTGTTTCTCTCTTCTCTGTGAGGGGAACAGCACATCATACTGATTTTTTGATTGAGCCATTTGACAAGCTGGATGGCAGGTCACAGCTGAAAAGACAGCTGGTGTTAGGCATTACCCATCACTCATATGCCAAAAAATATTGTGAGCTCAACTTTGCAATGTTCAAGCACATGCTGATCATGGTCTGTATCTAACATCATATCAGAAAACAGAATAGGGTGTTTTCATCGGCAAAATTGAGTACGTCCACATATCCTATGGGATATTTTGAGTTATATTGCCAGAACCGATAATTTGACCAATGGTGACAATCAATTGAATAATTCAGATACATTTAATTTGAATCAAGAGAGAATATTGAGGTATACAATTTAATTGATATAGTTACCATAATGATTGTCAATTTTCCACCTCAGTTTATTACTGTATGTGAGCAATTATAGCTCGGTGAACACTAATTTCTGAATCATGAAGATGAATACACATATACAGAAAGAAAGAAGAAAGAAAGAAAGAAAGAAAGAAAGAAAGAAAGAAAGAAAGAAAGAAAGAAAGAAAGAAAAGAAAGAAAGGAAAGAAAGAAATTGGTATGTAATACTGTTTTTTACTAAAATGCGTAATCATTTTTATCCTCTACATCTTGCTTGACAGTTTTGGTGTATTATCTGTATTGACTAATTTATTTTTTTACCTATTTTCCCTAATATAGGACAGAATGAAAAGGATCTTTTAGAGCAAAGCATTGCAAGGGATATTTGATTCTTTTACATAGAGTAGAAGAAAACCATAGTTTATAAAGGATACGAATGTTATTTATAAACTAGATTTTAAACAATTAAAGTGATTTATTGCAAACTATTTCCTTCTATAGGTTATCCTGAGTGAGGTTTTCAAGCACAAACAAAGGGAGAAAGAATGGATGTTTTTGAAACTTGACATTTCAAATAAATATATAAATAAGCTGTCATATATTGTCATACCTTGTCAAAATTAGAATAAACAGAATCCTATTTTATGCCAGATATGGAGATATAATTTAAATTGCATATGGAAAGAGAGAAATATATATCTTTTTATAATCATTTAATAAAGAATAAAAGATCCTTTTTTAACTTACTATTATTTACATTTTAATTGATGTTTAATACAACTACCAGACGTTAATTCTATATTTTATTTATTACACAGAAATACATGCAATCAGTACATATATATTTTACTTATTATGCCAATATTATTGTTTTATATGTCTAACGAAAGGATCCACTTAAATGTGTTGAGTAGATGATAAATTAAAAAAATGTATGCAGCTGGGATAGACAAATTAATGTTATAATTAGTAAGAAGTTGATAACATTAATTTCCCATCCATAGCAATTACTAGTACATACTAAAACCATAAGCAGTAATGTTTGATTTATAATGTAGTTACTTTGAGAGTCTATTAGAGAAATTAATCAAATCTTTTTATCACCACAAATCTGGAATATTTTGAAAAGCTCTTAGAAATTTTTATTTAGTGGTAACACATTTTTTTTTTAACAGTCACAAGGTTTAAAATTAGCTTGTCTCATTCATGCACATTGAAACAATACTCCCCTCAGATGACAGCATCAAAGAATCAGTCTTCGTGTGTGTGGAATAAACGTCAAGGTTAATTTGGGCTGAAATGTGCACAGCCCTCATTAATGACTTTCAGGAAAACTTTAGTGTGATGGGATTTCTTCTGGGAAAGCTGTATATTGGAAAGGAGGTTTAGAAGTCCTCAGAGACATTTATCTATCTCACTGAATTCCATTCCTATTATTGTAAGAAACCATATTATTTTTAAACCTCCTTACTAACTGATACTCACCCAAAATGAGGAAAACATTTAGTGATAATGTGAGTAGACAACAAATAGTATTTATTTTAAAAATACTAGCACCTATTTACTTAAAGTGTTTTTTTCTTTTAAAGCTAGTGTTTTTGTTGTTATTACAGAATTTATATACTCCCTGCTGCACTGTCATATTCAAACTGCAGAGGCAAATAATAACACAAATTTTTAACTTTAAAAAATATTAAAAATTTAACTTAAACAAAAATAAAGAAGATTTAACTACAGAAAATTTCCAAGAATAGTACCAAAAACTCCCAAATACACTTCATTCATTAAGGTTTTCCTATTGTGAATGTTTTGCCACATTTGAATTATTATTTTCTCCTGCTTTCTCTCTCATCCTCACATTTGTGTTTATATAAAAATACATACACAGTCTCACACATATATATTATTAAGAACCATTTGAGAATAACTTGGAAACATCATGAAACTTTTCTTTTAAAAACATCCATGTATATTTCTTAAGACAGAAGCATTATTTATATAATTATAATAAAACTATCAAAGTCAGGAAATTTGACATTGATGTATTGCTATGATCCAACATACAACTTTACTCAAATTTTGCCAATTTTGCCCCAAATTTTTCTCCTAGAACTTTCTGATCCAAGATCAACTCAAGGATACACATTGCATTTACTTTTTATGTCTTTTTTTGTCCTCTTTTAATCTGAATTGATTTATCAGTCATTCTTTGTCTTTTGAAACTTTAAAATTTTGAAGACCATATGCCTGTTTTTTGGAGAATGCCTCTCAGTTTGTGTTTGTCTGATGGTTCATTAGCTTTTGGCTTAGGATAAGCATTTTGGAGAGTAATATTACATAAATATTCATCTTCAGTGCAATACATGAGGAGGCATATGATAATCATTTGTCTCCTATTAGCTATGTAAACTCTGAACACTGGTTTAAATGGTAATCTCCAAATTTCTCTCTGTAAAGTAACTATTGTTACTTGCATAATAACTAAGTAATTTGAGGGGAGGTTATTTGTTGATAATGTAAATAACCTGCCCATTATCAAAATTTTATTCATTAGTTTTAACATCTATTTTTGCCATAATCTGTTGTTGCTATGATTTTTGCATAATGGCAATTATTTCTTCCACATGTATCGATTGTTAGTCTGTTGTAAAAAATATATTATCCTTCTTTTCTATTATTTTTTATGTCCTGCCCAATGCATTTTACTTAATTTGGTGAATTAAAATCTATTACTATCATTATTTATGTTTATTCCCAAATTATTCTAGTTTAATCAGTGTGAACCCATTCAACTGGCTTTTTAAAATTTTTGACACATCTTTATCAGTTTTTGTATACTTTATTTTTCTGTCACAAAAAGATATTCCAATCTTATATAAAGTACTTCTTTTCTTCCCCAGCCCTGCAACCATCCATTTCTCTAAGAAGCAGTGATTCTATATATCAAAATATTCAGAAAATGATTTGTTCAAGTAGTGTAATTTTAAAATTATTTTTAAAAATTCAAGTTTATATAATTAAGAAAATTTGAAAGACATAATATCACATATGTTTGTCAACACAAAAATATAATTTAACCTTGGGAAATATAAAACATATACTATTTTATTAGAAAGCAAGATTTTTTAACACAATGTGATTTAGAAAGCTATATATAATATACTATTAAAAATAATAATGTTTTCTCAAATGTACTGACTAGTAATACCACAGTGAAAGGTAACATAATCTTCCAGGTAAATTTGGAAAAATAAAAGAAATATTCAGAGTTAAGAACAACAATAAAAATATTATTTAATTAGGGCTATTTATATCCCACCAAGGGAATCCCAGAAACTTGACGCTTCGGCAGTTCACAACCTCATCTTATCTAGGTATATCATATTATAGTCAAACTCAAGTCTATATCACTTACCTTAGTACTTGAAATAGCTAAGTATGTGCTAATTCACATTTAATGAATAAACAAAGAACTCATAAAGGTAAAAAGGGTAGATAAAAAAGAATTTAAAAATTAGAGAAAGAAAATTTAGCCACTTCTAAGAAAGATTTCCACCTTTGTGGAGTAGGTGTTTGACAAACCAAATTTGAAGTAGATGCTTAGTCTCAAAGGGCAGACTAATCTGATATTTTGTATTCAAAAAGGAAATTATTCTAAGAAATAGGAAGAATATAACACAATTCTTGGTAAGGACAAAAGGTTGGTCATGATGGATAACGTGAAATATATGGCCTCAACATCAAGTACTTGAAAATCAAATAACAAAAAAAGTATTATATTTGTGTTGGCATACAAATTTGTTTGTGAGGAGGGGCTAAAATTTTATCTGGTTGGAAAATAGCGAGGAAGTCAGCATAGATTAAAGAGGTTTTACAACCAGAATTCATAAAGCATTAGATCATAAGATAGATTTCAGAAGAGCAAATATTTCAATGTGTGGATTAGTCTTTTCTTACATTGCTATAAAGAAACTACCAGAGACTGGGTAAGTTATAAACAAAGGAGGTTTAATTGACTCACAGTTCCACATGGCTGGGGAGGCCTCAGGAAACTTACAATCATGGTGGTACGGGAAGCAGGCATCTTCACAAGGCAGCAGGAGAGAGAGACAAGAGCGAGACAGGAACTACCAAACACTTATAAAGCCATCAGATCTCGTGAAAACTCACTCACTATCACCAGAACAGCATAGGGGAAACTGTCTCCATGATCCAATCACCTCCCACCAGGTTTCTTCCTCAATACTTGCAGATTATAAACAAGTTAAGATTTGGGTCAGGACACATAGACAAGTCATATCAGTGTGTTTGTAGTTTTGGGCACTAGGATACACTGGAAAGCCGGATTGATTTGAATTTTACCCTGTCATTTATTCAGCTGATAACTTTTACTGGGTCTTCGATTCTAAAAACTTTCATTAATTGTATTTCCCATTGTAAGAACTGGAAATTTTTTGAGTCCTGCAAAATCGTTTTAACCAGTCAGTTTATTCTTGAACCTATCCGTCTTTTGCAACACCTTGCCAAAACAATCATTACTAGCCAGCACACACTACCAATATTATATTTTCTAACTATTCCCTTAGAGCTATAGGGCAAGCAAAAACATTTCTCCACCTCCAAAATTACTGCAGATGATAGGTTTAACAAATTCTATGCCACTGTATAGCACGGATCAAAAGTCTCTAGCCTGTGGTATTACTTTCCTAGGTCCATGTTGCCTAAATGCTAAGCCATTGTTAAATATTTTAGGTTTTGGTCAAAATAGTACCCTTATTTTATATCAATTTCTTCACCAATCAAGATAGTCTAAACTATGTTTCACAGGGATCTGGATACCTCAATATTTTCTCTCTAAGATGTAACATTTCTTCCCTTTAAGTATTGCAGATAGGACAAAGAAAGAAGACGTGGAAGATCACGTAAGACGTTTTAGAATCTAGCTCAAGGATTGATGTACACCATTTCTTTTCACATACCATGGAGCAGCAATACTCACAGAAATATTTATATAGCAAATAGGGGAAAAAGTGTCCTGTTATTCTTTTTTTTTTTTTTTTTTTTTGAGACGGAGTCTCGCTCTGTCACCCAGGCTGGAGTGCAGTGGTGCAATCTCGGCTCACTGCAAGCTCCGCCTCCCGGGTTCCCGCCATTCTCCTGCCTCAGCCTCTCCGAGTAGCTGGGACTACAGGCGCCCGCCACCACACCCGGGTAATTTTTTGTATTTTTAGTAGAGCCTGGGTTTCACCCTGTTAGCCAGGATGGTCTCGATCTCCTGACCTCGTGATCCGCCCGCCTCGGCCTCCCAAAGTGCTGGGATTACAAGCGTGAGCCACCGTGCCCGGCCCGTGTCCTCTTATTCTTAAGAGAAAATGCAAAACTATTTGGTGACCAGGGATCACTTCTCTGAAACTTGAGATAAGGAAAAAACATTCTTTAACTACATGTGTTATAAAAGCAGCAGTTGGTGCTTATAAAGGGGGGATTTAAGATGGGAGAGAAGAACAATGAGGAAATTTGTGTCATTATATGTATCTAGACAAAAGTGAAACAAGATTGAAACTAAAGAAGAATGAAGATAATGGAGGGTAAATTCCACATAGAAGATATATCATCAAAGAATAATTATTGCATTAGAAGACTGAATTAAAATTTAGATAAAGGAATCACAGATCTATTTTCAATTTTCTCACTTGGAAGCCAAGGTAAATAGCTTTCCCAGACAATATATAAAATATAGCCTATCTTTAAATGGATAAACTTTAGGTTACACCTGTTGAATTTGAATTGCCTATAAACTGTCTTCATAACAAACTGGCAGTGGGAATATAATTTTGAAATTATGAACATAAATGAAGGTAAAATCATTTACATAAATATAAATATTAGTTATAGCATTATAAATGGACACAATCCACTTAATTTATATATATATATTTATTCATCAAATATTTACATAGCACTGTGTTCCAGGTAAGGTAATATATGTTAGAGATTTGAATTTAAAAAAAAAGGGACGCCAAACATGGAGTATCTCATCTCTATAGCTAAAATTAAAATAATGTAAAATTAAAAATACAGTCTAATACATACTAAACAGAAAACCATTATTATTGCATGTACATAGGTAGATTATACACCAGATAAATATTAACACTGGTGCTAACAGAGATAGGATCCTGCATTGGTTTTACTTTAGTGTGCATTCTAAATTAACAGTTGTCAAATTTGCAACAAAATAAAGCTATATAATACAGTTATCATTGAGTTATTTGCTTGTTTGTCAAATACTTTGGGAGGTGCTTAATTTTTTTGTTATTGCCTTTCTTAATTTCCTTTTTATGGAATAGGGATTAACAGTAAATAGATTTATTAAACATGAGTCATGAAATAAAACATTAAGAAGGCTGAAGTAAGGACCCTTGGAAATTCCAGGATTTAGAGAAGGCAAAAGACATAAAGAGAGTGGAATCTGCAAAAGTGACCAACCTTAGATTGTTATTAATCAGCTTTCAAAAGAACTTCACTATAGTGCAATTTAGTCTAATAATAGGGTGTTGATGATTCAACTGAAAATTATAAAGAGTTGTAGTACATGTAGATTACCTAGCTTGCTGATAATTAAAATAATTCAAAAGTAGGTAAAATAAGCCAGTAACTAGAGGAGGATATAAATAAATTAAATGTGTATGCAATTATTTTTTATTTAAGTGAACTCTTGAAGCATCTAATTCTCTTAATTAAAGCTATAACAGGCATCGTGCCTGTAATCCCAGCACTTTGGGAGGCTGAAGTGGGAGGATCACTTAAAGCCAGGGGTTTGAGATATAGTGAGAACTGGGCAATATAGTGAGAACTGGTCTCTACTAAAAAATAACAATAATAATAATAATCAGGTGTGTTGTGCACAAGCTTGAATCCAGGAGATAAAAGTTGCTATGATCTGTGATTGCACCACTGCACTCCAGTCTAGGTGACACAGCAAGACCCTGTCTCAAAACAAATGAAAAAAAAATTAATAGACCTACATTTTTGTGAACAGTCATTGTGAAGTATTTAATTATATAAAGATAGTTCTAAATTCTTATTGTTATGATTATTGATCCCACTCCTAATATCTCAGTTTACACAATTAAGTTTATAGATCTCTTTATTAATTTTACTTCAATTTTTCCAAAATTAAAGCATTTATAGTAGATCTTCTTGTTGGAGAGTTGTTCAGTACTTATTCAGAAGGAATTCAAACTGAAGACATTTGGTGAAAAAAATTATTAACTGAGAGACCTATGAGCCTATTTAAGTGAAATTTTTATTTTTCTAAATTTAATTCCATGGCCATTGATTTTATTAATGAAATATTAAACATTTTCTATTATTAAAGCAAGACATAATTTATGCCTTTATGAAAATATTCAAACACTTTTAACAATCAATCAATGGTACAAAATTTGCATTTCTAATCTGTAGCCTTTCATTCTTTTGGCCTCTCCAGTGGAAAAGTATGAATTATGTCACTGACACTCTGAAACTTATCAGACTAGAAAAGGGCAAGACACCTTCCCTATCTAATAAATGATGTGTGTTACACTGACAGTGAGATGAGGTGTCTCTCAACAAATTCCTTATGTTTTCTCTGCCCATCCAGGAGTTGACTTAGCAGATAGAAACCTGTCACAAAGTGTTAGTAAAAGAGCAACATACAGGAAACTGAAAAAGAACACGCTGTTGTATATAAATGTATCAATATTTCATAACGAATATTTTTTCTGTGTTATTGCAAGACGATTCAATGCTTCAAAATAATTACGTACATTCAATAAGAGTTAAGATAGCAAGAAAGTGAAATGCAGTGATTTCTTTATCTAGATTAGTCTGTGGTATGTATTTCTCAAAGAAGAAACAAAGAAAATGTATTATTAAAACACTTACGACATCAAATAAAGTTCTATTAAATGTCTTAAATTATATCACAAAAATTTTTCCTTATAATTTTGATTATATCATAAATCATCCTGAATTGTATCACTATCTTTCACAAATGTCTGTAAGGATGTCTTATTAAGAAACACTTGTGAAGTACACAGTCCAGAAACAGAGGCTTACTAAAAGACTGAAATCTAATAATAGAACCATAGAAAGCTTTTCCTTCCCCCAACCTTACTGCTATATCAATAAAAGCCTACTTGCAACAGTTATTTTTACCACATGCATTACATCCAGCTATCAAGAAAAAATATAAGACATACCAAAGGTGAAATAAAAATAAAAACAAAAGCCCCCACAACTTCAAGAAATAGAGCAATCATCAAAGTAGACATGTCAGGGAGGTTGAAACTATCAGCTCCAAAATTTAAGACAATTGAAACTAATGTTTTAAAGGCTCTAATGAGTAAAGTAGGCAGCATGAAAGAACACTGGGCAATGTAAACAGAGAGATGGAAATCCTAAGGAAAAAACAAAAAGAAATGAGAGAGATCAAAAACATTGAAAGGAAAATTGATTAATGGGTACAGAGGTCCTATTAGGGACGATGAAAAAGTTCTGAAAACAGGGGAGATGATTGTGCAACATTGTAATTATACCTAATGCCACTGAGTTATAGACTTCGAATAGTTAAAAGGGTAATTTTATGTTATGTATCTTATACAATTAAAAAGCTCAAAAAATAAAGCTTGGGAATGTTTTAAAAAGAAAAAGAATAGGAAAATATGAAAGATCTAAAATCAATAGCCTAAGCTTCCAACTTAAGGAAATAGAAAAAGGAAGGCAAATTCAATCCAAAATATGTAGAAAATAAACAATAAGAATTAGAGCAGAAACAGAAACTGAAATTTAAAAGGAGAAATCAATAGAGAAAATCAATGAAAGCACAAGCTGCTACTCGGAAAGGATTGATAACATTGATTAACATCAAGCCAGGTTAACTCCAAAAAATACAGATTACTAGTACTGGGTATGAAACATGAGACTGCAACAGATTGTATGAACATTAAAAGGATAATAAAATAGTATTCTATGACTCACTCTATGTCCACAAATCTGATAAGAGATAAAATAAATCAATTCTTTGAAAGACACAATTTGCCAAAACTCACACAAGAAGAAATAGACAATCTGAGCAAGTCTGTAGGTATTAAATAAATTGAATAAATAATGGATAACCTTCCAAAACAGAAGGCACAAGGCACAGACAGGATAACTGGTGAATTCTAACAAACGTTTAAGGAAGAAATTATTCACATTCTCTACAATCTCTTTTAGAGAATAGAAACAGAGTGAACATATTCTAACTCATTCTAGGAGGCCAGCATCACCCTCACAGCAAAGCCAGACTAAACAATTTCAAGTAAAGAAACTACAGACCAATATCTCTCAAAGACGTAGATATAGAAATTCTAAACAAAATATTACCATATTAAATCCAACAATATCTAAAAAATTATGCACCACAACCAAGTAGGATTTTTATATTTTTTAAAATTTTTGTGACTACATAGTAGCTTCATATATTTATAGGTTACATGAGATATTTGGATACACACATGCAATGCACAGCAATCACACGAGGTTGACTAGAACATCCATCACTTCAAGCATTTATCCTTTGTGTTATAAATGATTCAATTATACTTTTAAATTATTTTAAAATGTCCAATTAAATTAGTTTTTACTATAGCCATCTTTTTTTTTTTTTTTGCTACCAAATACTGGGTCTTAGTTATTTTAACCATTTCCCCTTACATTCCACCCTCTCTGGCTATGCTTTCCAGCCACTTGTAACCAATCTTTTACTCTCTACTTCCATAAGTTTAATTGTTTTTTTTAGCTCCCAGAGAAAAGTGAGAAAATGTGACGTTTGTCTTTCTGTGCCTGGCTTATTTTACTTAACATAAAGACCTGCAGTTCCATCCACATTGCTGCAAATGACAGGATCTCATTCATTTTTATGGCCAAATAGTACTCCATTGTGTATCTGTGGCACATTTTCTTTATCCGTTTATCTGTTGACGGACACGTAGGCTGCTTCTAAATCTTGGCTTGAGATGAGTGCTGCAGTAAACATGAGCATACAGATATCCCCTCATTATACTTTCTTGCTTTTGGGTATATACCCATAAGTGGGACTGCTGGATCATATGGTATCTCTATTTTTAGTTTGTAAGGAATCTCCAAACTGTGCTTCATGGTGGTTGTACTAACTCACATTCCCACCAACAGCAAACAAGTGTTCTCTTTTCTCCACATTTTTGCCAGCATTGGTTATTGCCTGTCTTTTGGGGAAGAGCCATTTTAACTGTGATGAGATGGTATCTCGTAGTTTTGACTTGCATTTCTCTGATGATCAAAGATGATGAGCACCTTGTCATATTCCTGCTGCCATTTGTATATCGTCTTTTGAGACATGTATTCAGATTTTCTGGCCGTTTTAAATCACATTATTAGATTTTTTTCCCTCTATTTTTGTTTGGGTTTCTTATATATTCTGGTTATTAATTCCTTGTCAGATGGGTAGTTCGCAAATATTTTCTTCCATTCTGTAGGTTGTCTCTTCATATTGCTGATTGTTTCCTGTGCTGTTCAGAAGCTTCTTAACTTGAAACCAGGCAAAGTGGGTCATGCCTGGAATTTCAGCACTTTAGGAGGCTGAGGCAGGCGGACTTGAAGCTAAGATTTCAAGACCAGCCTGGCCAACATGGTGAAACCCGGTTGCTACTAAAAATACAAGATAATTACCTGAGCATGGTGGCACACGCCTGTAATCCCTGCTACTTAGGAGGCTGAGGCATGAGAATTGCTTGAACCCGGGAGGTGGAGGTTGCAATGAGCTGAAGTCATGCCACTGCACTCCAGCCTGGGCGACAAAGCCAGACTCTGTCACAAAAAAAAAAAAAAAAAAAAAAAGGCTTCTCAATTTTTTAATTTGATTTGGTTGCCTATGCCTGTAAGGTACTGCTCAAGAAGTCTTTGCCCACTCCAATGTACTGGAGAGTTTTTCCAGTATTTTCCTCAGTAGGCTCATAGTTGGAGGTCTTATAAGTGTTTAATCCATGTGGATTTGATTTTAGTATATGGCAAGAGATAGAGGTCTAGTTTTATTCTTATGTATATAGATATACAGTTTTCCCAGCACCATTTATCAGAGAGACTGTCCTTTCTCCAATGTATGTTCTTGGAAACTTTGTCAAAAATGAGATCATTGTAGATGTATGGATTTATTCCTGCATTGTTCATTCTATTCTACTGGTCTATGTGTCTGTTTTTATGCCCATACCATGCCATTTGGTTACGATAGCTCTGGAGTATAATTTAAAGTGAGGTATTGTTTTTCCTTCAGTTTTGCTCAAGATAGCTTTGGCTATTCTGGGACTTTTGTGGATCCATATAAATTTTCGGGTTATTTCTATTTCTGTGAAGAATGTCATTGGTCTTTTGAAAAGGATTGCATTAAATTTGTAGATTGCTTTGGGTAGTAGGAACATTTTAACAATATTGATTCTTTAAATCCATGAACATGGATTATCTTTCCGTTTATTTTCTGTACTCTTCACCATTTTAAATTCTCTTTTTGTGAGCCAGTGTCACCTGAGTTTATTCCAGATTACTTTCTGCTATGACAGGGCAACTTTGAGTTCAATGCAATGTCTCACAATTGCCTCACTCTCCTTCTCCAAAGCACTCAGAATCTCTCTCTGCACCATGCCCCTACTGCCAGAGGATGGAGGAGGGATGGCATTGGCAATTCAAGAATTTTTTTTATCTACCTCTTCAGTGCCTCTTTTAGTGATATGAAGTTAAAACCAGGTACCGTGAGTGCTCACCTATTTTTTTATTTTTACAAAGGTGGTTTTCTTGTGTAAATAATTGTTAAGTTGGTATTCTTGCAGGGGGATGATTGGTGGAGACTTCTATTCTGCCATTTTGCTCTGTCTCCAAGAATCTCCAGTAGGATTTATCTCAGGTATGCAAGGCAGTTTCAGCCTTTGAATATCACCTAATGGAACCCATCATACCAACAGTGTAAAAAATAAAATTTGCATGATAATAAGAATAGATACAGAAAAAGATTAGCAAAATTTAATACCCACTCATGACTAACAACTCTCAGGGAATTAGAAATAGTGGAGAACTTCCTCAACTTGATAGAGAATATCTACAAAAACATACAGCTAACATCATACTTAATGATTAAAAACAGAGGCCTTTCCCACTGAGATCAGAAGTAAGGCAACAAGGTATCTTCTCACTGCTCCTTTTCAATATTATATTGGAAGTAATAACTAGCATAATTACACAAGAAAATATATAAATATTTGGAATAAATTAATAAAATTATATTTGTTCACAGAAGACATGATTGCATATGTACAAACTCTGAAAGAATTGACAAAAAAGAAACTATCAGAGCTAATAAGCAATTACAGCAATGTTGTAAGATACAAGGTAAATGTACAAATGTCTATTTCTTTCCTATATGCCAACAAGGAACAAGTGGAATGTGAGATTAAAAACACAATACCACTTACATTAGCAACCAAAAAATATTATAAGGTATAAGTCTAACAAGACAGATACAAGAACCATATGAGGAAAATGGAAGAACTCTGATGAGAAAATCAAAGAAAAATTAATAAATGGAGATATAGTTTATGTTCCTGAACTCCAATCAAAATCTCAGAAAGTCACTTACTGAATATGGACAAACTGATTCTAAAGTTTATAAGGGAAGACAAAAAGACTCAGAATGTCCAAAACAATACTGAAGTAAAAAAAAAAAAAAAAAAAAAGAAGACGTAGAACTGACATTACCCAATTTCAAGGCTTAATATAAAGCTATGCTAATTAAGCCAGTGTGATACTGGTGAAATAATAGACAAATAGATCAATGGTACATAATATAGAGCCCAGAAATAGACCCATATAAACACAGTCATCACAGCTTTGACAAAAGACCAAAGGCAAAACAATATCAGAGGTCACATTTTCAACAAATGGTGCTGGAATGACTAAATATCTACGTGCAAAAGGAATACATTTAGACACAGACCTCACACCCTTCACAAAAACTAACTTAAAGTAAATTATAAAGTTAAATGTACAATACAATGCTGTGAAACTTGTAGAGTGTATGACATAGGAGAAAATCTAAAACTAATCATATTTTTATCACGAGATTGAACAATCTAGCTTTTTGGTATTAAATGAAAGGAGTTTAAAACATATCTACAAAAAAACTTGCAACCAATATTTATAGTAGCTTTATTTATATTTGCCAAAACATGGAAATAACCAAAATGTCCTTCAATAGGTGAATGGATAAATAAACTGTGATACATCCAGATAACAGAATAGTAGAAATGTAATTACACATTACTATGTGAATAAAAGGCTACATACTGTAAAATTCCATACATATGATATTTTAGAAAAGGAAAAACTATGGATACAGTAAAAAAGATCAGTGGTTACCAGGGCACTGGGGTTAGGGATGAATAGGTAGAGCATTGAAGATATTTTATGCAGTAAAGATGTTCTATATGACCCTATAGTCATGGATATATATCATTATACATTTGTTCAAATTCATGGCATGCACAACACCAACAGTGAAACCTAATGTAAACTATGGACTTTGGGTGATTAGGATGTTTCAATGTAAGCTCAACAATTGTAATAAATATACCATTCCTATGGGAGATGTTAATAATGGGGGAGATTATACCTGTGTGAATATATGGGTTATCTCTGTACCTTCCTCTCAATTTTATTGTGAATCTAAAACTGCTCTAGAAATATAAAGTATTTAAGAAATACTAGCTTATTTGGTATTCGGCATGTTCATAGATAAATCTGTACATGTTTCCAACTTCCTAGAAAATCTACCCTACAATAGCAGTACATTTTGGCCTATTTAAATTTTCTGATAATGTTTAGTTCTTTACCTGATGTAAAAGAGGAACCACATATTTTATGTGATTTAGTTTGTTTGATATCACTTGTAAAACACTCAAAAGTAATTTAGTAGAAATAAATGTTTGCTTTGGCTTAAGAGAGTATATTAACACTATAATTTCTAAATTCTTCTCAGTTCTGGAATGTGATCTATAGGCCATTTCAAATACATTCTCAATCTCATGCATTGATGCCTTCCAAAAATAAACTAACACTTAATGTCATGATCTCTACAAGAACTATTTTTATTTAATTTTTTAATATTTTAACATTTATTTTTCTTTTTCCTTTTTTTCTTTTTTTTTTAGATGGAGTTTTGTTCTTGTTGCCCAGGCTGGAGTGCAATGGCGTGATTGTGGCTCACTGCAACATCCACCTCCCGGGTTCAATCAATTCTCCCGCCTCAGCCTCCCGAGTAGCTGGGATTATAGGTGTGCACCACCATGCCTGGCTAATTTTTGTATTTTTAGTAGAAAAACAGAGTGTCACCATGTTGGCCAGGCTGATCTCAAACTCCTGACCTCAGGTGATCCACTCACCTCGGCCTCCTAAAGTGCTGGGATTACAGGCATGAGCCACTGTGCCCAGTGAAAGATTCATTTTTCCACAGAGGCCAAAAGAGACTTTTCTTCTTTACCACATATTATATATTGAAGATGAAAGCTGTCGAAATGGAGGAGCTACAGTTATCAAAGTCCATAAGACAATGATAACTTTAACAAACAAATATAACCCAAATAATTGTAAAATTTAGTGTATCTCAATCAACAAAACTGCAAAATATATCCAGTCAATCACAATAATCCACTTTTCCCAATTGCACATATTTCCTCAGGTTTGGAACATGCATAGGTTTTTCATTTATCATAAACATAATATATAATAGTTATACATGGGATTATACATGGGGAACGACTTTTATCCTTGTCTTTAAACATGAATCACTCCATGTCCTTTACTTCATGCTGACCTAGTTTTCATTCCAAGAGTATACTATGTCAAAAATGACTGATAAAAACTAATTCTAGTTTTAAATAATTTCTCCAAACCTACTGCCTAATCTTAGCTTCTCTAGACCTGAATAGACATTGTCATCACTAAGTAAAATTCACATTATGGCTAACAAAAGTGAAGCATCCAAGGCCAGCAAGAATAACGAAGGCCATATCCCCCTCTAATTTCCATGTATTTCTCATTGAATGGATGTTATATTTATAATATGAAAATTATTGGTTATATGCAAATAGATGTATTAGAGCATAAGGCTATGACACAGATGCTGTGAGTTCACACCTTTGCTCTGTCATTTATTCATTGTGTGGCCTTAGATAATGTTTTTATCTTCTTTGTGCCTACTATTTCATTTTTAAAAGGTGGAAATTATATTAGTGCCTAACTCACTGAATTATTTCAGACAGTAAGTGAGAAACTGCAGATTGTTTAGAATATTCTTAAATCCAAAATAAGCATTCAACAAACACTATTATATAATTTTTATTTTGCTTATTATTATAATTATAGAGTATGATATAGCCTTAACAGGGAGATCTTTATTTGCTCAGATGTAACAAATCTATAAGTCACAAAAACCACCTTTATTCTCTTAGATAAGAAAGAACAATTTGCAGGAGGATCCTTGAAAGAATTAAAACTAGTTTTTAATATCTTATTTGTTTTGTTTTTGGTTGGCCTACAAGGGCCAGTGTGTCAAGAAAATGTGTTTCTGTGGAATGAGAAAAAGTTCATCAGAATCCAACGAAACAAGGAACCCAAATGAAATTGTAGCATGCTTCTGGAGTTAATTCGCAGGTAATAAGGAGAATAGCATCAAAATCTTGGGCTCTGGTTAGGTATTAATAAAATAGTATTGAACGCTTTACTTTCTACATAGAATCTTTTCAAGAAGTTCATATTTTTCTTAGTTGAACCTTTTGTTCATTACATGATTTAGTAAGACTCTTGGCTTATTTTGCCTGTTGTTTTAATTTCTAATTCTGTGTAGATTATCAGATTATGTCAGCTATGCTAAAAAGAAACAACAAAATGTACTTAGTATTCTTTATTTTTTAAATTTAAAATAGATAAAATTTTTGTTTTTAACATAATTATTAATATATAATACACATACCATCAAATTCACCATTTTAAAATAAGACTAAGTGATTTTTAGTATATTCAGAGTTGTATGGATATTACTAAAATATAATTTTAGGAGATTTTGGTAATCACAGAAAAAAACTTTATATCTATTCACAGTCAATCCTCATTTTCCCCTTCCCCTGGCCTCTGGAAACCACTAATCCACTTTCTGTCTTTATGGATGTGCTTATCCTAGACACTTCATAAAAATGAAATTGTACAATATGTGATCTTTTATACTTCACTTCTTTCACTTACTGTAATTGTTTTAAGTTTCATCTAAATGGTAGAATGCATCAGTACCTCAATCCTTTTTATTGCTGAACAATATTATGTTGAATAGATGAAACACTTTTTGCTTACCTATTCATCACTCCAAGGTTATTTGTTTTATTTCTACTTTTTGACTACTGTGAATAATGCTGCTGTGAATATGAATGTACATCTTTTTGTGTGGACATAAGTTTTACTTCTTATTGCTATATACCTAAGAGTTAAATTGCTGAGTCATATGATAACTCTATGGTTAACATTGGGAAAAACTGAAAAATTGTTTTTCATAATGGCCATCTCATTTCCTTTCCTCAACAGCAATTTATGAGAGTTCGATTTTCTCAATATTCTTGCCAACACATGCTACCCTCTATCATTTTTATTATTGTCATTTTAGTGTGTCAAATAGTATCTCATTGTAATTTTTATTTGCATTCCACTAATGAATAATGATGTTGAGCATATTTTTCTGTGCTCATTAATCATTTGCATAACTTCCTGGAAGAAAATGTATACGTAAAAACTTTGCTAATTTTTAAATTGGGTTATCTACCTTTTAATTGTTGAGTTGTAGTATTTTTTAAAATCACAATTTTAATTGGGGATGGAAGGCGAAAGTTTGGTAGTAACAATAAATTAAGAGATCCAATATAAGAATAAAGCAAAATAACTATTATATACATATTCTGGTAAATAAATGTGGACATTAATTAATTTACTCAATAAGTAGTTACAGAGTACCTTCTATTTCCAAAACACTCATCTTAACATTGAGCTTACAGTGGCGATCTGCCTTTTAGGGCTTCTATTGTTGACAAATAAGGATATGAATTAAAAGTATCAATTCTGTTGCTAATAATCACCTAGTAATAAACAACAGCAAAAACAAGAAAAAAAACGTCATCATGAGAGAGAGTATCTAATCAGGTAGATAAAACCTCTCTGTTGAGGTGACATCGATCTGAGATTTTAAAATAACAACCTTTTAAAGAGGCAGTGGAGATCATTTTGGGCATTAGCAAAAGCAACAAAAGGTACTAAGGCAACAAAATGATTGATAGGGTTAAGGAAGAAAAATAAGAGGGCTGGTATGGTTGTAATTTAGATTTAGTGGGGAATAGAGAAAATAAAATGTTCAATGGAAGATCACATAATGCTTTGTGTGCTATGGTTAGGAATTCAGATTTTCTTCTATTAAATTGTGTGAGAAGCTATTAAGAAATTTTAAACAAGGGAATAAAATTTCCTTGTGAAAAGATCACCTTTTCTATAATTTGGTAAATCGTTAAGGGAACAAAAAAGTAGAAGCATAGAGGTGATGAAGGAGGTTATATAATAGCCAAAGAAGAAGGTGTTGCCCAAGACTCTGGTGGTGATGATAACAGCATAACCTCAGGGACAGATCTGAAAGCTATTTTGGAGGTAGAGCTCATGGACTGGCTGATTAGAGGATGATGGAATGGTGAAGGAAATGAAAGTATTCCAGGTGAATCCAATTTATGCTGCTTGTATCTTTTACCTTTATATATACATATTCTCATTGCAACCTCCGCCCCCCGGGTTCAAGCGATTCTCGTGCCTCAGTCACCAGAGTAGCTGGGATTATAGGCGTGGGCCACCATGACTTGCTAATTTTGTGTTTTTAGTAGTGATGGGATTTATCATGTTGCCCAGGCTGGTCTCGAACTCCTGTCCTCAAGTGATTCACCCACATTGGCCTCCCAAAGTGCTGGTATTACAGGCATGAGCCCCTAAGCTTGGCATAAAAAATATATTTTATATTGTATCAGAGTGAATTATTAGTGGTGCTTTTTACTTAATCAGGGGAAGGAAGATACTTAATGTTGATTTAGTAAGGAAGGTGATTTTCTTCCACAAAACCATCTTTCAATCAAAAGCCCGATAGAAGTACAATTTGGAAGCCTACTTATGTATTACCTAGACAGAAATATTCTAGATTAACATCTTCTTCCACAAATTTGGGGTTTTTTTTATGGCTTCGATTAACCATAACTCATCCAAGAAACTAAAAACAATTCTACATGAGAGCATGTGATATTCAGTATGGTCTATTTAAATGATTAGCATAAATACTACTTAAATGAGTCAGGCAGTGGCCAGATTGATGTTCAAACTCTACTTCTGTAATTCCTAAATATTTAATTATCGTGGACCAGTTTTCTGTCCAAAGTGCTCCTGGAAAAATAACACAGTAAATGATTGAGGGCAGGAACATATGGAATTCCTCAAACCTTTCTTTTCTTTAATAATTCTAAACTCTTGGCTTTAATGTCCACCTGTGATAACAGCTGATATGACAAATATCACATTATATTAAAATATAATATGAATTAAAATATCATATTATCCTCAAATATCTGAACCATAATCAGATTTTCCCAGATGTCAGGGAGTGTCTGATGTTAGGAGTAGCTAAATTTACTTTATTTGTATTCTTCTCCTTACCTGCTAGTGATTGGACGAGTAATTTTATCAGTGCCAACGTATCAAAAATAACCAACAATGATTGTTGTAGTCACTGAAACAAAAGCTCTAGAGCTATAGTTTCCATCATCACACCATCCACTGAACTCTGTCTTCCTTACATTCCTGGTAACAAACGCTTAAAATGCCATTTAATAAGAAGAGAATTGTGCGAAATTTGGACTGAGAGTCTGCTAAAGCGACCGTAAACTGAAACCGAAATTTGCTGCTTTGTGGAAAATATGTCTGTTGTAACAAATCTTGTATTAAAAATTTGTTTCCTCAAGATTGTTTTCTTTGCTATCAAACCCATGAAAGACCCAAATGGTCTGTAAGAGAGGTTATTGATTGGATACAAGGTTTAGACTTAAACCTGTAATATCTGGGCCATAAATCAATTATAGAATATTCAGAATAAATGGGGAAAAACATTTATTAAGCCGAGTTGGAAGTATTTTGCCACAGTCTTCTCATCCAACCCTACTGTGTAGATTGATTAGATAATTGGATTTACCTACATCACTATTTTACAATTTGCTTGATGTATCTGTGATAGTTATTTCTTCTTCGTCAGATATTGTCACCCATTACAAACACTACAGATATTCTAGGCCCTACTTTGACTTAAATTAAACTGAATAAATATTAGGTAAGATGATCAGATATATTATTCAATGTTTTTAAAAAAGATAAAACAGGTGGAAAACTTTAAAGGAGAGTTTTCTTTTCATTCATAAATATTCTTTTGTTCAGTCATTTTTACTGATTTGTATCTCAGAAGCAGAGCCGGTTTCCTAGAACACTTCTTTATCATAAGCAGCAGAAACTCAACACTAGTTCAAGCCATATACATACACAAATACTGGTTTGTGTGGTTGGGATTTATTGACTTACATAACTAAATTGGAAAAAAGGAAATGGTCCCCAAGTTCAGAGACTTGAAAGCCACCATGATTCTTTCTATCACTTGATTGTTTCTTTCTATCTGTGGGCTGCATTCTCTTCTATTGTAGCTTTTTATTTTATTTATTGTAGCTTTTATGTATTCTCTTCTATTGATAGGCAACTGTGCAGTGAACACGTGGTGGTTGTGAGAGGGAATATATAGCCAGTGAAACTCCACTATTATAATCATGCTATTTGATTATTAAAATTGAAATAGTTATTTCTCCAAGCTCCATTTTAAAATAATCCTGGAATAGGACTTTCATTCACTCAGCGTCTTTGCAGTCCTGATTAAAACCTGGTGGCAAAAAGAATGGAATATCAACACTGGCTTAACTTAGATGATGTGCTGACAATTTATACCCAACCATAAGATGAAGAACAAATGCAATCATGTTAAGAAGGTATCAGCTCCTATTTGACAAATGTAGTAAAAGAATGAGGAAAGTCAGTTTCTCTAAAGAAGAGAATCTGAAGTTTCTGGAGAACTGGTGGTTGTCACCAAAACCATTGCCCTGTTACTAGAGCACTGATTGTTGGGCAATAACAATAAAAAATGTCCACACAAAGGGCTGGCTGTCACTAATAAAGAAAAACATATTGACAAGCTCACAGAATTTGATCACTTCAGAGCACTCAATGCAAACCAAGAAAGAAAAAAAAGGAAGTAAATAAATAAAGAGATAAAAGGGGCCTAAACTATATCTCTTCCTCACAGTATTAGTTATTTATGTTAGTAGGTAGAAAATATTTTCAACGTTTCGTGTAATTCTTAAAATATAAAGAGATTTTATTTGCTTAGCAAAATATTTTGCTTCTGTTTTGTTTGAGATACTTCTTAGGTACTCTTTCTAACACGAATGTCAAAATAATTTTCATACCTAGATTTAATTTGAAGTTTCTAAGTCTGTCTAAAAATACTAATTATCTAGACTCTCCACAGAACTTTTGGAAGGTAGAAGATAACTGTATTTCTCTTTTACAGATGAATGACCCAGAAGCAGAGAGCTTAAGTGTGTTTGTGAAAACCATATAGTCATTCATGTGCAGAAGCAAGCGTTTACCATAAGCATGGCCACTGCCTGTTTTTTTAACTATCAGCTTAACTGCCACTCGTTAAGCAGAAGAGGTAGTGATCCATGCCCTCTATTTCCTTCCATTTAATTACCTGGAATCAGACTGGACTCTGAGACCATTGCCTTTAGAATTTGAAAGCTCATATTTGAAAGATTTTTCAAAAGTCTGATTCATGTATAGGAACCTGTTTTGTATTTGGGATAAATCTATGTCATTAAGAGAAATAAAGCTCAGGTAATAAATGTAAGAGAATTTTTACTTGGAACATGTCTGAATGTCTTGAAATTGATTTCACCAACAAAGTAAAATATCTAAGCAAATTCTTAAAAGAAAAAATGTGTTAAACACATAAAAGAGCATTAAATGTCCTTATTCAAAAGTAAACTTCAAATGAACCCCTTATAAAACTGCAAGAGCAGACTTAAATTAGACTAACATTAAACAGGTGCAACAAATATATGTCTCAATACTGTAGTGTTAAGGCCTACCATGAAACTAGGATATAGTAGCATGGCCGACCAATGAACTAGGAACTCCAGAGGTAACAATGATAGACAGCAGTATTAACAATATAGACATGGTTTTTAAATCTTTGATTCAGAATTGATTCTTAACTCCAAACCCACTAATTTAAGAGAGGAAAGATGTTCAAAACAGACTCCACTATAATTGCTTATTTTCTGATTATAAAAAATATTTTTGTTCATTTTAATCTAACATATTCTCAATAATCAATGTGTGTTTATAAAAATGTCTATCAAGATATAGTGATTAAAAATGCTAAATGTAACTTTACATTTTAATGGCATCAACTATATATACAATGGTAGCAATTATATCTGAAACTATAATTAAAGAGTTAAAATATAACTTGATTGTAATTTAAAATAAGCACCATTTTTATGTCATTAAGTTGATTAAAGTATTGATTTTGAAATTAAGAAAAAGGAAAACCTATGTTCAACATAAGATCTGCCATTTGCAAGCTATGTTACATTGGGGAACTTGATGAACCTCTCTGAGCCAGGTTTCTCATATATAAAATGCTAAAACGATATGGTATTATGAAAACTGATTGTGAAATATATGTAAATAGCTTCCATAAATCATTATGTATAGCAATCATTTATGACTCCTAATATAACTTTTTGTTCCATTTTTGACTCATAATAATTGTACATATTTATGGGATAGAAAGCGATATTCCAAAACATATATACAATTGTGTAAGCCTCATCTCGTGGTAATTAGCATATCCATCTCTTTATACATATTTCACCTCTTTGTTGTGAGAGTATTCAAAATTCTCTCTACTAGGTGTTTGAAATATAGATCACCAATAATAAAGTTTGAGAAAAAATTGGAATGTATTATACAATGCATAAATATTAGCTACAGTCACTTTGTTGTACGATAGAGTACCCAGAACTTACTTCTCCTAATTGTAACACTATACTTCTTGATCAACCTCTTCCCATCTTCCGCTCATCCTCTGTTCTCCCCAGTCTCTGTTAACCAATATTCTTTCGACTTTTATAAGATCAATTTTTTCCAGATTCCACACATGAGTGAGATCATATTGGTATGTATCTTTCTCTGCCGGGCTTACTGCACTTAACGTATTTTTCTAGACTCATCCACGATGTCATGAATAACAGGATTTCATACTTTTATGGCTGAATGGTATTCTATTGTGTATATATCCCACCTTTTCTTTATCCTTTCATTCACTATCTGACACTTGGGTTGAACTCGTATCTTGATTGTTGTAAATAATGCTGCAATAAACATGGAAGTGCAGAGATGTCTTTTTGACATACTGTTTTCATTTTCTTTGAATATATATCTAGAAGTGGGTTTGCTGAGTCATAAGGTAGATCAGTTTTAAAATTTATGAGGAACTACTGTACTGTTATTTGTAATGGATGCACATCCCACAGTGTATACAAGTTCTCCTTTCTCACAGCCTCACCAGTATTTTTTTTGTTTTCTGTTTTATTTTGTTTTGTTTGTCTTTTTCACAGTAGCCATTTTAACTGGGATGAGGTGATATCTCATTTTGGTTTTGATTTGCATTTTCCTTACGGCTAGTAAAAATTGAGCATTTTTTATATCCCTGTTAGCAATTTGTAAGCCTTCTTTGAAGAAATGTCATTTTTTAAGTCTTTTGCCAATTTTTTTTATCAGATTACATTATTTTCTTTTGCTGTTGAGTTTCTTGAGTTCCTTATAAGTTATACATGCTGGCCAGGCACAGAGGCTCACATCTGTAAGCCCAGCACTTTGGGAGGCTGAGGAAGGTAGATCACAAGGTCAAGAGATTGAGACCATCCTGGCCAGCATTGTGAAACCCCATCTCTACTAAAAATACAAAAATTAGCTTGGCGTGGTGGCGTGCACCTGCAGTCCCAGCTACTTGGGAGGCTGAGACAGGAGAATTGCTTGAACCTAGGAGGCAGAGGTTGCAGTGAGCTGAGATCAAGCCACTGCACTCCAGCCTGGCAACAGAGCAAGGCTTCGTCTCAAAAAAAAAAAAAAGATAAAATAAAAAAAATTATACATACTAACCTTTGTCAGATTAATAATTGGCAGATACATTTTTCCTATTCTGTAGGTCCTTTCTTCACTCTGTTGATTTTTTTTTTTTTGCTCTGTGAAATATTTTAGTATAATTTTTTTTATTTTTGCTTTTGTTGTTCATGCTCTTGAGGTCTTATCTAAAATATTTTTGCCTAGACCTATGTCATATAGCATTTGTCTTACATGTTTTTCTAGTAGTTTCATTAGTTTTTGTTATACATTTAATTTTTTAATCATTTTGAGTTTATTTTAATATATGAGGAGAAATATTGGTTTAGTATTACTCTTTTACATGTATATACGCAGTCTTCCCAGTGTCATTCATTGAAGAAGTGGTCCTTCCCCTATGCGTGCTCTTGGCACCTCTGGCAAAAATAAGGTGACTGTGAACATGTGGATTTATTTCTGGGCTTTCATTCTGTTGTTCTATGTGTTTGTTTTTATGCCAATACCATGCTCTTTGGGCTATTATAGCTTTGTAGTATATTTTGAAGTCAGGTAGTATAATGGCTTTATCTTTGTTCTTTCTGCTTAAGATTGCTTTGGCTATTGGGGGTCTATTATGGTTTTCAAAAAATTTTACTTTTTTTTCTATTTATGTAATATTAAGATTACATAATTTAATTTAATATTAAATTAAAATAATGTAGTTTTTCTATTTACATAATATTAACATTCTGATACGAATTGCATTGAATCTGTAGATCACTTTAGAGTGTTAATATTTTAACAATATTAACTTTTTAAATATATGAACATGATATATATTTCCATTTATTTGTGTCCTTTTGTATTTCTTTCATGAATGTTTTATAGTTTTTTCTTGGTTAAATTTATTCCTTGATATCTTCCTTTCCTTGGTTAAATTTATTCCTATGTATTTTATTACTTTTGTAGCTATTGCAAATAAAATTGGTTTCCTCATTTCTTTTCAGATAGTTTGTTATGGTGTATAAAATGCTACTAATTTTTGCATGTCGGTTTTGTGTCCTTTTTATTGTATTTGTTTATTAGATCTAACAGTTTTTTATGGAGTCTTTAGGGTATTTTATATATAAGATTATGTCATCTGCAAACAGGCATTATATTACTTTCTTATTTCCAATTTGGGTGTCACTTCTTTTTCTTGCCTAATTGCTCTGACTAGGACTTCCAGTACTATACTGAAGGGCAATGGTAGAAGTGGGACCCTGAATCTTGTTCCAGATCTTAGAGGAAAAGCTTTCAACTTTTCCCCATTCAGTATGATGTAGGCTCTGAGTTTATCATATATGGCCTTTATTATGTTGAGGACATTTCTTATTATACCAAATGTTTTACAAGTTTTTATCATCAAAATGTGTTAAATTTTGTCTATGCTTTTTCTGTGTTCATTAAAATGATCATATAATGGTTGCCCTTCATTATATTAATGTAGTGTATCACATTTACTAATATGTATATGTTAAATCTTCCTTGCATCTCTGGGACAAATTCTACTTAATCACAGTGAATGATCTTTTTAACATGATGTTGAATTTGAATTGCTAGTATTTTGTTGAGGATTTTGCATCTGTATTTATTACGGAAATTGATATGTATGCACTATTGTTTGTTGTTGTTGTTGTGTCTTTGTCTGGTTTTGGTGTCAAGGTAATGCTGGCATTATGGAATAAATGTGAAAGACTTCCCTCCTTTTTAGTTTTTGGAATAGTTTACAAAGTATTAGTAATAGTTCTTTAAAAGATTTTTAGACTTCAGCAGTGAAGTCATCAGGTCCTGGACTTGTCTTGATGAGAAAATTTTACTTACTGCCTCAATCTCAGTACTCATTGTCGGTTCCCACAGAGTTTTCTATTTCTCATTGAGTCAGTCTTAGTAGGTTGCATATGTGTAGAAATTTATTTCTTCTAGGATTTCCAACTTGTTGGTGTACAATTGTTCACAGTAGTTTCTTATGATTCTATATATTCTATTTATTTCTGTGGCAACAGGTGTAATGTCTCCTTTTTGATTTCTGATTTCATTTATTTGAGTCTCCTTTCTTTTTTCTTAGTTAATTTAGCTAAAGTTTTGCCAATTTTGTTTTTATTTTCAAAAAAAGCCTTTTTTTTGATCTTTTATATTTTTTGGTCTGTAGTTTATTTGTGCTCTGATCTTTGTTATTTCTTTCCTTCTATTAATTTTGTATTTAGTTTTTTCTTGTTTTTTTTCCAGTTCCTTGAGGTATAACATTAGGTTGTTCATTTGTAATATTTCTTATTTTTTGATGCAGTCATTTGTTGCTATAAACTTCCCTCTAAGGACTTATTTTGCTTTATGTCATAATTTTTGGGTTGCTGTGGTATGTTTTTATTTATCTCAAGAAAATTTTAATTTATCTTCCAATTCCTTCATTGTCTCAGTGGATGTTTAGAAGCATGTTGTTTAGTTTACATGTATTTGTACAGTTTCTAAAATTTTTGCTATTGTTAATTTCTAGTTTTATTTCATTATGGTTAGAAAAGATAATTGATATTATTTGGATTTTTAAAAATTTTCCAAGACTTATTGTGGCCTAATATAATTAGTTCTGTACAGTGGTCCAACTGTATTCGAGAAAAATATAAATTTTGAAGCTATTGAATGGAACGTTCTGCAAATATCTGCTAAGTCCATTAAATCTGGAGTGCCTTTTAAATCCAAAGTTTTTTGTTAATTTTCTGTCAGGATAATCTGTATATTGCTGAAAGTTGGGGGTTTATCTCTCCCTTTGATATACTAGTGTTTGTCTATCTCTCCCTTTGATATACTAGTGTTTGCTTTATATATTTAGGTGTTCTGATGTTGGATGTATATATATTTTTGATTGTTTTCTTCTTGTTGTATTGAGCATCTTTTTGTTATATACTGGCCTTGTTTGTCTCTTTTTATAAGTTTTAACTTAATTTATCTGATAAAAATGTAACTATTACTGCTATCTTTTGATTTCTATTGCATGGAATATCTTATTTCATTACTTACTTTTGATTTATGCATGTCCTTAGTGGTGAAGTGAGTCTTTTTAGGTAGCATATAGTTGAATCTGGCTTTTTATCTGTTTAACCACTTTATGTCTCTTGATTGATGAATGAGTTATTTATTCCAGTCTTTGTGGTCTGGGACTTTTGGTTACCATTCTGTTTTGGTGGGCTTTTTTAGAAATTCTGAGGGGACTGACTGTTGTATTCCTTTTTAGTACTAGAGGGTGACCTTAGCCCAGGTGAGACATGAGTTGTTATGATTCTGCGGCTGATCCACAGAGAGCCTCCCACCTTGGAGAGAGCAAACTCGAGTTATTCAGAACTATGAACCATTGAGAACCATGAACTGGCTGTCTCCAGTTGTGGGAGATCCAACTGTGCACTCATGTCATTGAGAACTATGCACCATGCATCTTGTGACATGGTGCCCCTATACAGACTCTTTGGTGGGACACCTCTGGCAGAAATGGAGATCTACTTCCAACTTCTTTGGGCTGAATACCACTAACCCTACCATCCTCTTTATTCCTAGCTGGTCTCAGGTTGTTCAGCACTGGAAGTATTTGTGGTGTTCCCTGAGGGCCCAATCAGGAGCGAATCTTTCACAGAGAGTTCCAGGATGGTGAAGAAGCCAATGTCTGCCTCCAGCTCACATTTTTTCAGTATAGAAACTGGGAGTCCAGAGGACTTTAAACTTGTGACATCAAAATACCTTTGTGGGAAGTGTGTCACAGTCACAGAGAATCAATCTCCTTACCATCCAACTGCATTTTTGCTGATCTTGTGAGCCAAAGAAATTTCACACCTTGCTCCTGTGTTCAGGTTTTCTTAGCTCTAGTGAAGATAATGTGGGGGAGCTATAGGCTCTTGGCCCACTAAAGATTCACTAAAAACCACTGACACGTGGTGGATTGATTAATATGAGAAAAGGCATACAAATATATTTAACATGTATACAAAGTAGTTTTCAGAATGAAGACCTAAGTTCCCAATGGGTTACAGAAACTTATCTACTATCCTGAGGTCAAAGTGAGGAATGCAGACTGACAGCATGGCCAGAAACAGGTAAATCAGGTTGAGTGGCAAGACAGTTTAAGAGAGAGAGAAAGAAGCTTGGCTAGCAAAGTTTGTATTGTTGTATAGATGAAGCCTCTCTCAGAGAGAATAGGTAATAACTGTTTCTGTTCAGATTTTTAAAGATGTCTGACTCACAGTCTCCAATTGTGATGGTTAATATTGAGTGTCAACTTGATTGGATAGAAGGATGCAAAGTATTTATCCTGGGTGGGTCTGTGAGGGAGTTGCCAAAGGAGATTACCATTTGAGTCAGGGGGCATATAATTCTCCAAAAAAAAAGCTTAGATGTGTTTTCAAAATGGGGTAATAATACTGGTGACTTTCTAGGATTTAGTTAGATTATATTAGTTGTTATTTTTCTGAATGCCTACAATTTAATCAGTGAATCTTGAGGCACTATAATATAGGAGACAACAAAGGTTCTGGAGACTAAATGTCTTCATTTGGTTTTCAGCCTGGTTTTCTACCAGCTATGTGGCTTTAAAAATACTTAAACTTTCTGATGTTCAGATTTTTCATTTGCAGAGGAATATTAGTATTAATCATACTTAGCTCATGTGTTTATCACAAAATTTAAAAATTAAGTGAGATAATAAATGAATGACACTGATATATCTAGCCCATAATAAATTTTCAATAAACTGTAGTCATTACTATTTAAAAATTATAGTCCAAATAATGTCCCTAGAACAACATTATCTTTACATAAGCTCTTAGGTAAAGAAAATATCTCACAGATGTCAAAGAAACATATCTCAAAATAATATGAGCTGTCTATTACAAATCCACAGCCAGCTTCCAACAGGCAAAAGCTGGAAGCATTCTGCTTGAGAATCTGAACAAGACAAGGATGTCTATTCTCACCATTTTTTTTTTTTTTTTTTTGAGACGGAGTCTCGCTCTGTCGCCCAGGCTGGAGTGGAGTGGTGCAATCTTGGCTCACTGCAAGCTTCACCTCCCGGGTTCACGCCATTCTCCTGCCTCAGCCTCTCCGAATAGCTGGGACTACAGGCGCCTGCCACCACGCCCGGCTAATTTTTTGTGTTTTTAGTAGAGACGGGGTTTCACTGTGGTCTCGATCTCCTGACCTCGTGATCCACCCGCCTCGGCCTCCCAAAGTGCTGGGATTACAAGCGTAAGCCACTGCGCCCAGCCCATTTGATACATTTTAGGGAGAAAGAAGTTACAGGTCAAGACATAAATCAATACATGGAAGGTATACATTGGTTTGGTCCAGAAAGGCAGTAGTACATCTTGAAGTGGGGGTTGGGGGGCTTCCAGGTCATAGGTGGTTTCAAAGATTTCCTGAATGGCAATTGTTTGGAAGAGTTCTGCTCTACCCAGTGAGTTGAAATCAGCTTGTGTTCAGGTAAGGGGGAATTGTGGAAGCCAAGATTCTTGTTATGTAGATGAAGCTTCCAGGGAGCAGGCATCAGAGAGAATAAATAAGAAGGTCTCTTATAAGACCTTAAAATGCCAGACTCTCTGAAAAGTACTGACTAATTAATGTAAGGAGATTCACTAAAGAATGTAAATTTTTACCACAAAGGCAGCTTTGCAGGGCCATTTCAAAATATGTTGAAGAAATATAGTTTAAGGTAAAATACTTTGATCTCCTTTAGGGACTACTATCTGTCATGTGATATCTGGCAGAGTTAGGTTGGAGTTTAGTATCTTATTTCTGCAGAGTCTGCGTTTTCACTCAAGATTCGTTTTGATGTTAACTCTGATGAGTTGTGTCTAAATTCCAAAGGAAGGAGGGTATAATGAGGCAAATCTGACCCCCATCCCACTTGCCCTGAAACGGAAAAAGCCTGAACTACTTTTTCAGCTTTTTTGGGGATCCCCATGGCTGAGAGGGGGGTCTATTCAGTTGGTTGGGGTGCTTAGGATTTTATTTTTGGTTTACATGTTCCTCCAACTAGTCAATGTAAATTAAAATATATTCAGATACAGAATATATTTTCAATGTAGAACTGTCAGAATTTAATAATAATGTGAAATGAGAGCTATGAATGATTCTGAGATTTTTGGCCAAGCAATTAAAAAACAGAGTTACCACGACTAGCATGAATATGACCATGGGAGGAGGTTGTAACGGGAATAGGGGTGAGAAGAGAGATTCAGATTCAGCTTTGGATTTTGCATTATCGAGGAGGCAGTCTGAAATAGCAATCTGCTGTTCAGGAGAGAGGTCCTAAAGAGGTAGGCACTTAGAAGTTATGGAACTAGCTGAGATCACACAAGGGAAGATTTATGTTTAAAAAAAAGTAAGAAGGTAAAGGGCTAAGAATTGTAATATTTTAACATTAAGTAGTTCTGTTTATGAAAATAAGCCTGCAGGGAAAATTTAAAAATAAGTGACCAGTGAAGTAGGACAAAAGCAGTAGAGTGTGACCTTGGAAGTGAAGACAATGTTTTAAAGATACAATAGTGAAGTATGACAAATGCTTTCACAAGTAAGAAGACTCAGATTTGATTACTGAGTTTAGCAAATGTGGGTCATCAGTGACGAGGACAAAGCTGTTTTCTAGGGTGCAAAAGCCTGACTCAAAAATGTTCCAAGAAATGGGAGAAAAGCAATTTGAAACAATGAATACCCACAATGTTTTAATGAGATTTACCCTAAAGAACGAAGTTCTTAACTTTAAATAGCAATTTATAGGAAAGTCTCGTACTTATTCTAATTTCAGAGTAATGATGATTATAAAAGATATTTTGCCATATTACGATTGTGTAACATGATAAAATATTTGGTGGCAAAATCAGTATAAGACCTAATACTGTTTGTGACAGATTGTTGGAATGCATAATTGAAATAAATGTGAAGTTTCAGTTAGTGAAAAAAAAGTCAAGTTTTTTTTTCTTTATTTCTTTATCCATGCATATTAAACTCCAAAATTCTGTCTATGGTTCTCTTGTATGAACTCTGTATTCAGAATCCCCACTAGAAAGGGAAATTGAGTGACAGCTGGAGGATGAAACCAGAGCAAGGTTTTTGTTTTGTTTCTTTTTGTTTCTTTTCTTTCTTTCTTTTTTTTTTTCCCTGGAAGACGAAATTAGCAGCTTGGATGGAAAATAACAAATTTAGAGAAATATCAAATTTGGAACAAAAACTAATAATTTGAGAGCCAAAGGTGGGAATTATTAGAACATATTCATGAGTATATTAGGCATTCAAGTGGAGGAGTCAGCCTCAGCAGGTGCATGGGCAGTAGCAGGAAAAATGGCAAGTATTGGACAAAGATGCAGGCTCGTGGTAGCTTGTAGAATTTCTCTCCTGATTTAGTCAATTGTCTCAGTGAAATAGAAAACAACATGAATAGGGAAGAGTGCAGAGTGGAGACTGGAAAGAAGGTGCTAGAGATTTGAAAACAGAAGAAAATTAAAAAATATTCTTTCAAGACTGTAGAAAATTGGAAGAACTAAATATAGTGTGTCAGTATTAATGAATTTACATTGGGAAAAATCTGCAGGTTTTTTTTTCTATGTTTTTCTTTAGCTAAGTTTAGCTGCTCAGAAGTCAATGCATAGTAGTTGAGTTGACCTTAACCAAAGTTGTCTATTTTTAATCATCATTCAGTTATTCATACAATAAATATTCATTAAACACCTATCATATGCTGGTAATTCTAAATACTAGGAATACTGTTGTAAATAAGATGATAAAGTTTCTCTTCCTGCAGAGATCATAAATGGTTGGGGAACAAGAGGAGTAAACATTTTAAAGTGTAATGATCAGAACACTATGCAAAATAGGTATTTACCTATTTTAGGAATGTAAATCTCACCAAGAGGTTAGGGAAGATGTTCCTGAGGTAATTAAGCTCTGAGACTAAAAGACTGCATAGTCATGTTTAGTAAAAGGTAGGGAAAGACAGTGTCATTAAACAGACAGAGGAAATAAAAATACTTTTGTCTATTTATTTATTTTCGATTTCCTCTGTAAGGTGCCATACTGGGTCTTTTCAGCTGCCAAAGTATGACATTTGATTTGTTTGGAAAATGTGTATAGAAATATGAAAAACCTCCATCTAATATTTATGTTTATGCAATCACTAATATGCACAACTTTTTGCGTATACTGTTCAATTGTATAAAAAATATTTGTGCTCTCTATATATTCACCTCCCTTCCCACACACGTCCCCAAATCCTCTTAGTTCATGCTCTGGGGATGAGTAGGACAAAGTTTCTACTTATGTGAAGTCTATAGTACAATCATGGTCTAGCCCCTAGAGAAATATTTACTAGTTTCTGTCTTCTCTGTTTAGCTTGTATTACAATTTAATGTATGCCATGTTTACTAATTTATTACTAATTTTTAAATTTATATATTGTCTGCCTCTTCCCAACTATAATATAAAGAACCGAACCAAGATGTCTCTGTTTCTGATTGTATCTCCAGTGCCTGGAACTCTCCTTCAGTTAATAAATATCTCCTTCTTAATAAATATCTATTGAATGAATGGATGAAATTGCTCATATTTTGTATTTGTGAATATAGAATCAGCTATAGGTAAAATTATCATTCACTTCCTATTTAAGACGCAAAATTTCTTTTGTAGAAGAGTCCATAAGAAAAATAGGGAGGTTACACTCAGTATCTGCTGTTATGTCTGTTTAAATTGAAGAATTGTTGTATAAGAGGTGGCTCTCTTCAGAGCTTCCTTGCAAGTTTGTGAGTTCAACTTCCTTGTGAGTTTGTGAGTGTAAGTTTCCTTGTGAGTTTGTAAGTTCATGAATTTGGTTGCCTACTGTGTACCTACAAACATGTGGACAGTACTTTTTTCCAGGAATCTAAACCCACTCATTCTTAGATGGTATGACTGATGATCTATAATTTGTGCAAATAATTAAGTGGAATTTCACAGAATCAGGGCCATTAGCTTGTACACATCAGGCTGTTGCTAATATTATCTTTGTTTCCATGATTATACTTGATATTATTCCGTATAATACTGTTACTAAGTTTTCTCTTGGATTTCCTCTGCAAAACTTTTTTTCTCAAAATGATACACTACTTATATTCTGACTACTAAAAATTTGTGTGCTTTTCTTTTTCTTTTTTTTTTCTTTTTGCTAGATATGAGGATCTCACTGTGTTGCCCAGGCTAGTCTGGAACTCTGGAATCAAGCAATTCCCCCATTTCAGCCTCCACAGTGCTGGGGTTACAGGCATAAGCCACCATGACCAGTTTGTTTCCTTTTTTTTCTTAACTCTAAGATAAAACGTTCTTTCTTGCTGTAGTTTCCGTTGTTTTCCTATTGTCTTTATAAGTGACTATCCCATGCCTTCCTTTTAATACTCTCAGATACCTAACAGTAATTAGTTGTTGGTTTTTTACTTGTGCATATATGCCTTGAGAGAGAAAGCAATATATCAGGGCTTAAAGTGAATTGATAAGCCAAAGTCCTATTCCTTGTCATTCTTTCTAGCTAAGAATGCTTCATAGCAAACATTGTTTAAGCTGCTTTAAAAATCTAAATATGATATCTGTAGCATGTCTGAATCTTGTAGTCACTTGAACACTTCTAAAATTCTAAATTCTAGAGAAATGAATCATCATTTAATCACCCAATAAGAAGTACAGTGAATTGGTATGAAACCAATAGATCAAAAAATAATAGACACTTGGGGGAAAAATTACATAGCGCTTACTTGCTGCAGAAGATGGTGTCCATAGCCAGGTACATCATTATCATCATTATCATCATTATCATCTTAGCAAAGGAGCTATGACACATTTGTCTATATGCCCTGGGCTTTGTGACATTCTAATCTGTCTTGTGAGGCACAGATTTAGATTCTGCAGTCTTTTACAAACATCTCTGCTGTCAGAATCCTGACCAAGCAGCAAATAATAAAAAGAGTGACATCAGAACTGAAATGTAGTTGTTTCTGGACCAGAATTATTTATTTGGTAAGTGTAATAACACTTTAATGGATTGTATTTGAAGTTAAAATTTAAGTTTTATCTGTATCAATTATCTGTGCATTTTGAACTAAATCCACTATATACAAAACTAATTTTTCCTGAATACGCTGAAAACTACACTAGCTTTCCAAAGTTCCGGGCTTTCTCTCAGGAAGTAATTTATTCACGTATAATAAATTAGTTCATAAAATGCTCAAGTTTTGATAGAATATACCTATACATGTTTTTTGAAAGAATATACCTGTATATGTCATTTCTATCTCTAATGGTTTTCTATTTTAAAACAAAAATTTTGCCAACACAAACAGTAAATACATACATCTAAATAAATTTGAGGAAAATAACTAATGTGTAGAGAAACCAGAACATTCAAAAATAAAAAAAGACTAGAGAATAAAGTAATTTCACTTTCCCTAACTTCCTTTCTTTCATATTTACTTTTGAAAAAAAACAAAATATTTTTGAATTTAAGTAGAATTTAAAGAAAGGAAGTTAGGGAAAGTAAAATTAATCAAGTTAGAAATGAAGGAATCTAGAAGAGGTAATACATTAAAGATGACTGTCAAAGCACTTTTAGAATTTTAAAGAAATGCTCTTCGCTCCAGAATGTATTTGACCCTCCAGTTACACAGGTTTCTTCACACTTGTGCCACGTGGCATCAAACTGCTTTAAAGTAATGGTAAACCTAAGTGGAAAATTACTCTTTAGGCCAATATTGGTCTAAAGCCCATTCAAATTCTTGTCTTACTGCCCTGGCATATGCTCCTACTTCTGCTCTTCCTTTTTTTTTTTTTTTTTTTTTTTTTGAGGTGGAGTCTTGCTCTGTTGTCAGGCTAGGTTGCAGTGGTGCGTCTCGGCTCACTGTAACCTCCGCCTCCCGGGTTTAAGCGATTCCCCTGCTCAGCCTCCTGAGTGGCTGAGACTACAGGCGCCCACCACCATGCCCAGCTAATTTTTTTGTATTTTAGTAGTGACAGAGTTTCACCATATTGGCCAGGATGGTCTGGATCTCCTGACCTCATGATCTTCCCCCCTTGGCCTCCCAAAGTGCTGGGATTACAGGCGTGAACCCCCGCGCCTGGCCCTGCTCTTCCTTTTATCTCTTTGAATAGTATTTCTTTTTCAACTGCAAAACAAAGATCTTGCAGCATTTCCTGGAATACTTCAAACTTGTTTTGGCTATCCATCGTTCTCTTCTCCAACCGGGCAGAAAAAAAATTGCAGTTATTGAAATGTCACTTCAGACATTCCAGGCCTTTCACAAAGCCAGAAAAGTAATTAAAGGCAAATGGTAAATAAACCCTTAAATCTTCTAAGCCGTTATGGATCCGTCTCCACAGCTTCCAATGACTTTTGTTTGAAAGAAGCTTCAGAATAATTCCAAATCAATAATGGGCAGGGCTGCAATGAAATGATATCTTGGATTGTATTGTTTGGCTTTTCTTGCTATTTTGGAGACCCTGAAAATGAAGGACAACTAAACGTGTTCTTAGCTCCTTGTGAAAAAATGGAGTTTCACTGTTTGTTATTAAAGTGATGATATTTTAGGCCCGGGTCATCAGATGCAGAAAATATGTGAAATTTTCCACAATACTTTAGCCATAATAAAAGAGAAAGGACTGATTATTAGAATTTTGTTTGTAGTCAGTGCATTCATAAATCCATTTGCCACATTTTTAGTTTGAATACTCTTCTCACTCCAGTTAATGGCTTTCCTGACGTCATTAGAAAACTACATCTTTTTATTAAAATTATTATTACCAACTAACCACCTACATTTCTATTGGAAAACGTTAACTAGAACAGATGTGGATAGCAGCTTGCTTTTCTGCGAATATCCTAAAGTGCTGGGGTAAGGCTGCCACCTAGTGGAATAATAGCAACACTGGTGAAATAAAAGATCATCTGGTTTTCACATATCCTCAAGTGCTATAATTTATGAAAAAATAATAATAATTAAAAAGTAGTAGTACTTATTTACCATGAAATATTAGGGAATTTATTTTCTTTGAGGTGTATGTGTGTGTTTGTAAGCAAAACAAGCAAGAATGTGACAATTACGATTATTCAAGACCATGAAGATTAAACTTGTCAAGTAGTTAGTAAATTTTTAACTAACAAACAAATAAGAAAATAATATCTTTATTTTTGCTCTTGGTGTTTTCCTATTTCTGTCAAGGAGTAATATTGTTTTAAGACCCTTATATACAGTTAAGTCCAATACAGAAAAACATTGAAGAACCTCTGCCTTCCCATCTAAATCATTACATTTCCTCATCTACCTCTCAAAAGTAATTTTGTTAAAGAATAAAGGTGTTTCTTTCAGAGTCTCAAAATAAGTATGCAAGTGTGATGCCAGCTCCTTGGGTGTAAGAAATGGTTCATTCATCCATATTTCCAGCATATATAGAACTTGGAAATTAAAAGATGTTTCAGCAAATTATTGGTACACGTTTATGTATACATGGTTTGAAATCTTTTCTCTAAGGGGCTTTGTAAAATATGTGCATTGTAAAATATCACAGTACCTGCACATTTTAAGTATACAGGAATTTTATGAAGTTAGCTATATCCGTGTGATACATATAGAGAGGAGAGACAAAAGACAGTATATTTCAACCCTTTGAAAACATTAAATTTCTGGATATTTTAATTGTATAATTTTATAAACATTACATAATTATAATATGTTATACATGATGGCATAATGATCAAAGATCACAATGATTGTAGTGTATAGTAAATCTTATAACGGTCTTTGGAATTTTATTTGTTTTGCTAAAATTATATCTAAAAACTGAAATAAATCACGTTTTAAGAAATTTGAGGGGTCAACTGCTTAGGAATGTCTAAGGTTACCTAGTATTGACAATTATTTGTGAATATTGACTCTTCTAGTCCTTCTTTGTATTATAATATAGTTATTTTAATTAAATGATAATTTTAAAGAATGGGAAAAATATTAGGCTGCTGCATCTCTGTGCTACCACCACATTCAATCTTTTGTAAACTCCCCAGCTTCAGAATGCCATCTCTCATTTTAGAGACTTCTACTTTGTATATGATCAAGGCCAAAATTCTTGACAAACCATGTAAGGGCTTTCATCACTTGGCTCCTACCTGCTTCAGTATCTTAAACTCCAACATTCCCCAAACCTACACACAACACAAGTCAACTCACAGAGAGCTCTGTTTTCCAGTCAAATTGTGGAACATCTCCTACTGTATTTTGTCCTGTGGCTTCCTCTCGGCCTGACAGTGCTGCCTCCTTTGTTGGGCAAAACCCAAGCTTAGTGAAGAACAAAAGTAAGGGGTGCTATTGTCAAATGAAAAGGAAAGCAGATCCTAACCCCGATTCCTTGGAGTTACATGGCCTTCTGTAAGTAATGTATCATCATTGCATTTCAATTTCCTCAAGGTTCCTCAGGAACAATACGCTTGTGTAAAGGGCTTGGAAGAAAATAAATGCTCATTAAATACTACATACATTGGTCTCTTGCCAAAATTTGTTTTCCAAGTAACTTTCTCTGTAAAACTCTCTCTGAACTAGTGAAGCATTTTAGCAAAATGGCCCACAAATCTTTTGAGATACTTTTATTTATTATTTACTTAAATATTCGTATATGTTTTCTTTTAAAAACATAACATTCTTAGGAGGAAGAGCCTTGAGAGTTTAATTTACTACCATATTCCTAATGGTTAGCACATATTCGGTGATTACAAAGATGAACTGCCCTCTCCTCCACTGCTTCATAATGGTCATGGCGTCTCTTCTCCAGGTGTAAGTAGCACCTAGAGACATATTTTGGAGCATAAAATTGGGAATAAATTGTACTTTTAACAAAATGAACTGTAATTATATAAGAACATGTTAATAGTGGATTGCAATCACAAAAAGGATTGAAAGCTTTGCTTTGCCTCTCATAAAGCTTAAAAGAGGCAAATTGCAAAATTAACCTGTAGGAACTTTGAAAACATCTCAATATACCATATTTCTGCTCTGCAGAGCTTCCAGTTTTTAATGTCTAGTAACAACCTACTATTTATACAGAACAATCGTCTCACAATCTGTTCACTTGTTTTCCTATAGTTACTATTTTAAGTCAGGCACTTTCCACTTCCCAAATCTTGTACCAAACTCTTACGTTTCCGTAATTTTAAATCAGATATTCACGTCTAATTTCTGCCTCTCCATTGTGAATAAATGTGAACCTGTGAACGTCAATCCTTCAAAATGAATCCCGAGTGGCTGAGACTAAATTCGAATACGACCAAATGGCTGTTTGCTGACTAGAGGTTACACACATACTCTGAATTCCCAGAAAACCCACTACGTCTGTTTAACTTTGGGACTTTCAGAATTCACGTGACCAACTAATCAGAGTGTATCTTCCTTGACCAATCATGGCTTTCCAAGTTTGGATGCTTCATTTGAATAAATGAACCTGATTGGGAACCTGGGCTGGAACTTTTTCTTTGAAAATCAAGCCCTGCTTTTTTTCTCTGGAAAGCATCTTCCTTTTAAACCAAAGCTTTTCTTCCTGGTTTGCAAACTGTTGACAGGAATAAAGTCTGCCCTCCAAATTCTTTTTCATGGAACTTTTGTTCACACCATTAATAACCCCAGATAATATATCTAACAGAATATTTATCCTTGTTGCAGTGTGCTTTTAGTGTGTTTGTTTTCTTTCAGGCTGAAGATCTTTATTCTGACTCAGCGTCAAGTACTCTATGCAACAGGTCTTGCCATTCCAGGAGCTGGCATGAAAACAACAAACAATTTGTTATTATTAATAATTCTCTAGCTTAATGAAGACACTAAACTGGAGAAACAGCACATTAGTGTGGTTTAAGCTTGAGTTGTGGCATAAAAACAGAATTTGAACTCCAGATTCGCAAATTACTAGCTTTCTGAATTTGGTCAATTACTTAACTTCTGTAAGCCTCATTTTCCTCATTAATAAAATGTAAATACAAATACACTGTATATTTTGATGTCATTGTTAGAATTAAATGAGAAACAACTATGTGGATTGTCTATAGTACAAAGTCTGAAGTGTAGTGTGTGGTATAATTGACTGCAATATAGTGTACTACTATTATTTACTATAGTAATGAATGTTTTGATAGTGTTATTGTTTAAATATCCCTAAGTCTAAGCTTATGGAACTTTTATATTGAAAAATATGTTAAAACATGCTTTAAAAATTTTGATGACTATATCCACTATTTCACTCGTTTAACATTAGTAATAATAGCAATTTTTAGAAACTACTAACCAACTTTATCAACAGAAGCGTATTACTCCACATTAGTAACCAACTCATGAGATAAGCAGAGCAGGTATTAATATGCTTTTAAAATAAAAGAGAAAAAAAGGGTTTAAAAAGCTGCATATGTTATACAAAATTACAGGTAAAGAATAGAACCAAATTTTTCTGTTGTCTAGTAACCCAAGTTATTTGGTTTTAATACTATATATGTATTTTTCTATTTAAAATAAAATTGACTGAACATTTATTTCTCTAATCCTTGTTTATATAATTTCAATATATTAACTTATTTATTATCACAAAATGTAACTTAACAAATTAAGTATTTGTATTCTCTCCATTTTAAGGGATGAGGCTCTTTAGAAATCGAGGAAAATTACCCTAGGCCATTGAGCCATTATGAAGAAAATATAAGATCTGAGCCACATAGTCCAATGATAGAACTAAACTTTTCAGTATTATGGTATGCTGCTTACTATAAATCCATGGAAACCTTATTTCCCATGCTGGCATTATTTGAAATTAAAAATTAAATAATGGAACTAAAATCAAAACATTGAATCACTGCCAATCTGCAACTGAAACAAAGCAGTGATAATTTTCTAAAAATGCTCTCTTAAATAGCATGTGCAAACTATGAGTTTATGATTATGGCCCCATTTGAGAATTGTCAGTTTACAGAGCTGTGGTATATACTTAAATAAAAATCTATACTTAAAAGTAGTTAAATATTATCTGCATTTACACAGTGGCAATTACTAACTACAATAGTGTACAGTAATTCAAATGCAAATATGGGGTTATCTCAAGGTAACAAAACTAGTAAACTATGTCTTCAGTCACACATTGAATTAGAAAACAAAGAATACAGTGAATACTCTGGAGGCATCAAGCATGTGCTGTTGTCTAAAAAATAAAAAATATGGAAATGCTGTTTAATGAACTGAGGCCATTCTTTAAATCAAGAGTTATCATTTGGAGTTTGAATTATGCAATTCAAAAAAGTATTGTCTCAATACATATCTGACAGAAATGAATATGCTTTATCTAATAGTCAGCAGCTCCAACTCTTATTATCCAGGGGAACTATCAGAAAGCACAAAAAAGGCAGACGGTTGCTAAATGCATATAAAAATACAGCTCTTACTCAAATTAACTTAATTTTACATTTTGAGAGTTTTAAGAGCTCTCTAAGAACTTTTACTTAATGCTCACAACTACCCACTAGATTATTATTACCCCTGTTTTCTAGAAAACAAATTCTGACTTATGTAACAATAAAATTTTTAAAACGAATAAATGCAAATATAAGGATAGACATCTGGTATATATTACATGTAAGATCCAAACTGATATCATGGCCAGGCACTTTTCAACTGAAAAGCAGATCTAAAATTCCCCAGCAAAGACATCCAAAAGATGATCAAAAGCAAATAAAGTAAAAGCAGAAGTGAAAGCAGGATAAATGGTACTTTTGCCTAAAATTTTCCTTGAATACAAGTTCAATAATTTTCCTTGGATACAAGTTCAATAAGAGATTAAAATATTGTTTTAAATTTATTTATAGGTTTTTTTATTCCTGATTTTTTATTGTGTTTTATCTAGCCATTCAGAATATTCTAAACTCAAATAACAGAATCAGAATTCCCAGGGTAACAAAATGGGGACAAATATAAGTTTTAATGGGAATATATTCACATATTTATATATTTTATAGGGATGTATATATATTTTATGAGAATATATATGTACATATGTATGTAACAGTAAGAATAACTTTCTACTGTATTGCTTAGTAGTATTTCATTGTGGGAAATAACACAGCTTGTATCAGTTTACCTAATGATAAACATGCTCTATCTGCATGTATTGAAATGATTGTATTTTTTGTTTGTTTTATTCTATGAATAGAGTAAGCGAAATTAATTCACAAATGTTAAACTGATTAAGTATTTCTCAGATGCATCCCACCTGGTAATGGTGTATTATCTTTTTTATAAATTAATGGATTTGTATTTTTCTTTTTAAAGAGTTCTTGCATCTATTTTCATGAGCCAGTGCTTTTTATTTTTTGTAAGATTTTGCTTTTGTTACCTTTGTCAAGTTAATTGCTCTTATTTTTTTCTGAAATATTTGGTAAAGTTTTCCAATAAAGCCACCTGGTTCTGAAGTTTTCTTTGTGAACATATTTTAACTACAAATTCATTTTAGTATAAATGGAAATAAAGATATATATATATTATCCATTTTTTTGAATGTGTTTTGGTGGTATGTGTTTTTCTTGAAACTGGTCTATTTAATGTAACTAGCTGAATTTATTAGAATAAATTTGTTTATAATGATTCTGTACTATACTTGTAATATCTGTTGTGATGACACCTGTCTCATTTCTGATATTGTAATTTGTTTTTTCTCTATTTTTTTCTGATAACTGACTAGTGATTTATCATCATTTTTAAGCTTCTCAAAAAAGTTAATTTTGGATAATTGTATTTTCTATTGTTTTTCTGTTTTACATTTCAATATTTTTTATTTCTTTTCTCCTGCTTAGTTTGGGTTTCATCTGCTCTTATTTTTCTAGTTTGTTAGACAGACATTGAGGTTGTTGATTTGAAGCTTTTCTCTTTTTCTGACATGGGTATTTGGCGATATAATTTTACCTGTAATTATTGTTAACTTATGTTTCACTAACATTGACATGTCATGTTTTCGTTTTCATTCAGTCTGAAAAAATTCATATTTCTTTATAAATTATATCTTTAACTCATGGAATATTTAGTATTGTGTTACCTAGTTCCTAAATGCTAATATTTGGAGATTTTCAAAATATCTTTCTACTATTAAATTCTAATTCAATTAAGATGTCTGAGGGCAGAATTTGTATGATTTGCTAATTTTTATATTGACTTGAAACTTGCTTTGTAGACTATGAAGTATTCTACCTTGGTAAATCTTTCATGAGCTATTAAAAATAATGTTATTTTTTGGTTATTGAGTAGAATGTTCTATAAAAGTTAATTAGGTCAAGTGGATTGATGTCATTGCTTAAGTCGTTTATAGCCATACTGATTTTCTGTCTACTTAAGAATCATTTAGAGATGAATATTTAATATTCTAAATATTATTTAAATTTTAAAAATTCTTCTTGTATTTCTATAATTTTTTGCTTTATGAATTTTGAAACTTTGCTATTGGGTGGCTAGTATTTAGGATTGATACATCTTCTTGACAAATTGACTCTTTTATCATTATAAAATGACCTTTATATCCCCCACAAAATACTTTTCTCTGAAAAAAAATTCAATATTCATTTAGTCAGTACAGCTTCCTTTTTATTAGTGTAATCATAAGATATATTTTTTATCTTTTTATTTTTCATGTTTATATTTTACATTTAAAATTGGTTTTTCATAGGGAACATATAATTGATTCTTGAAATTTGTATCTATTGTATAATCTCTGCTTTGAATTGGGGTGTTTAGATTATTTACTTTGAGTCTTATTATTGATATGTTTGGATTTAAATATACCATACAGTTACATAATTTGTACTTGTCTTCACCTTTCTCTGTTTGTCTTTCTCTTTCTTCCTCCTTTGGCTTGAGTATTTTATGACTCTTTTTCATCTACTTTGTTGGATATTTAGTAAAAATTATTTTGCTAATATTAACAGTTGATTTAGAATTTATCATTTATATCTTTCACGTATCATAATCTATTTTCAAGTTATGTTATAGCAGTTATATTGTATAAGAACCTTAAAATAACATACTTTTACTTTTCCACTTCTGACACAGGAAAATATATGTGGCTGATATACATTTTCATCCTTTGATTTTCTGCTTTATAGATAATTTAAATTTAGAAAATATCAAATTCTTTCTATTTTCCTTTTTCTCTCTTCTCATTTGAATTCTTCAGTCACAAATATACGAGGCCACTTGAAACTTTCCCAGAACTCACTAATATTCTCCTCATTTTATTTCAATCGTTTCTCTCTGTGTTTCTGGGTTTTTTTCTATTTTTGCAGTATCCCTTGCGATATATGTTTTCAAATTTATTAACGCACGAATATTCTATCTATTTTTAGCAATGTCTAATTTGCTACTAATCCTACTCAGTGTATTTTCAGATATTGTAGCTTTTTTTGGTAATTGTTCTATTTGGATTTTTAAATATTTAACAAGTATCTAGCCTCTTAAATATATGGAATGAAGTTAGGGTAAAAGAAAAAACTTTATGTAAATTAAATTTAGCAGAGTTTATTTGAACAAAAAAACAATTCATGATTGGGCAACACTCAGAACTAGAAACTGTTGAGAGAGAGCTGCCCCGCGTGTGAACAAAGACCTTTTTGAAGGTCAAAAACAGAAGCAAGGTAGAGAAGTCATCAAATTGGCCAAAGCTAGTCATCTGTCTTATTTGGGCATAGTGTGATGAGTTGGCTGTCTGACACTTGCTGAAGCCTGACTACTTCTGATTGGCTGGAACTCAGCTGTTTGTTATACTCCTAAATTAGTTTTTGGTTTATTTAAGTGCTAAATTTGATTACACATTGTTATGTAGAAACCCAAACTGAAGTTACAGCCTCTAGCTAATGGCCTTCTGCTTAATGAATTTAACAGAACTTAATTAAATTTAAATTTAATTTACAGTTAATAATACATTATTAAATTTAATATTAATTAAATTGTATTAATTGTATTGTGTTAAATTTAATAACAAATTTAACAGAATTTAATGAATTTAATTAAAACATAATAATTGTTTTAAGGTTTTTGTCTACTACTTCTATAATCCCTGTTACTTCTGGGTTGATTTCATTTGGCTAATTTTTCTCATAATTATGGACTTATGATTTATTTGTATACCTGCTAATGTTTAATGTGATGCTAGATATTTTGAATTATAGCTTTGTTGGCACTAGATATTTCTGTATTCTCCAGAATATTATTGAGCTTAATTCGCAGACCTAGTTCAGACCCTTTTGAGTCTTTTCTTTAAAATCTGTTATTAGGGTACAGAGTTTTTACTCTAGTGCAAATTTTCACCACTATGGAGTATTTCCAAATATGTCTTAGCCTCTATCCAGTGTCTCATAAATTATGAAGATTCTCACTCTGGCTCATGGCAAAAGTAACTATTCTTGGTCTGTCGAGGTGTGGATATTGTTCTGTCTACTACTATTGATGATGTCAGATATGTTGCTTTTAAAAAATGAATGCATATTTATGTTAACTAATAACCATATTTTGCTGGTTTTAGGGGTTTCACTTGTGTATATCACTCTTCTTTGATTTCTTACAGCAAAAGAAATTATAGATTTAAATACAGAAAATTTATATATTTAAACAATTATATAAATAGTTAATAAATACCATTGATTCCCAAAAAGTTGTTCCATACTTAAGAAAATATTGTCTAGTTAGTTAAAATTGAGTGTAAGAGAAGGAATTTGAAATCTTTGTCTCATATATACATGCTGTATCAATGGAAGACCCCAAATAAAAATAAAAATAACCTGATTTCTCCTTCATCATTTTGTCTAAAAATTAGACTAACTTCTTAGATCAAGTATCTTGAGTGTTTTCCCAATACCAAGAAAAGGCAATCAAAAAACTAAACTATTTAGCACTCCACTCTTTTGTGTGGGTGGATGATTTTAATCCTAAATAAAATGAAGAGTGAAGGCATTGAGACGATCAAAGACAGGTAATTCGGGCTTGCTTTTCAGAAACCTGCATCTTGAGAGTTAAGAGCAAAACAATAATTCCACAAGCTAATTTCTTTGTATCTTTTGTCTTTGTGCCAACTCAATTTCTCCTTTTGCCTGTGTTTACATTTACATTTATTTATTTGTTTTCATTTTGTAATTTTCCATCGTGCTTTAAATTTGTTTTGTCCTATTCCAATTGTTTCTTTCTCTATGTGTCCTTTTCTTAATTTGCCATTCTCTTTATCTGGTCTTTGCAAATACTCATCTTAAATCTGTATAATTGCACTGATTTCATCATAAAAATCAATAAATATTTATCTGAAATAAGGTACTGCCTTAAACATTAGCTTCAAAAATTAAGTAGATTGAACTATTTTAGTGATAAAATGGAACCAAGTGTAGTAAGCACATTTACTTTTATCTTTTTTGTCAAAGCTAATGAACCTTCTGCTGAAATACAACTTTAATTATTGGTTTTCCAAGCATCCAAGAAATTATCATTTTAAATTAGGTAGCAAAGAAATCTTTATTTAAAACAAGCAAGTCAGAGAAAGTAGATCTAATATTTATTTCCAAAGTAGTTTAGCTGGTCCATTTCTACAGCACGGCTGTTTTCTCCATCATAGTTAATTGATCTAGGAAGAGAGACAGTAATGGTAAACTTTTAAGCAATATCCTTTTGGAAAAATTACCTTAAAATAGATGTGATCTCAAAAATAAATTAAAGTCTTTTTTTTTTAAGAAGAATTCATACCAGTTTGACACCATTTTAAAGTGTCATTAAACTGCATCTTCAAATATGAAAAATAATAACTAATAATTATAACTTCCACAGTGACAAGGGGTGTAATCATTTAGCAACAGTATCTCACAAAATATGCTTAAAAATATTTAATGAAGTTTTGTTTATAAAATGAATAAAATGTTCTAATAAATGAACCAAAAACAACATAGAAAATAATCACGGCTCACTGTTGTCTCATTATTTATATTTGCTATCTTGACCCTATATGCTACCCAAAAAATATATTTCAGTATCCTAGGTATTACTTATTGGCCTGCATTTAAATTATTCCTGTGGTTATTGAATTATACATACATAATATATATATTATAATTATATGTGAAAATTTATATAATTTCTATAAATATAAACTTAATTTATATAATATAAAAATTTATATGATTATATACAGTGTATATGTATATATATATATTTTTGTTTTTTTGAGATGGAATTTCGCTCTGACACTAGGCTGGAGTGCAGTCGCATGATCTTGGCTCACTGCAACCTCCCCCTCCCAGGTTCAAGCAATTCTTCTGCCTCAGCCTCCCAAGTAGCTGAAACTACAGGTGTGTGCCACCATGCCCAGCTGATTTTTGTATTTTTGGTAGAGATGGGGTTTCATCATTTTGGCCAGGATGGTCTAGATCTTCTGACCTCGTGATCCACCTGCCTCAGCCTCCCGAAGTGCTGGGATTACAGGCGTGAGCCACCAAGGCCAGCCATGAATTATATTTATTTTTATGATTTCTTCAAAGTATTAAATAGAGAGGTGGAATAAATAATGATTGTTCAAGAGCGATCATATTTCAATCAATATAGGTAAATTCCTTATGCCATTTATATCCCTACTATAAGGCCAGGCAGTTAGTCCATTTTTGCTCCCAGATTACACTGGCAAATCTCAAGGACACCACATGATGTACAGCAAATACTACTTAAAACTTGACAGTGGACTTTTGTTCCTTTCCTTTGTTTTCGTCCTAACTTGAACACTCCTTGTATTGATCAGTTTAGCTTCGGGAAATACTTGGCTCAATGGTATAAATTTCCTTCATTTGAATTTGAAAAACTAAATAATGATTCTTTACCTGTGGTTAATCTCTAATCCCATAGAAGGATGTCCTCAGACAATTGTCTGATCATCCCGTAAAGCACACCTTGGGTATAAAGTATCATAATCCTGCACTATTCCAGGTGAAAGGCATGGTAAGCATCCATCCTTTTTATCCCCATGATCCTCCCCGTGCTTGTAAACCATAAATTAAGAATGCAAGATTTGCTGTCCCACTGCTTGTGTTCAAATCATAGTTCAACCAGCTGTTTGCTATATAACCTTGGACAAGTTATAGAAAGTCAAACTTTCTATGACTCAGTTTTCTTATCTCAAAAATGTGGATGTTAACATTGCTTATTACAAAGATTTGTTGTAAAATTAAATTAGTTAATGCAGGAACAACAACTTAGAATAGTGTATATTGCACAATAAAGTCCATATGAGCTTTTGCTATTATTATTATTCCTGTGGTAGTCTTTCTAGTTTATTCTAGTATATGAACATCATTATACATTATATACATTATACACATTATACACATCTATAATTTAGCTATATGAAAACAAGGAGACACCATTCATTTCTTCCATAGAGATTATACAAATTATACTAGGGACATGTACTAAAACAATGTGGCATAAATAAAATTGGACAATATAAAATCATGTACAATAAGCTTATTTCCAGGTGAACCCGAGATTTTACTTTGTCCTTTGGAGGTACCATACAATAAGTTACCAACATAAGCAAATATTTTCCCTGGTCACTTTAAATTTAAAAGAAGCATATTGTCAACAAAAATTTTGGCGCATTGCTTAACACGTACTATGTGCTGAACAAATATCAGGTTTCTTTTTTTTTTTTCTTTTACCCTGGAAACATAGAAATGAAAATTATAGGTACACATTTTCCATTTAACCTGGCTCATCACTGACATTATTGACACTAGGCATTGTCTGCTTATTCCCCAAAATAAAAACTACAGATTAAAGGAGGATGGACAAATGAGATTTGTACATAGAAAGCAATGCAATGGAAAGTAGAGTAAAATAAAAGGTAGGAAGTTTGAGGCAAAAGAAAGAACCAAGGGTCACATTGGCCTTCAAGGGTGCAATTGCTGTGATACTGCACATTGAATGATGGAGGTCAGAACTAGTGTGGTGGCGATGACAATATTAAGGGAGAATGTTCGTGATATTCATGATAATTCTGAAGTTCGGACTAGGAAGATTTGGGGAACTGAAAAATAAAATTGGTGATTTGTAATTATATTGAGTTTTTAATGATGCTTTGATAACCAAACATAATCATCATAAAGGCAGTTGGCCTGGAACTGAAGTTAAAATATAAAAGGAGGACCATAATCCTCATCATTTCCTACAGAAATACAGCAAAAAAAGAACAGTCCAGAAAGAATAAGGCTTAGAATTAGTGTGCTGTTCAAACTATAGAATCTATTGAAGGTTGTCCTAGGAATGAAAGCATGATTAACAATATCAGAAGAAAAATAGAGAAAAGGTATGAATTAGCCTTGCACAGAGAACATGTTAGAAAGCTTTGATATGTGAAATAAATTCACTTTATTTTGGAAGATATTTCTCATAATAGGTATATGTAGTATAAAGGACTAATATACATCGTCTGTAATTGACATTTTAAAGGAAGGCAGGAGAGATATATTTACTAATTTGAGAAATAAAAGTAAATTCAGACTTAAAATACAACATAATTTATAAACAACTAACTTACTCCTAGAAAGAAACATAATATCCTTATAATTTCCAGTCTTAGTTAAAGTGTTGAGTGCTGGAAGTAACTATTTAGTCAGTTCCCTGACATTATTAATTTATTGCATAATCTCTGAAAGTTCCTAAATTCTAAGTGCTAACATATATATAGGCATCACATACAAGACGAAGTCAACACTGGAATAAAAAGAAGAACAAAAAAGAAAGCAGCAAGAGTGAAGTGGACAGAGAAAAAAAAAGCATATACCTGTGGCCCAATATCAGCCAAAGTTATTACCAGTGCTCTGTGGCAGCATCTAAATTGTCTATCCTCACCTTGTGACAAAACATGTATTCTACATTTGAGACAGAGAGACAGAGTTTCGCTCTTGCTGCCCAGGTTGGAGTGCAATGACACAATCTTGGCTCACTGCAACTCTGCTACCCAGGTTTAAGCAATTCTCCTTCCTGAGCCTCCCGAGTAGCTGGGATTACAGGCATGAGTCACCACACCTGGCTAATTTTATACTTTTAGTAGAGACAGGGTTTCTCTATGTTGGTCAGGTTGGTCTCTAACTCCCAACCTCAGGTGATCCGCCTGACTTGGCCTCCCAAAGTGCTGGGATTACAGGTGTGAGCCACTGTGCTCGGGCTTAACACTAGCTAGCAAAAACAGATCATGGAAATTTTATCTTTCACTACATTGCTTTTTATCAGTTTCTAGTTTTAATGGATATAAGTTTTACATGTCATCACCCACAGTTATTCTTATTAGCAATGAAGGGAATACAGTTGTCCTACATTATATTAATAATTTAGTCAAGTTTCAAAAGAGAACTGAAATAAAAACAGTGAGTCAATTGATATTATTTCACGGGGCAATTGAATCCAACCACAAAATTGTATCATACTACTAATTTTATGTGGCAATTCTTACAAAATCATGTTAGCATTAGCATTCAAGTGAATGCATGATTTTCAAAGCATTTCGAATTATAGAAAGATATTTTAATTTTATAACAAATAATTTGGATTAACATTATTTTAGAAACAATCATTTTAGTTCTTTGATGTGAAAAGGGAGAAACCAAATCAAGAATTTAACAAGTAAAACCGGCCTACATCAATATCTAGTATGTCATTGTTCTAGAAATTGAAATGAATTTTTAAGGTATACATATGTGGCTATGTATACTTGGAAATAATCTTGAGTTATTAGCAATAAATTATAGTAAGTCAACATAATCAGAGAACATGAACAAGGTTAGCAACATATTAGGAGAAAAAAACAATAATGAAGCAGAAACTATGGAATATTCCATTCTTGCATCCAAAGTAAATGAAGTTAAACAAGAATATACCTGGTGTTTGATAAATAGCAGAGCCTGGCTAATTCTAAACCATGAATTCAATATTCTCAGTTGCTTTGGTTAATAACTTGTCTCAGATGTGAAAACACATTGAAAAAAGTCCCACTTGAATACATAAGAGTCTATTCTCTGGGGACGTTTCTAGGGGTTTTGTAGCTATAATGTTAATGAAGAATTACATTGGAATTTTGAAGAAGCGTGAGTGGAAGATAAAAAATGAGATTACATGATTTTGTTTACCATTTTCTATCTCATTCACAATTTTCTAACTACACGAATGCCCTCCCTTCCATGTCAGACCTCTACACTTTTTGGTCTTTCTATTCAGATGCTCTTCCTCAGAGATTTTTGTGACTTTATAGCTGTTAGTCCAATATGTCTGAAGCACCTATGAAAAGTCTTCCTTGATAACTCCATCTAAATAAACACAAAATCACTTTCCAATCCCTTGGAAGTTCTTCATTTTGATTAACCATATGGGTAGGGAGTCTAGGTGAATGACGCCATTCTCCAGCTAGCCTCATTCCATAAAGTTAATTTCACATAAGCAATTTAAAGAGTACAATCTAAAGAGATTTGATTAAAACATTTTTAGGTAAGAACTTCCTAGGTCATCTTCTTCTTAACCATAATCTAAAGGAATTCTGCTAAAGCTATCTTTACCAGAATTTAGCAGTATCCTTCCTCCCTCCCTGTCAATATTAAGTTCAGTCCCTCACTACATTAGTGGTTTCATCAAGTGCAAAATAATGTGCTGTCATTCACTCTCTCTGCATGGATTGAGCAAACCAATGTTTGTCATTTCCTCAAACAAGTTAACTAATTGTACTGATCTGAATAAAGTACTTTCATCAGCATTCCAATTCTCCTCTGAGCTAGCAACTGGATATTTATGGCATGCATGTCTTTGACACACTTTGATTTCCACAGGAACTTCCTTAAATGAGTATTCTACAAGAGAATTTTTTTTTTTAATTTTAAAAATCATTTGCCTAAACACATCACAATGTCATTGACTTATGGTTAATAGTGGTCAATATCCAAATATGTTTCTTATGCAGTAGCCTAATTGCTAAGCACATTTAAGACTTTTATCTCTGCCTATTTTGTAGATTTATCCTCATTTTTTCCACTAGAATTTCATTATCTGCAAGTTTGTCGCCATTCATAACTTTGAATTTAGGAATACCTATCAGTTAACAAAATAGCATGTTTTTATTTGGCTGAGATGAATTCAGACCACCCAGCGAAAGCAGCAGGCTGACCATCCAAGGGCTCTATCACTGACCACAAGACAGTGAGGCACCTGGATAATCAATTGCTCCAGAAATTTCCCCTGTCAAATACTCTTGAATATGCCATTTCCAATTTATCAATAAACTCTCCTGAGCTAGTTCATCACAACTCAGTTATTTATTTACTGTTTTTTGCATTACCCAGAATATCTGATGCTCTTCCTTGGGGAAAGCAGTCTTTTCTCTTCCCACACTAAGTCATATTTGAGCAATTTACTTTCACTAAGTATACAACAACCAGCCCCATTGGGCAGCTTTAACTCTAAGGCCCCAGCAGCCTCCGCTGAAGACCATTATTTGATTTCCTTAGCTCTAAGGCTTGTATTCTAGACTGAAACACTTTTGAAATCAATTGTGCAAACAGATTGTAAGGCTGAGTGACTCAGCCTAAGCCACAGACTTCTGAAAATCTGTAATGGTGTCTGTACTGGACTGTATTTAAATCAGATTTTTTTGGAGGACTTTTGAATATGGCCCAATAGTATTCTAAATAGGAATAGAGTTCTTCAAATCCTGTGCAATCTTGCCAGGCTCTGAGCTTCCCTAGTGACAAGGTCAGTATAATACTTTATTTCTCACAATTTAGGGAATGATTAAGAAAAAAAAAGTCTAAAAACTGCTTATGGGGAAGGTGATATACAGAAAGTTTGAGAAACAACGGTCTATAATTTTTATTTTTGTATATAGATATCCATTTTTTTCTGTACTACTTATTGGAAAGGCTATTCTTTCTGCATTATTCAAACTTGGCACCTTTTTCAAATGGTTCCAATTGTGTGCATATATATGTGTGTGTATATATGTATCTATGAATATATATTGATCTATTACTGGACTCTCTTCTGTCCCGTTAATCTATATTTTCATACTTGCACCGATACTAGGCAGTAATTTGAAAGCAGGGAGTTTAAGTCTTCCAACTTTTTTCTTCTTCAAAATAATTTATCTGTTCTAGGTTCTTTGAATTTTCATATAAATATTAGAATGTTTGACATTAAAAAAAACTGGTGAGATATTGGTTAGAAAACTCATCAATCCTTGGTACCTTGTAGAATATTGCTTTTACAGGTAAGCCAAGGTAAGACAATATTCAGAAGGGAATAACTGACAGGCTGACTAGTTACCACGATTAGGATTAAATGATGAAAAAGATTTGTATAATCCGAAAGAAAGGCAGTATTAAGGGAAAATAGAAAAGACTGCTTCTCCTGTGTCCTTCGATATTTCATTTCCTGAAGAATAAAGTCTAGAAGAGAGTCAGGCCTGCCTTCTTCACAAATTTACCAGTGTATACATCACACTCTTTTCCAGAAATGTAATAAATAAAGGCACACAACTGGTGAGAAAATGTGACTTTAGGGAAAAATTCTTCCTTTGGAAAACAGAAGGTAGAAAAAAAATTTATATCACTCCATAATTCAGAAGTTTCCTGAATAATATTGCCTCGTGGCAATATTATTATTTGTCCGAAAATAGTTATAATCTCGGTTAACCCAGGGAAATGTCTTGGCTCTTTTCTGTTATTTCATGTTACTTTCAATTTTGCTTCACTTCATACTGACATTACATAAATAAGGGATGGTCAGAAATCTTTTTTCTTTTAATATTGACTAAATTCATATATATAGATAATTTTCTGTAAAATCACAAAAATATTCTTCCAAATTATATAATATTGTATTTCACTTTCCTCAAAATAAGTATAGTTTGATTGTTTCATAAAATTTAGTTATGGATATGGAGAAGAACTAGGAAAGAACAATTTATACATTAAAATTATCTTGTCAGAATGATGGGAATACAGCTAGATTTTTTTTAACGTTTTATATTGCTGCAAAGTTGCTTGTGTGAATATTTTCACAAAAGCAGATTCTCAAACTTTTAGAATTCGTTTAAGATGAAAGTGATAGGCAAAACATGGTTTATTCACTATAGGCTTAAAAATTATTTCAACATTGCTACATTGAAAAGATATGACTTGTGCTTAGTAGGATAGATGGTGCACTGAGGAACAGTTAAGATGATCTGATAAGGTGAGCAAAATACTTTTTGGGAGAATACTGATAAATTTTCAACAAAAGCAAAACTTGTGAAGGTTACCAGACATTTTATATGTCATGAAAAGTAATTTGTGACAGAACAGCCAAATGGGACAGTGAAAATCGCAAGTTTTCCTCTATATATCGGAAGCTTAACAATGAAGAGAACTATATAGTAGGGAAATAATGGATCAGAACATATAATTTATGGGAGCTCAAGTAAGTTTATCAACAATATTTAGTGATGAATTATAGATACACGAAATTTATCATTCTTACTTAAGTAAATAGCCAAATATATTTAAAACACAGTATAAATACCAAGCCTTGTTATTTAATACTGGATAAAACATTTATACTATGGAGTGATAAAATGAGTCTTTATGAAACGATGTAAGTAAAAGGTTAAATTAAACTCAAGGAACAAACTTATGGCCTGTTCTTTTACATATGCTCTGAGGACAATGTACATATTTAGTCTTTTATATCTCAAAGAAGCAGCATATTCTCAAAAAATTATATGACTTGCTAGTGTTTCAATGGACAGTGAAATAAAAGGTGATGGAGGAATAGAACAGCACTAAAATTTCCTAAATAAGTGAGATTCATAGTTATATTGAACAAGTAAGTTTTGTTGAACTTTCTTGTTTTGGGTTTTTAAACAAATTATTAGCTGCAGCCAGATACAATGCATGGTCTTATCTTTAACAGTAATTAGTTTTGCCACTATTTTTGTGATCTTAATTTGTAAACTTTTCTCTGGGTTATGGTTTCCTCATCAACAAAATATAAGAGCTAAAATTATATGTTACAAAGTTACATTATCAAAAATGTTTAGGGATGAATTATAGATACATGAAATTAATCAAATATTGTTAGCTAAGTTGTTGGGAACAGGCCCCCAAATCTGGCCATAAACAGGCCCCAAAACTGGCCATAAACAAAATCTCTGCAGCACTGTGCCATGTTCATGATGGCTATGATGCCCATGCTGAAGGCTGTGGGTTTACCGGAATGAGAGCAAGGAACATCTGGCCCACCCAGGGTAGAAAACCGCTTAAGGCATTCCTGAACCACAAACAATAGCATGAGCAATCTGTGCCTTAAGTACATGTTCCTGCTGCAGATAACTAACCAGAGCCCATCCCTTTGTTTCCTGTTTTAATCTATAATCTATAGAAACAATGCTTATCACTGGCTTGCTGTCAATAAATATATGGGTAAAACTCAGTTCATGGCTCTCAGCTTTGAAGGCTGCCAGCCCCCTAATTTCCCACTCCGCACTCTATATTTCTGTGTGTGTATCTTTACTTCCTCTAGCACCACTGGGTTAGGGTCTCCATGACTGAGCTGGTCTCAGCAAGTGGTGCCCATACGTGAGGCTCAAACCCAGGTCAAAGTGTCACTGGAGCTATGGAGAACGTGGAACTACACTGGAGGACACCCCAGTACTCTTAAGCAATCCACATGGTGAGTAAGAAGGGGAGCTCAGAAGCATCAGGGTAACAATGAGACAAGTGTGGGCTCTGGCTCATTCCACCATGGAACCTTTTCACACTGATGAGGAGGAGGAAGGAGGGTATAATGAAGTAACAGAAGAGGTGACAGAGCAGGTTTGTTTGCCAGCTAAAGCTAAAGTGGCACAGGAGGGAGAGGTTTGTCCCTACCCTTTTGCACCCCCTCATTATTTTGAAGAAAAAGAGCGGCCTGACCCTCTGGATCTTTCTTTTCTGGGGGACACTGGGCAAAAAGTAGTTGCCCCAGGGTCTGTTCAAGCAGCGCCTCAAGCAACCACTCTCAGTTCTATTCAGGCAGGAATACAGCTAGCTAGACAAGAGGGTGATATAGAGGCCTGGCAGTTCCCTGTTAGGATACACCCCCAGATCAACAGAGAAACATTATAGCTATGTTTGAGCCTTTTCCTTTTAAATTACTCAAAGAATTTATACAAGCTATTAATCAGTATGGACTAGGTTCTCTTTTTGTAATGGGACTGTTAAAGAATGTTGCTGTTTCCAGTCGGATAATTCCTACTGACTGGGATGCGCTTACTCAAGCTTGCCTGACTCCTGCTCAGTTCTTACAATTTAAAACTTGGTGGGCAAATGAAGCTTCCATTGAGGCTGCTTGCAACGCCCAGGTCCAATCTCAAATTAACGTAACTGCAGGCCAACCTTTGGGGGTTGGCGACTGGACTGGTTTAGATGCACAAGTGGTCATCCAGGATGATGCCATAGAGAAGCTTAGAGGAGTGTGCATTAGAGCTTGGGAAAAAATCACTTCAGGAGGAGAACAATACCCTTCCTTTAGTGCTGTAAAACAGGGACCAAAAGAAACGTACACAGATTTTATAGCTCAGTTACAAGAATCTCTTAAAAAGATGATTGCAGATTCGGCTGCTCAAGATATAGCATTGCAGTTATTAGCTTTCGACAATGCTAATCCCGAGTACCAGGCTGCTCTGCGGCCTATTAGAGGGAAAGCACATTTAGTTGATTATATTAAGGCCTGTGATGGTATCAAAGGTAATCTGCATAAAGCTAATTTGTTGGCACAAGCCATGGCAGGACTAAGAGTGGATAAAAGAAATACTGTTTCCTGGAGCTTGTTTTAACTGTGGGAAGCATGGTCATACTAAAAAAGAATGTAGAAAAAAATCAGTGAGTCAGGTCACCAGTTGTGGGAAAAAAGGAAACTGCTGAGCCTGGAATATGTCCAAAATTCCAAAAAGGAAAACATTGGATTAAGCGATGTCACTCTAAGTTTGCTAAAGATGGGAACCTGATTTTGGGAAATGCCATGAGGGGCTCGTCCCTGGCCCCATTCCAAACCGGGTCATTTCTGGCTCAGGCCATTCCCTCACCCCTGTACAATGCCTGTCCCCCACCACAGCCAGTAGTGCTGCAGTAGATTTATGCTGCACAAAATCTGTGAGCCTTCTGCCTGGGGAACCCCTGCAAAAAGTACCAACAGGAGTCTGTGGACCCTTACCAGTGGGGACAGTAGGAAGGAGTGCAGGTACATACAGGGGTCATTGATTCAGATTACAGTGGGGAAATTCAAATTGTTATATCTACTTCTGTTAACTGGAAAGCAGAGCCAGAAGAGTGTATAGCACAGCCCCTGATTGTGCCATATGTAGAAATGGGGAAAAGTGAAACTAAACAAACAGGAAGATTTGGAAGCACAAATAAACAAGGCAAAGCAGCTTATTGGGTAAATCAGATTACTGATAAATGTCCTACCTGTGAAATAACTATTCAGGGAAAGAAATTTAAAGGTTTGGTAGAAAGAGGATAGACCGTTTCAGTCATTTCTCTGCAGCACTGGCCATCCATGTGGCCAATTCAACCCACTCAATTTAACACAGTTGGAGTTGGTAAAGCCCCTGAAGTCTGTCAAAGCAGTTACATTTCGCATTGTGAAGGGCCTGATGGACAACCTTGGACTATTCAACCAATTATAACTTCTGTACCTACAAATTATGGGGAAGAGATTTATTACAACAATGGGGAGCACAAGTTCTAATTCCAGAACAATTATATAGCCCTCAAAGTCAGCATATGATGCATGAAATGGGGTATGTCCCTGGTATGGGACTAGGAAAAAATTTGCGAGGTTTGAAGGAACTGCTTCAAGCAGAAAAACAAAGTTCCTGCCAAGGTTTAGGGTATCATTTAGGATATCATTTGATGGTGGCCATTGTTAAGCCTCCAGAACCTAAACCTTTAAAATGGTTAACAGATAAGCCAATTTGGATAGAACGATGGCCACTAAGTAAAGAGAAACCGGAGGCTTTAGAGGACTTAGTTACTGAACAATTATAAAAAGAACACATAGCTCCAACGTTTTCCCCATGGAATTTTCCAGTTTTCTTAATTAAGAAAAAATTAGGTAAATGGAGAATGTTAACTGATTAAGGGCCATTAATTCAGTTATACAATCTATGGTGGCATTACCGCCAGGACTGCCTTCTCCTGCTATGATTCTGAAAAATTGGCCTTTAATAGTCATAGATTTAAAAGACTGTTTCTTTACTATCCCCTTAGCTGAGCAAGACTGTGAATGATTTGCATTTACAATTCCTGCAGTAAACAACCTGCAGCCTGCTAAGCATTTTCATTGGAAAGTGTTGCCACAAGGCAAGATAAACAGTCCAACAATCTGCCAGACTTATGTAGGGCAAGCAATTGAACCTACTTGTAAAAAATTTTCATAGTGTTACATTATTCATTATATGGATGATATATTTTGTGGTACCCCCACTCGAGAAATATTACTGCAATGTTATGATCCCTTGCAAAATTTAATTTCTCATGCTGGTTTAATTATAGCTTCTGACAAAATTCAGACTACTACTACTCCTTACTCCTACTTAGGGACCTGAGTAAATGACACTACAATAGTGCCACAGAACGTAACCATACCTAAAGATCAATTGAAAACATTAAATGACTTTCAAAACTTACTAGGGGACATTAATTGGATACAACCTGCTCTAGGCATTTCTACCTATGCCATCAGTAATCTATTTTCTATCCTTAGGGGAGATCCTAGTCTCAGTAGCCCTCAGCAATTAACAAAGGAGGCTGAGGCAGAGTTACAGCTAATTGAGAAACAAGTGCATAAGACTCAAATAAATAGAATAGATCCAGAGAAGACTCTAGATTTGCTAATTTTTTAAACTCAGCATTCACCTATTGGTGTTATTGTTCAAGAGCAAGATCTTGTAGAGTGTCTTTTTCTTCCACATACTAATTCACGGACCTTGACTCCTTATTTGGATCAAATCACTACTATGATAGGAAACGGGAGAATTCAGATTGTTAAATTACATAGATATGATCCTGGAAAAATTATTGTCCCCCTTAAAAAGGCACAAATACAACAGGCTTTTATAAATAGTCTTACTTGGCAAACCCATTTACCTGGCTTTGTGGGTATTCTCAATAACTATTTTCCAAAAATCAAACTATTTCAATTTTTGAAATTAACTAATTGGATTCTCCCTAAAATAACTAAGTTTAAACCAATTGAAGGTGCTGAAAATGTCTTCACAGATGGGGCTAGTAGTGGTAAAGCTTCTTGTTCTTGCTCGAAAGATAAAGTTTTCCAGACACCCTATACTTCAGCTCAAAAAGTGGAGCTTGTAGCTGTAATTGAGGTATTGACTGCTTTTGATATGCCTATTAATGTGATTTCTGATTCTTCACATGTGGTTCATTCCACACAATTAATTGAAAATGCTCAGCTACAGCTCCACACAGATGAGCAACTGATGACTTTATTTACCCAATTGCAAACAGCAGTTAGAAGTAGAATGCACCCTTTTTACATCACTCATATTAGGGCTCATGCACCTCTTCCAGGACCTTTGACTGCAGGGAATCAAATGGCTGATCGCCCAGTTGCTACTGCAATGTCTAATGCTAGACACTTTCACAACTTAACCCATGTTAATGCCTCTGATCTCAAATGCAGATACAGCATTACCTGGAAAGAAGCTAAAGCTATTATCCAGCGATGCCCAGCTTGCCAAATGGTGCATTCCTCATCTTTCACAGGAGGAGTTAATCCTGGAGGATTGGAACCTAATTCTCTTTGGCAAATGGATGTCACACATGTTCCCTTGTTTGGGAGACTAGCTTATGTACATGGATGTTTGGACCCCTTTTCTCACTTTGTCTGGGCTACATGCCAATCAGAAGAGTCTTCTGCCTATGTTAAATGTCACCTTTTGCAGTGTTTTGCAGTGACGGGCATTCCAGCTTCTATTAAATCTGACAATGCCCCAGGCTATACTAGCCAAGCTCTAGCAACATTTTTCTCTATATGGAATATTAAACACATTATTGATATCCCATATAATTCTCAAGGACAAGCCATAGTGGAAAGAATGAACCTCTCCCTGAAACAGCAGTTGCAAAAGCAAAAGGGGGGAAACAGGGATTATGGGACTCCACATATGCAATTGAATCTAGCATTACTGACTTTAAATTTTTTGAGCCTGCCAAAAGGCCAGATGCTATCAGCAGCTGAACAACATCTACAGAAACCAGCTGCAAAGACTGAAGCAGAATAACTGGTTTGGTGGAGAAATCCGATAACAAAAAGTTGGGAATTAGGTAAAATAATAACTTGGGGTACAGGTTATGCTTGTGTTTCTCCAGGACCAAATCAACAGCCAATTCAGGTGCCATCAAGACACCTGAAACCTTTTCATGAGCCAGATGCCAAAGAAGAGATTCTGGGAGGAACCTGAGGGACCCCGGTTGCAACCATGTCAAGACTGATGCTGAGGAGGATCCTAAACTGTCACAAGCAACACCCATTGAACACAGCCACCTACCTGGGGACAGATCAAGAAGCTGTCACAGATGGCAGAAGAAAACCTGAGGAAAGTGGGACAACCAGTCACGATGCATAATTTAATGATAGTTATGATAGCGGTGATCACCACTGCCATGAGTATTCCTTCAGCAAGGACAACACAGAGAACAATTATACTTATTGGGCATATTTACCTTTTCCACCACTTCTATAGCCTGTAACATGGCTAGACCCCTCCAATGGAGGTATACACTAATGATAGCTCTTGGATGCTCGGTCCTACAGATGATAGAGGCCCATCTCACCCACATGAGGAAGGAATTGTTATGAATACTTCTTTAGGATTTAAGCATCTGCCTATCTGTTTGGGAAAGGCAACTAGTTGCCTACCCCCTCACTATCACTCTTGGCTGGCAATAATGCCTTGATGTAATCACTCTATGACACAGCTACACATGCTTTCTGGTCTCAGTATTTACCATAATAAGTCTGCTCCTATAATTGAGGCATACTGTCTCAAAAACCTATTTGTAAACAGAATTGGACCTGGCCAGAAAAAAAGATCATACTTATTTGGGAAGGCTGCATTGCAGAACAGGCAGAGGTGCTGTGCAACGATTCCTATGGAATCATTGTTGCTTTGTCCCCTAAGGGGATGTTTAGCTTGAATTGCCCCTCTCAGTCTGCATGCCACAGCCACACTATGTTCAGCTGGTCTGAATAAATGGTCAGATGGTAGAAATGGTAAGAAGTACTGCAAGAGTTCCTATTATCTGGAAACATGGCCATATAGTGACACTTCAACCTCAAATGATATGGCCTGCTCTAGGAGCTAAACATCAGGATTTGTGGAAATTATTAATGGCTCTTAATAAGATTAAAATTTGGGAAAGAATAAAAAGGCATCTAGAAGGACACTCTACAAACTTGTCTTTGGATATTGCAAAATTAATAATGAAAGAACAAATATTTAAAGTATCCCAGACACACCTGACCTTAATGCCAGAAACTGGAGTGCTTGAAGGAGGTGCAGATGGATTAGCAGCTCTTAACCCATTAAAATCGATAAAAACACTTGGAGGCTCTGTGATTTCAATGATGATTGTGCTTTTAATCTGTGTTGTTTGTCTTTGTATATTCTGCAGAATGCAGAGCCCGACTCCTACAAGAAGTAGCTCACTGTGATAAAACTGCCTTTGCTTTTATTGTCTTGCAAAAACAAAAAGGGGGACATGTTGGGAACAGGCCCCCAAATCTGGCCATAAACAGGCCCCAAAACTGGCCGTAAACAAAATCTCTGCAGCACTGTGACATGCTTGTGATGGCTATGATGCCCATGCTGAAGGTTGTGGGTTTACTGGAATGAGGGCAATGAACACCAGGCCCACCCGGGGCGGAAAACCGCTTAAGGTGTTCCTGAACCACAAACAATAGCATGAGTGACCTGTGCCTTAAGGACATGTTCCTGCTGCAGATAACTAGCCAGAGCCCATCCCTTTGTTTCCCATTTTAATCTATAATCTATAGAAACAATGCTTATCACTGGCTTGCCGCCAATAAATATGTGTGTAAAACTCAGTTTGTGGCTCTCAGCTCTGAAGGCTATCAGGCCCTTGATTCCCATTCCACACTCTATATTTCTGTGTGTGTGTCTTTAATTCCTCTAGCACCGCTGGGTTGGGGTCTCCACCACTGAGCTGGTCTTGGCACTGAGTAAATAAACAGACAAAGATATTTAAAACACAATATGGATACTGTGTTTTTAGTATCTTCGTAGGAAAATAATAATAATAATTACTTAATAATAGAAATAAGCGTAGAAAGAAGTCATGGGTCCAGTTTTCTACTTATTAAATGCATAGTCCTAGAAAAGTCATCATTATTGTTATCTCTGTATGCATTTTCTTAATTAGAAAATAATTTGATGAAGACAAAAGCCATTTAGAATTATTTATAAATTCTAAGGCACTAATGTCAAGTCAGGAAATAAAGACAAATTGGCCAAGACCACACAATAAAGATGAGAGAAATACAAAAATATGAAAGCAAAATAAATGGAAAAAAAGAGAAATGTTTTTATGTCTTCACATTTAGATATCTTAAAATATTCAAAATCAGATGACCATTTGATTATTCCCTTTAATAATACATACTTTCATTAATGTATTTATAGTTTCATTAATTTAATATGCATTCTTACAAATCACCATGTGCTATGAACTGAGATATGCACCAGAGTAGTAAAATTGTATATAAGTCATCATACATCTTTGGAAGATATCATAGTATAGTAAGAGAAGAAGACCTGTACATGTCAGGATTATTATATAGGTGTTAAGACAATGGTTTTTTACACTATAAAGCAATGACTTACACAGGTGTCTAGCAGATTTGAGAGAAATATTCACAGAAGAAAAATAATTTGAGTTGGGTATTAAATGGTGATATTTCACATAATATTGCTGCATAAAAATCTACCTCAAAACAGTGCTTCAAAACAATGAAGAATTGTCAACAACAAACAACAATCAACAAATATTCATATCTTAAATATGCAATTTTGGCAGTACTCAGCAGGAAAGTTTCATTTCAGCTGCATGTGGCATTAGTTGGGGCAGCTTCGCTAAGTACTGAAAGAATTATCCTAAAAATGGCTCACTCACATGGCTTGAAAGTTGGTGCCTGCTGTTGGTTAGATGCATAACTGTGAAGTACAATCAAGAGTCTGGGTATCTCATGATATCACCTCTTCAGGTGAACTTTTCTATATTTTCATGGGTTCCTGACAACATGGTGGCTGGGTTTTAAGAGTGAATATCTAAAGACAGCTAGGGGATGGCCTTGTATGAGCTGATGATAGAAATTACATGATTCCACTTTAGGTGTAGTCACAGAGCTGCATAGATGCAACTGGAAAGTATTTAAGCCATGGAGGAGGAGTATAACAATTCATCTTAAAATAACATGTAAAATAGGAATGTTGGTCTATGTCAATCCTAGAAAATACAGTCTGCCACAAATTAGCTGCTTTCTGTTTTTTATTTCTTCAGATAAAAGATAAGTAAGAAATTTCAAGTGAATAGATCATCACAGACAAAGGCGTAGAATAAAGATATTTGTAAGAAACTGGATTTATCAACAAATACCTGTAAAAATTATCAATGTTTCCATTCATTCTTGATAAAATCACATAAAAAAATAGAAAAACATCAAAAATTAAATCTCTATTTTGTGATAACCTTATCCCCTTTAGCAGCAAATACATATTTAATAAAATCTATTTTATTTGGCAATAAGCAGAAAATGTCATATTGATAAAAATCTCAAAGGTAAAATTGGAAAAAATAAAAGAACAGTATTTTGTAATGAACTATAGAGTAATCTGATGTCAGCAAGGATTTACCATAGAATGGAACACAATATGATTAACAAAGTGGGATATTTTAAAGTTTTAAGACAGTAATTGGACATGAAATGAAACAAAAGTGATGTTGACTTTCTTAAATGCAGATAGCAAGATCATGTGTCTCTAGAATACACTGTGTTATTTGTAGCTGCACACATTCCCCAGATAACTAATATGTGTGGGAGATATCTTGATGTTATTGTTAGGCATCTTTATCCAAGCTAATATTGGAAACCATATAAATAACGATATAAGAAGTCAATCAATTAATGGTAATTTTAAGACTTTTTTTTTCTTACTTAGAACATGGTAAAACGCTTGGAAAAAAATAAAACGTTAACTAAGTGTTTTGCATTCATTTTGCTCTGGAACTTATTTTTATCTCCCCTATTAACTTCTCTGTCTATTTTTAATTTCAAAAAATTCAAAGTATCAGAAATGATTGAAATATCAGTTTAAACTTTAATTTTATTTGGCAGTCATTTTATATGACAGATCTGTCAAGGAAGAGTTTTTATTTATTTATTTTTTTACATGTGGCATGAATTTTAACAGCCCTACTTCCTCTATAGTAACACACACACAAACACACACACATAAACATGCAGGACATAGACATTTTTTCAATGGAGGGACTTTGGTTGGGTCCTCAAAAAAAAAACAGATACAAAGATCTGACTGGGTGATTTGATATGCAAGAGACTTATTGGAGAAAAGGCCTGTGAGCAGTCAATGGTGAGGAGGAGTAGATAAGGCAAGGATAGCCTTTACACTTCAATGCAGATCTGACATCTATAACAGAAGAAGATGAAAGAATGAGAAATGGGTAGAAAGAGTCTCAGACACAATTCTAAAAATTTCAGACAGGTGAATGCAGAGACCCAGAGCCAAAGTTACCAATTATAGGAGTTTCCTGCCCCATTAGAATGAGTCCACCCTACTGCTGTTGTTTCTTCAGCTATTCACTGAAAATAGCCCAGGAAATACACAGGCTGGTCATGAAAGCAGTTGTGGATCTGGAGGACTCGTGAGGCATCTGGAGCTGCTGGTTTATTATGCTCCATGTCAGGGGATTGGAGTAATGCATGTTCGTAAGTGCCACAGGAAGATAGAATAAATAGGTAGATGACAAAAGTGAGACTAGAAAGAAAATCCTCTCAAAATAACATTATAATTCTGATATAGTTTGGATATTTGTCCCTGCCCAAGTCTCATGTTGAAAGGTAATCCTTAATGTTGGAGGCGGGTCCTGGTGGGAGGCGTTTGGATCATGGAAATGGATCCCTTATGAATGGCTTGGGATATCCCCTTTGGTGATAAGTGAACTCTCACTCTGAGTTCACACAAGATCTGGTTGTTTAAAAGTGTGTGCCACTCCTTACCCCAACTCCCTCTCTCTTGCTCCTGCTTTTGCCATGTGATGTGCCTGCTTCCCCTCCGCCTTCTGCCATGATTGTAAGCTTCCTGAGGCCTCCCCAAAAGCCGACACTGCTATGCTTCCTGTACAGCCTGCAGAATCATGGGCCAATTCGATCTCTTTTCTTATAAATTACCTCTTCTCAAGTATTTATTTATAGCAATGCAAGAATAGCCTAATACAAATTCTAGATCAAAATGTTGGTTTCCTAGCTCAAATTTGGAGCCAGCTACCAGATATCATTCTTTTGAACCATACTTTTGTATAGCAAGCACAACTGAAAATAAAGAATCAAATCATAGAAAATAAAGAAGCGGAAGGTATTACATTTTAGTAATTCACAATAGCTGAGTTGTAGGAACATTAGTAAACTCCAAACAAATTTCTGGCAGTGAATGAACACAAAGGACATCTTCCATGTTAAAAGTGACATAGGGATTAGTGTTATGAGTTCAATTAGAGAAGTTTAGAGTCATCAGGTTCATAGTAGATCAGTAGTTGGGAAACCTGTACCTTTCATGAATGGCAATATGGTATAGATCTGGGGAACACTAAGAGGAAGTTTGAGTAGATTTTGCCCAGCTGGCCAGAGAAGGACAAACATAATAGATTTCCTCTGGGTTCCATGGACTATTCCAGAGAAGGGAGTTTTGAATTAAAGAGATTTGGTTAAGAATAGCAAGCTTCTTCCCAGCCAGAGTAGTTCAGAGAGCATCCTAAGTACTGTAACAATGGATAAGGCATAGCAGGTCTCAGGTTTGAGACCATTTAAAAATCTGTCTCTTTAAGGAATTTTTAATTTTGCCATGGTGTATGTACATGTGGGTTTGTTTTCACTAATTCTAGTCAGTATCAGTGGAACTTTTTAATCTCAAGACATATCTTTTTCAGCTATGAAAATTTTCAGCTTTGGAAATTTAAATTGTTATCTTCATCTTTTCTACAAATCTCATTGTAGTGCAATTTTCGTGATGAGTATTTTATAGAATCTCTGAGCTTGTATGTTTTCATATGTTTCATTGAAGTATAATTTATATACAGTGAAAATCAAGTGCACAGTATGATAGAATTTGATAACTGTGTACATTTGTACAACCCATGTCCTCATCATGTGGAAATTTCACTTACCTCCTGAAGATTTCCTGTCTCTACAACTTAACTACTTTAGATTTTTCCACCCTAAATCAGTTCCTTTTCTTAATATTTGATATAAATTGAATAAAACAGTGTGTATTCTTTCCTATCTGGCTTCTGTTACCTTATGTTTTTGGTATTATTGTAAGGACTGTCGGCAGTCCTTTTTTTTACTACTGAGTACTATTGTTGAATACTTTTCACATTTTGTGGATATATAACATTAAAAATATTCATTTATTAGACATGGCATTTTTTTCAGTTTCGAACTGCAATGAACATTTCTGTATTCTTTTCAACCTTTCTCCCTGCCTCCTTTTTAATATATGATATAATTAATCTTGGGTAGATACAAAAGAATGAATCATAGAGTGGGTATGGTTATGTTTATGAGAAGCTAGTAAATAAATTTCAAAAGTGATTGAATAAACTTATTCTCCCATCATTAATGTATGAAATTTTAGTTGCTTAACATTCCTGGCAGGATTTAGTGTTGTTGGTCTTATGAATTTTTAGTAACTCATCATTGTGAATTTTTTTTCACAATTTCTCCATTACTAATGACCTTGAACAATTCTTCTTGCGCTGAATGACAGTTCTTTTATTTTAGTACGTAATTTTAAGGACTTTTGCTCATTTTTTTTCAATAAGTTGGTATGCTTATGTTCAAAGCCTCTAATAAATGTCTATACTAGAAGGGAACAAGTTATAAAATGAAACATAATTTCTTTATAACAATTCAAAAAGCCTAAAATGCTTACAATTTTTTTTTAAAAAAGACATACAAGACTTCTACACTTAAAGACTACAGAGCTTTGATGAAAGAAAATCTAAATTAATAAAGAGATGCAGGCTGGGTGTGGTGGCTCATGCCTGTGATCCCAGCACTTTGGGAGGCCAAGGCGGGAGGATCACAAGGTCAGGAGATCAAGATCATCCTGGCTAACATGGTGAAACCCCGTCTCTACTAAAAATACAAAAATTAGCCGGGCATGGTGGCAGGCGCCTGTAGTCCCAGCTACTCAGGAGGCTGAGGCAGGAGAATGGCGTGAAGCTGGGAGGCGGAGCTTGCAGTGAGCCAAGATTGCGCCACTGCACTCCAGCCTGGGGGACAGAGAGAGACTCTGTCTCAAAAAAAAAAAAAGAGGTGCAGCATATTTAAGGATTGGAAAACTCAATATTTTTAAATGCTAATTCTCTGCAAATTAATTGCAGACTTCGAAAAATTCCTACCAAATTTTCACTAGGGCTTACTTTAATGGAATAAATGATTTTAAGACAGAAGAAAATGCAAAGGAAAATATCCAAAGTAATATTGAAGAAAAAATATGAAGATGTATAATATCTGATTTCAAATTGTAATGTAAAGTTATAGTAATCAAGTAATGTGGGGTCCTTTTGGTGACTATATCAATGGAAAAGGATAAAAAGTTTAGAAACAATTTTTTTCCCATTAAACCCCTAGCATCAAGAAGTATTTATTTAAACTATAATTCGGACTACTTTTCTCAATAATATTATATTTAAGTACGTGATTCCACTTAAGTTTTCCTTTCAAGTCAATGTTTTTATTCTGACTGAATCCCAATAGATTGCAAAATTATGACATCTTTTTTTATGTTTCAATTTAGAATATGAAAAATAAGATAAAAATAAGAACAGGATAATAAGCTTTAACTCAAATTTAAGTATAATTTGATTTATTGTTATTATAATCAAAATAATTAAAGGTTAGTACTATAATAACTTCATTTCTTCATTTTACGCATTCGACCTATTCCCCAGTTTGAAATATTGATTAGTTAGTGCATTTAATTTAGATGATGAGACACTCAGAATGTATTAGTAGTGTTTCTGTTCAAATTTATTTGGACATTTATTTCACTCATTCTTCACCAAGCAATTAATTATAATAACAATATTAGCTAGTATTGAGAGAGCTTGCAATGCAGTAGATGCTATAATGATTATTTTAGTGTAACTTTCACTTATTTAATTATAGAAAAAATACAATCCTAGAGGAATTAATATTACCTAAGTTTTATAAATAAATAAATAAATGTTTGAGACTTAAACAACTTGACAAGTCCAAAGTGAATAAGTAGTTGCACTTATACTAACGTTTAGAAATATTTGGCACAAATCTGTTATTTTTAACCATTGGATATTGAGGATATTTGACACCCTTAATATCACTTTATCATTTTTAAATTCTCCATAAGTTAATAGACCAATATTTTAAATAGAGTGTAAATAGAATAATTTCTTTATAATGTCATACAAATTAAGTGACTGTATGAATATTATTGTATCACAAATATTTAAAATGTCATTAAGCATTTTATTTATTCTTCAATAATTTTCTTGAATGTTGGAAACATGAGAAACACATTACTAAGCACTATTGGGAATTGAAAGATCAGTCATTCACCAGATAAACAATCACAAATCTAGAAAAAGCAATGATGCCAGGTTTGGACATAGCTCACACAACTTGCATCTTCTATTATGATCATAACATATTTATCAGTTATAACATTATTAGGGAAAAACATAAAATTCTGTCAATAAGTGATACTCACTTTGAGTGTTAAAAAAGTATTGAAGAGTCATTTAACAGATTTATGAAGATTTTATGAAGAAATTTTATTGTGCATCTCTCAGAGAACTTTTTACATGTTCTTACTGTGCTGATGGTTGGATGCAGGTCTGGGCAATTGAAGATGAGAGGCTGAGTTGAGCCAAGGCAACAGATCAAATAGTGCAAATCCCAAGGTCAGAAGTAGAGCCTGTGCTGGAAAAGTCAACCTGAATTTATCTTAAAAGTTCCACTCAGGAAGTTTCTTGCTACAGGGGATGGAGACTGCAATACAGAGAGCTCACAGGATCAATCCCCGGAAAACCAAAAGACGAATTAGTTGGGCCCAGCAAGGAAGAACACAATAATCCACAAGAGAATGTGATAGCTTTTTTTTTTTTAATAAGACAACTGGCGAGCCTAGAGATAATGTGAACCTCCCTTAGCACACCACAAATGTTATGTGTTAATGTGCAAATGATATGCTTAGGACATACCAAATAAGAAATTTCTGTCTCCACATTTTCTTTATCTTTTTTTTTGATCCAGGCTTGGAAAGTTAGTAATTGCAAAATTGAGGAAGATGAGCCAAATGTCTGACAACCTCAGAAGTGCCAGCCTTAATCTAGGAAAAGATAATTTTGTTCCAAATAATGTTTAGAATATTAATTGTTACATTGAACTGGGCCCTGCAAACAGCTGATACTCTGTAATTCAAGTAACGTTGGAACCATTACTTAGGCATATGCTACAATGACAGTGACACGTGTAAAAAGTCCTTCAATAAATATTTAAGAGAAAGCAGGAGACAAAAACAGATTGTGTTTGGAAAGATCCCACATGGCATATGTGGAGTATGGCCTTATGTGCGTTTAACAGCCCTTCAGTTAAAGTATAATCATTGATCTAGGGCAAATTATAAACTCACTACAGGTAAAGAACTTCTTTCATTTGTTACTCATCTCTCAAAACATAGATCTTAAATATAGGGAAACAAATATAACAATATTTCTATATGATTAAAATTGAGTCATTTTAACTTCTAGATTTTTGTAAATAACAGTTTTATGTAAAAAAAAAGAGCCTGATTATTAAAACTAAGAGATGCACTTAAAAGGTTTAGAAAAACATAAACAAATTAGCAGCTCTGATTTTAGAAATGTTTTATTTTCTTTCAAAATAATGAATAATTTAATAATTTTATATAAATGTTGACCTCCAGCAACACTATTTTACTGTTTTAATTCTTTTCAAATATTTCTTCCAATAAATTTCACATCTCTTTCACATTCTTTTCTATTCTCATCCATTTTTATTCTCACTTGAATTCTCTTGACTTGCAGTATTTTTTTTTTTCAGGTACAACAGGTTACAGGTCTTGAGAGCTGGCTTTTACATGTGACTTGTATTTTGCAATTTGGAACTGTGATGGAATGTCTAGCTGTAGTGGATTATATTAAAGCTGTAGATAATGTACTGAAAGACGAAATTTAAAGGAAGAAGGGGTTTCTAAGCTTTTGTATGATTATGTGTCTCCCCCTTTGAAGTAAAAAATATATTGTTTGCTCCCTGTCAATAAAAATCAAAGTTTAAAGAACTGGAGTTCAGGAGGACATACAAACGGGAGAGGGTAGTCTAGAAGGAGAGAATAGCATGAAAAAAGAAACTAGGTACAAAATAAACCTTGGCAGTGACAACACTGGAGAAGGGATATTGATTATGTCATAAAGATTTTTGTCTAACATGTTAAGTCACTTACATGCTCTTCTCCTTATACATTTCTATATGATCTGAGATGTTAAGCAAGCATAAAAGGTCTTAGAAGGCTGTGTTGACTTTGTAGATAATGAACAAGAATGATTTGACGCTAAAGGTTGAAATAAATGGTGAAGTACTCTAATGATAGTCTCTCTGAGACATGATGGGATCCTAAACTAAGGTTGTAAAAATAAAATGTATGACAAAATGGATCAAAGACAGAGAAGTAAGAATGGAAAAATATTACAATAGTGTCATACAATAGTGATATAACAGAAAGGCAGAACATAAGTTAGAGATATGTGCTGTATTCCCTAAAACAAATAATAGAATAACTAAATAATTAGCTATAGGAAAAAGCCAAAAAGAGAGATAAAATATAATCACACAATTAATTAATTCAAAAGAAAGCTGGAAAAAATGGGCAAAAACAAACAATAAATGTGGAAAATATAAAAATAAAGAAGAAAATAATAGGTTTAAACTAAATGTGTACGTTTTCCATTGCTGTATAATATATTACCATAAATGTAGTGGCTTAAGCCAACCATGATTTATTATCTCTCAGCTTCCTAAGGTCAGAATTTCTGGCAGATTGCTGGGGGTGTAATCTGCTCAGGGTTTCACAGTGCTGAAATTGTGCTATTGTCCAAAATCTGTGTTCAAACGTAGAGACTGGGTTTCCATTGTAAACTTCATGTCTGTTGGCGGGATTTATCAACAGTTTCAATTCCTAGATATCTTTGTCAATGTTACTCCCTCCCTCTTCAAAGCCATCAGTAGAGAAGAATATCCCTCAAGTTCAAGTTTTTTTTTTTTTTTTTTTTTTTTCAGAATAACCCAGTTCATTTTAAGGGCACAAGTGATTAGCTCACAATTATCCAGGAAAATCTTCCTTCTTTTTTTTTTTGAGACGGAGTCTCGCTCTGTTGCCCAGGCTGGAGTGCAGTGGTGCAATCTCGGCTCACTGCAAGCTCCGCCTCCCGGGTTCGCGCCAATCTCCTGCCTCAGCCTCTCCGAGTAGCTGGGACTACAGGCGCCCGCCACCACGCCCGGCTACTTTTTTGTATTTTTATTAGAGACGGGGTTTCACCATGTTAGCCAGGATGGTCTCGATCTGGTGACCTCGTGATCCGCCCACGTCGGCCTCCTAAGTGCTGGGATTACAGGCGTGAGCCCAAGACATTAAATAGATGTAGGAATCTTGAGGCCTGTCTTAGAATTCTGCCTACCACACTAAACATATCAATTGTATAATTACATGTAAATGATATAAACACTCAAGTTAAAACTTGGTGAAAGGAGGCCATCTTAATTTGAAACATAATGCCAAAAGTACTATGGGCAGAGGCATTGTCAAAAACAATAGCAATTTCAGTGAGAAATAACTAGAGAAGGCTAACATCACTGCTAGTCTTATATCTTAATATTGGTTGAGACAAGCTATACACTAGATTAACTAGAAATGTAGCAAGGAGATGTAAAGACTGAGACAACCAAAGTGGAGACAGTTGGTTAGGAATTTTCTGCATATATCATGTAAGCTTTTGTTCCATACTATCCATCCAAGAATACTTGTGTGTCAAACTGCCTTAAGGATAAAGTCTTAGCCTCTGGTGCAGAGGGCAGGTTTTGCAGTTCAGGAAAATAAAGACAGTATCTGTCAGGCCTCTGAGCCCAAGCCTGCTTGTATACATCCAGATGGCCTGGAGCAACTGAAGAATCACAAAAGAAGTGAAAATGGCTGGTTCCTGCCTTAAATGATATTACCTTGCGAAATTCCTTCTCCTGGCTCAGAAGCTCCCCCATGAGCACCTTGTGACCCCCACCCCTGCCCACCAGAGAACAACCCCCTTTGACTGTAATTTTCCACGACCTACCCAAATCCTATAAAACGGCTCCACTCCTATCTCCCTTGGCTGACTCATTTTTTGGACTCCGCCTGCCTGCACCCAGGTGATTAAAAAGCTTTGTTGTTCACACGAAGCCTATTTGGTGGTCTCTTCACACGGACGCGCGTGACAGTATCTCCCTCTGAGAAGAGATTGAGAAGGTTTGCTATCAACTTCTTACCTGAGTAGGGAGTTCCTAAGCATGGGGTACATTAGCTGTGATCCCTGCCTGCTTGAATGCCTGCTGAAGGTTATCCCATTTGAATCTGGTTCTACCATGTTTCCATAAGTCCTAGGGGACAATGGGATCTGATGCAAATATAAACCACCTGATGTCTATAATGCCATGATGTCTATTATAATTTTTTGACACTGACCAAGTGGTCTTGCGTTACTGTGATACACGTCTAGAGTACTGTGGCAAGCTAACGGGTGAGCTGGTAATTAGGATAAAATATCAGATGTATCATAGTTTTTGACATAAAATGGACATTGATGAGATCATATTTATTTCAGGTGACTGTATGACTTCACAGGCTGCACAGGACAGATCAGACAGGGCTCAACTAGACTTCTCTCTATCTCAATGTGAATAATGACCTTGTAAATGCAACAAGTAAAAGCTAGAACACATTAATAAACCTCTTGAAGTTGGATTCATTTGCCAAGCCACATACACAGATCCATGGGTGAGGAGAGGAAATCCGACCTCTCATGTTTTTGAGTACAACCTCTGACTAATCATTAGCTGATAACTAAGCTGTGCTAACATAGTCGTGACCCCCATGAAGCCAACCTAAAAAAAATTAGAACAGAAAGAAAAATGAGCAGAGAACTCTTTAACCTCACACTGCAGGAGAATAACAAGTCGCAGAATTCTTCTAAGACAGCTACTAAGCAAATCACTTAACAGACAAAAAACCAAAACCAGTCACAGCAACAACAACAAAATAAACACAGACAAAAGGAGAGGAAGTTTTTAGAGTTACAACAGTGTATTACCAAAAATTCCGAGCTTTATGCAAACAGGAATAATTTAAAAATATATACAAATATGTTCTCACCTTTCTTTTGTACCTTCTTTAAAAGAAGTAATAGTGCATAAAATAATAATGTAACAGTTTTTGAGTTTATAATACATATAACATATGATGGTAATAGCATAAATAGAAGAAAATTGTAGTATATAGGAGCAAAGTGTACATATTTTAATAATACGAAGCTAGTGTCAATTAGAAATATATTTTGATAAATTAAGATTCTTGGGCTGGGCGCGGTGGCTCACGCTTGTAATCCCAGCACTTTGGGAGGCCGAGGCGGGCGGATCACGAGGTCAGGAGATCGAGACCATGGTGAAACCCCGTCTCTACTAAAAATACAAAAAATTAGCCGGGCGTGGTGGCGGGCGCCTGTAGTCCCAGCTACTCGGAGAGGCTGAGGCAGGAGAATGGCGTGAACCCGGGAGGCGGAGCTCGCAGTGAGCCGAGATTGCGCCACTGCACTCTAGCCTGGGCGACAGAGCGAGACTCCGTCTCAAAAAAAAAAAAAAAAAAAAAAAAAAAAAAAAAGATTCTTACTGTAATCCCTAGACCAATCAACAGGCAAATAACTTTAAAAAATGAAAAATATCAATAGGAGAATTAAAATTTTATGTTAGAAAACACTTATTTACTAAAAAAGGTGTTATATAAGAAACAGGAGTAAAAAAACGAGGCATTTAGGAAAAAAAAAGCAAAATGACAGCCGTTAATCTAACCTAATATAATCTAATAATATCATTAGAAGTAAGTGAACTAAAAAGTTTAATCAAGAGGGAGCGATTGTCAGATCGTATAAATAAATAAGAGGCAAATGCCCTCACGCACTGCATGAAGATGTTTAGGTGAAGGATAAACTGCATGGCCACAATGGTCCTATAAAATCATAACGGAAACGAAAACTTTCTATTGCCTAGTGACGTAGCTGTTATAATGTCTTAACACAAACATGTCATTAGTGTCGTGTAAGTGTAGAGTTTATAAAGCCTACAGTGATGTCATAGGTCTTCACACTGACTCACCACCCGCTCACAGACTCACCCACAGCAACTTAGCCCCTCAAGCTTCATCATGGTAAATCCTCTGCACAGGCATACAATTTTTTATCATTTATGCTATATTTTTAATTTACATTTTCTACATTTTAGTATGTTTAGATACACAAATACTTACCATTATGATACAATTGCCTAAAATATAGGCAAGTATTTGTGTACCTGGACGTAGTATAGAAATAAGAAAAGGCACATTGAAGAGGATGAGAAGAACAGTTGTACATTACCTATGTCACCCCTTCTCTAATCCCACACCTCAGTGTGCTCAGGGAAAGGAAAGGAAATTGAGCACAGGATATTGTCTCAGACCCCAACACTAGGCCCACCACAGTGAAATCCATTGTCAAGTATACCCCTACCAAGCCTCACTACTAGTCTGACTCCAGTGACCCCAGGGTCTGGACCAACCTGGGCACTAGGCTGGCCTCCACAGCCCTGGGTTTTATGTAACCATGAAACAAAAATTCATAATTATTACACAAAAGATTAAACATAAGGAATCAAAGCATACTGCTACAGAAAAATCACCTAATCACAAAGGAAGATAGCAAAAATGAAGAAAGAAAAAAAGAATCTACAAAGAATCCTAAAACAATTGACAGAAAGGGTTGGGTGGAGGAAACGGAGTTATTAGGTCAAAGGTTACTAAATTTCAGTTACAAGGAATAAATTCGAGAGAACTATTGTAGGCGGGGGCAGTGGCTCATGCCTGTAATCCCAGCACTTTGGGAGGCTGAGGCAGGTGGCTCACCTGAGGTCAGGAGTTTAAGACCAGCCTGGCCAACATGGTGAAACCCTGTCTCCACTAAAAATACAAAAAAAAAAACGACACAAAAAAAAAAAAAAAATTAGCAGTGTGTGGTGATGAGCAACTGTAGTCCCAACTACTCGGGTGGCTGAGGCAGGAGAATAACTGGAACCCGGGAGGTGGAGGCTGCAGTGAGCCAAGATCGTGCCACTGCACTCCAGCCTGGGCAACAGAGCGAGCCTCTATCTCAAAAAAAAAAAAAAAAAAAAATCTATTGTATAACACAGTGACTATAGCTAATAACAGTGTATTGTATATATGATTTTGCAGTGAATGTTCTCATGGCAAAAAAAAAAAGAAAAAAAGGATAATTTATGTGAGGTAACGCCCATGTTAACCAGCTTGATTCAGCCATTCCACAATGTATACCTACTTTAAATCATCGTATTTTAATTTTTATTTTATTTTAATTTTTTAATCTTTAAAACAAGGGGACAAATGATATCAATATGCCTTATGATAAATGATGTTAACCTTGTTTGCTTGGTTAATGTAGAGTGTGATATGTTTCTCTGCTATAAAGTTACTAATTTTTCCTTTCTATTCTTTATTCTCTGGAAAGAAATCACTAAGTTCAACTGATAGGAGAAGGGAGTGGAGGTAAGTTAGTTTCACCTGCTGGAAGGGAGTATCTGTGTATATTATTAGGACATTTTCTATAAAAAGAATTTCTCCCCTCATTTATTTATTTATTCTATCATTTATTTATACTAGTGTATTCTCCTAGATATTTATTTTAAATGTGGTTTATAATCTAATACTGCATTCTTTATTTTGCTGCTCAAATAGTTCCAGGTTTGAAAATTGGAAACTGAGGATTCTGGCTCCAGGCCAAAATTGTATACTTGAACCTTCAGACCCAATCATTGACAATTACAAGATTTTGCCTTGGCAGTTGCTGTGGGGGAAGCTGCCCTTTCCACACCATGCTGGGTGCATAGCAGGGGTGTTCTTTTCTTTCAGAGGAAGTTGCAGTCAAGGACTCAAGACCCTCAAAGCTCTTAAATTGAAGAAATACAAATCTGGTATGGGGAGGGCAGCTTTCCCCATGAGGCCTGCCAGACAAAGCTTTGTTATCAGCTGTTGTAGGATCTGACTTCTGCTGGTCGGCCTAGAATGAGTCTGCGTGACTGCCAACTCCTCGGGAATCTAAGTCGCCTTACAGCGACTTAGGAAGTTTGGTCCTCTGTCTTTCTAAAAAAATTGAGATAATTATGTATTACTGTTCACCCTTATGCAAGGCAGATTAATTTTTGTCCAAATTTATATAGTAGTAAGTCTCCTAGCTTCATATCATGGGAAGAAAGAGGTATTTCATTATTTTATCTTTGGGGAACCATAGGCATTCTTTTGTCACCTGGCCCCAAAAAACAACAAGGTGAAACTTTAGGACTTTCAGAGCTTATAATGAATCTTCAGAGTGAAAGAAAACTTTGTACTTACCTATTAAATTCTTCCTTTTAATTTTTGGCCGTAGTAAAATCCTTCCTATAACATCGGCTCCACAGTGTATTTAAAATGTTTGTGTTGTATGTGGCATTTAAATTGTTTTTTCTGATAGACTCATTTAGAATAACTAGACACAAGTTTTTATAATATAGTAAAACTTTTTTGTTCGTAGACCTGTACGTTTACTGACTTTAAATTTTCATCAATTTAATCAATAACAACATGTGAAGGCCTCTACAACTATTATGAAATACAACAAAAATATATTAATCATATTAAATTAAAATTATTTTATTATTTTATCTTCAAGAAGAAAAGTGAAGTTATTTCATGCATCCATTTTTCTCTGTTACTTTTTTTTTCCCCCGACGCCAGGCGCATCTGAGATGTTATGGTGTTTAAATACTGCCCTCTCGTGGACATAAGTAGAATTTTCTAATTTTATTTTTTTCACCAACCTTGTTGAAAAAGTAATTTCTAGTTAAAATTTTGAGGTTTTTTTTCTGTTGAATCGGTTTGAATTATATCAAATATAAAACACTTATTCTTTATAATTTATTTCGTATCTTAAATAGTATATATATATTCAAATACACATTTACCTCACTGAATAAATTAATTTCTATAAATGTAAGAAAAGATTGAGAGTTTTAGTTTAGCTCTTCACTTTTCTGTTGTACCTTCTCCCTCAGGCTTATCCTTAGTCTACATATGTGTCATTCCAATTGCAGAAAACTTCATGATGTAAATTACTTCTGTATGATCTTTTGGGAATATTATTACCAATAGATAAATTAAAATAATTATCCCCATGAATCAACACTGATTCGCCTATGTCTCATATTTTCAGAACTTTACTAATTGATAAGAGGATAAAAATTCAAACATTATTTAATGTACTAAATATGTGCTGCTTCAAAAGACGGCCATTTCCATTCTAACAATTAGGCCTTAGTGGGTGAAAAAAAAAATCAATCCTCAGAGTTTGACAATTTAAACAGAATGTAATATGACTTAAATATAGAAATTAAATGTGTATGTATGAGGTAGACTGTCATTAAAAAATAGTGTATAGGACATATAGAAATAGAGAAAGAGCAGTTAAAAATATGTCTTGCTACTTTCTTGTTGAACGACCTTGGGCAAATTACCACTGAACTTGTTTTGTCATTTATGATAACATTGACAATATTAATCTTACAGAATCATAAGGATTGAATGGCATAATACATACAGGCCACATAATTCAGTGTCTGATATAATTTATTCTCTATGCAAAAATTGATATTTCTCCCCAAATAAAAATAAAAACATGAGGCATTTTAACAATAGAGACACTTTCCATTAGAGCCATTAAGTTAGGCAAACAAATGATAACAACAACAATAACAGCAACAAAAAAACTCCACACAATCCACAGGTGTATGATTCAAAAGCACAGATAATTTATTTCAATAATGAAAATATTCCGCTTTGTTAATATCTCCAAAGAGACTAAAAAACCAACTTAAAAAGCATAAAACATATTTGAGGGAAATATTTTTCTTTCTGCTTTATGCATAGTCACATTTCACTAACAGGTTTATTTATACAACGTTCTCATAATATTTATGCTGTTAATATAAATAACTATACCTGGTTTAAATATTATGGTAATTTTGATTCTATTTTGAACACATCTATTAATATTATCATCATATAACCACATTGCTGTTGGAATAAAATGTTTTCTTACTGATATTTAGTTTCATGGACTCTGATATTTTGTCTCATTAAATAGTTTTGCAACTACACTTTTGGCTGGTAAAGTATAACTAATATATATGCTTCAAAATCTTTCAAATCAAAGCTAATAATTTTTAAGAGATTGAATAGTTTAGTCTAATACATGAAATAATTATGTGTATGTACATCATTCAAATGGTATAAATATCACCCTCAAAAACATGTTTAAGAGAATGACTTTTGTGTGTGTGCTATAGAGATACAATGGAATTTACATGAAAAAATATTTTAAAGACAACCCATAGGAAGTATTAAAACTCATAGTAACTGTTGTTAAATATTTAAAATGCATTTCAAAATAATTAAATAATTTTAAAACAATATTACCTAAAATTTAGAATGTAACAATTATTTAAAATATCATGTGAGATTTTATTTTATATATAACATATATATTTTATATATATATTTTATTTATATATGTATATATATATATAATTGCTCAGGTTCCATCAGGCTCAGTGTAATTAGAAATTTCAGCTGTTATTTCCCAGGTTGTGTCTTTGATCACTTGTTTTCTTGTTCACACATTTATGGAACATTCTGGCAATGCTGTTTGTTTCTTGCTCTCTACTAATGGATTTACACATTAGGAGGTTTACACAATAGAATGTTTGACTATAGTAGATGGTATAATGCATGGAGACCAACACTGAAAACCAGGTAAAAAGACCTGCTATGAGACTGTTAGCATAATCCTGTGATCATTGTTTTCCCAGGAAGAAAGAAAATGAAGATATATGAAAGCAGTTTATTAAAATAAATAGTAAAAGTAAGAAAAAATGTGAAATTTCTGTTTTGAGCAACTGGATATTTAAAAATAGAAACATAGAAAAAGAAAATTTTCGAGGAAGCAAAAGAATTTAGTTTTGTCATGTCCAACAGTTTACAACAGAGAGTGTAACTAGTGTATTCTCAGAGAGTAGTAGCTGAGGAAAGAAGAAAGGTTTCCAAAAGGAGGAGCCACAGTTAAAATAATTTGTCAAGATTTTGCTTGCATCCCTCTGGATAATGCCTCATTTGGCCAAAGGTAGTTACAGAAGTAAACCAGTGTTAATACACGGGGCACTACTCAAGGTATGAATACCAGGAGGTCTGGAACATTGGAAGCCGCTGACACGACAGTCTACTACAAAAAGCGTGAAAGAAAATACAGGTCACTGCTATAGAATTTATTGTTGAAAACTGATGAGGCTGTAGTTGTCATTTAGAATTCCCTTCTTTCACAATTGATTCTATTTCCTTACCTCACAGGCAGAAGTCAACTACTGTTGTTTTCCCTCCTTGTCAGAGAGACCTCAAATTTTATTACAGATGTCTCTGATTCATTCATGGTCATGTTTATTTTTGATTACCGTAATTTTCCCTTAACTTGTGATATTGGAAATGAAATTAATGAATGGGGTCTTGGAAAATCCATTGAAATTCAGAAATAGACACTTCTCAAAATAAGACCTGCAAGTGTCCAACATTTATTTCATGCCATCAAACATGAAAAAATGTTCAACACCACTAATCATCAGAAAAAGGCAAATCAAAATCACAATGAGCTACCGTCTTACACCAGTCTGATGGCTTCTTTCATAAAGTCAAAAAGTAAGAGGCTGCAGAGAAAAGGGAATGCGTATACACTGTTGGTGGGGACACGAATTAGTGCAGCCACTGTGGAAAGTAGTTTGGTGCTTACTTGAAGAACTTAGAACTGTCATTTATCCAGCAAGCCATTTACTGGGATATGCTTTTCCCACAGCTTTGACTTAAAAGAACATTTTCAGTTTATTTTCAATTTGGAGCCTGTCTTTCTTTGACATTTATTTTCCCAAAAGAAAATAAATCATTCTACCAAAAAGACACATGCACTGGTATGCTCATCTCGTCACTCTTTACAATTGCAAAAACATGGAATCAATCAGAAGCCCATTAGTGGCAGACTGCATAAAGAAAATGTGGTACATATACATCATGGAATACTATACTCCCATAAAAAGAACAAAATCACATCCTGTGCAGCAACATGGCTGCATCTGGAGGCCATTATCCTAAGCAAATTAATGTGGGAACGTAAAAATAAATAACACATGCTGTCACTTATAAGTGAGAGCTAAACATGGGGTACACATGGACGATGAGGAAAATAGACACTGAAGACTAGTAGAGGGGAAGAAGCAAAGGAGAAAGGGATGAAAAACTACCTATTCAGTACTATGCTCACTACCTGCGTGACGGAATCTTTCATACCCCTAATTTCAGGATCATACCACATATGCATGTAGCATAGCCTGCACAGGTTCTTTCTGAATCTAAAATAAGGGTTGAAACTATATAATAAAAATTCAGAAATGATCCTTCTTGATCCTATTGTATAATAGCATCCACATTTCTTCTTGCTAATAATAACTAAGCATTTCAAAACATATAGTCACCTCATTCTTTGCTTGTTGATTCATTTTAACAAAGAACACAAAATGGCAAGGTGGCAGTTTCAACTTCTAATACAATTGAAACGTATTTGTCATCTCTGATAGAGGTATTCCTCCCATGGAAACCATGACCTCCCAATGAGAAGAAAGCAAAGTTTTGATAGCAGAAAGCAAAAATTCTGTGGGTGGGTTATTAATTGTAATGGTAAGAAAATCTACCCTTTTAAATGTGAATGAAATCTCACATCTGTGCAGTCTGGCTACAGAATAGATAGCACCATATACTGGTGGCTGATTAAAAGTATCTATTCACCTTTCATGATAAAACTCTATACTTTCATAATATTGCCTCTCATGTGGTGATTTAACTGCAGTTTATTTCATTGTCTTATAGGCAATTCCACCATTCTATTAGGATACCTATTTATCAGGGGAATACCTAAAAATTTGTACCACAATTATGAGGGCACATGGATTTTGAAATGAGTTTCTTGATCAAAAGTAACGTTCAGCAGGAGAATATGATGCTAGGTCGGTGATATGTTTTGGATTGGTGTCCCCACCCAAATCTCTTGTTGAATTATAATTCCCAGTGTTACAGGTTGGGCCTGGCAGGAGGTGACTGGATCATGGCTGGTTGGATCCTTCATGCATGGTTTAGCATCATCCCTTTGATGCTGTTCTCACGATGGAGTTCTCACAAGATCTGGTTGTTTGAAAGTATGTGGCATCTTTGCCCTGTCTCTGTTGGTCCTGTTCCTGCTAGATAAGACTTCTGCACTTGATTTGCCTTCCACTGAGAGTAAAATGTCCTGGGGCCCTTCTCACAAGCAGATGCTATTATGCTTCTTGTACAGCCTGCAGAACCATGAGACAATGAAACCTTCTGTCTTTATAAATTGCCCAGTCTTTGATATTTCTTTATAGCAATACAAGAATGGACTAATATAGAAAATTGGTACTGACAGTAGATATTACCATAAAGATATCTGAAAATATGGAAGCAGCTTTGGAATTGGGTAATGGGTAGGGGTTGGAACAGTTCAGAGGACTCAGAAGAAAACAGGAAGGTGAGGGAAACTTTGAAAGTTCCTGGAGACTTGTTGAATGGTTGTTACCAGAATGCTGATGGTGATATGGACAGTGAAGTCCAGGCTGAGAAGGTATCAGATGAAGATCTGATGAAGATCTGAACTTATTGGAAACTGGAGCAAAGGTCACTTTTTTATGCTTTAGCACAGAATTTGGAGGCATTGTGCCACTACACTAGGGACCTGTGGAACTCTGAGCTTGAGAGTGATGATTTAGGTTATCTGGAGGAAGAAATGTCTAAGCAGCAATGCATTCAAAATATATCCTGGCTGCTTCTGACAACCTAGCTAATATGTGTGAGCAAAGAAATCACATGAAACTGGAATTTACATTTAAAAGGGAAGCAGAGCAAAAGGCTAAAAATTTTGCAGCCCAGCTGAGCACAGAGGCTCACGCTTGTAATCTCAGCACTTAGGGACGTTAAGGTGGGTGGATCAGCTGAGCTTGGGAGTTCAAGACCAGCTTGGCCAACATGGTAAAACCCCATCTCTATAAAAATACAAAAATTGGCTGGGCAAGATGGTGGGTGCTTCTAATCCCAGCTATTGGGGAAGTTGAGGTGGGAGAATCACTTGAACCCAGGAGGCAGAGGTTGCATTGAGCCAAAATTGCACCATTGCACTCCAGCCTAGGAGATGGAGCAAGACTCCATCCCATCTAAAAAAAAAAATTTTTTTTTTTGCAGCCTGGCCATGTGGTAGAAAAGTAAAGCCCAGAACTCTGCTGCTCTGTGCAGCTTTGGGACACTGTTCCCCACATCCCAGTTTCTCCAGCTCCAGCCATGGCTCAAAGGGGTCCAGGTACACCTTGAGCCACTGCTTCAGAGGGTGCAAACTGTAAGTATTGGTGGCTCCCATGTGTGTTAAGTCTGTGGGTTCACAGAGGGCAAGAGTTGAGGCTTGGGAGTCTGCCTGGATTTCAGAGGATATATGGAAAAGCCTGTATGTCCAGGAAGGAGCCTGCTGCAGGTGCAGAGCCCTCATGAAGAACTTCTACTAGGGCAGTTCAGAGGAGAAATGTAAGGTTGGAGCCCCCACAAAGAGTCTGCACTGGAACACTGCCTAGTGGAGATGTGAGAAGGGGGTCACCACCCCCCATCCCCTAGGATGGTAGATCCACTGGAAGCTTGCATCCTGCACCTGGTAAAGCCACAGGCAATGAATGCCGGCTTGTGAGAGCTGCTGTGAGGGCTGAATTCTGTAAACCCACAGGAGTGGAGATGCTCAAGGACTTGTGAGCCCGCTTCTCACACCAGTGTGCCCTGAATGTGAGATGGAGTTAAAGGAGATTATTCTGGAGCTTAAAGACTTAGTGACTGCCCTGCTGAGTTTGGACTTACAGGAGGCCTATATCCCCTTTCTTTTGACTGATTTCATTTTTTTTGAATGGGAATATTTATCCAATGCTTGTCTCCCCATTGTATCTTGGGAATAATTAACTTGTTTTTTATTTTCTAGGCTCATAGGCAGAAGAATCTTGCCTTGTCTAAGATGAGACTTTGGACTTGTTCTCATCTGAGATAATCAAAGTTAATGTTGAAATGAGTTAAGAATTTGGGGGACTGTTGAGAAGAGATGATTGGAAGAGGTTGGAGTGGAATGGTATGCTTTGGATTTTTGCCCCTACCCAAATCTCATGTGGAATTTTAGTTTGCAGCTTTGGAGGTGGGGTCTGGTGGGAGGTGATTGGATCAACAGAGGGTGGAAGCCTCAGGAATGATTTAGCACCATCTCTTTGGTGCAATTCTTATGATAGAGTTCTCACAAGATCTGGTTTTATAAAAATGTGTGACACCTCCCTCGTCCCTCTCTTCGTCCTCCTCCCTTCACATAAGACGCCTGCTCCTGCTTTACCTTCCTCCATGAGTAAAAGCTCCTTGAGCCCTCCCCAGAAGCAGATGCCATCATGCTTCCTGTACAGCCAGTGGAACTGTGAGCCAATTAAACCTATGTTCTTTATAAATTACCCTGTCTCAGGTATTTATAACAGGGCAAGAATGGACTAACACAGTGAAGTATTTGATATGTTCATGAATGGTGTGGCTTAGCAGAGGCATCATGGGCAGGGAAGATAAATATATGTAGTTATATATCTGTTGCAGTGAGAACAATCCTTCGACAACTCCTTTATAGACTAGTCTCAATGTAATCAACTTGCCACCAGATGGCCAGCTTGATTCTTCGTGAAAGATGAATGGTGCCATATCAGAGGTTCACTACTGGTATCTGCTGTAGGTAGATGTGACACTGAGGTATATTGGTACCAGTTTAATCTTGATAGAGATAAACTTATGTCATTTTGTGAATCTATATATTGATAGCCTTTTTTTGAATATTCACATGTGAGACAAACATATTCCCACTCTATGTCCTTTCTGAAATTTATGCCTATGTAGCCTATGTGCCTTAATCTACACCATTCTAGTACTAAACCTCATCAAACCAATAGAATGGCTCATGTCTTTGGCAGTTAGTTCAGATTTACAGTGTTCTCATCACACTAGATCTCTGATCAAACTTCAATAGCATTATGACAATTCCTATTCTTGAAATGGCTTTTTTAGAATTTAGTTTTGCAACAATTAGTAATAATAGTAGTGAAAAGTAGCAATAGTAGTAGTAACTCCAGCAGTTATGAAGTGCATTCTGTTTATTAGGCAACGTGCTGAGTATTTGGTGTATACTATTTCTTTCAGTTCTTTCAACACAATATTGGATATATTATAAATGAGACCATTGAGGCACAAAGACACCAAGTAACTTCCAACGTATCATGAAACAGGAACATATTTATTGAGTTCGACAACCTAAACAGAATGAGTTTTTGGGGTGGGTTTAAATAAAGCAGAAAGGAAAACAGAAGTAAAAGTGGGTATGGTTTCAAATGTTAATTTAAATTCAAACAGAAATATTTAAAATCAGGAAAGGGAGAAGAGAAAAGGTCCTGTGACTCATTTCTGAAAAATTCCACCAATAAGTCATTTGGTATATTCTGGCTAGGGAAACAAAAAAGTAGTCACAGAGATCAGAGGACTGTCAGGAGATGTTCTTAGGCTTAATTCTTTGCTGAGAAATTTGCCAGTGGAAAATGCGATTCCAACAAAGGATCCAGAAATCGTTTTTCATGAAAAATACGTTCTTCTAGACAAAGAGTGTGCTGAAATTTTGGCTCAATCCACTGGTCAAACCTTACAGTTGTCTCAGCAGTGTTAACTTGTATGCCTGTACTTCACAGTATATTTTTCTAATATAGTTCTCCAAGAGGGACTTGTCTCTGAGTTGTAACTGCCAGCTTTTTGGGGGAGTTGAAAACTTGGAAAGTGAGAATTTTTACTCTGAATAAAATCAGGGCAGTTCGCCACAGCATCCATTGGGTAGAAGCATAAGAGGAGAGAAGCAGTTGAGAATAGAGTTGAAGTTTATAGAGAAGAGGAAGTGGGAGTGAAGTATCTAAGTATTTGTGAAATGAAGAGACTTATGGGTTAGGGTGAAGAGAGGAGCACTACACATAGGTGAAAAGCAATGCTCCACAGCCAGCTTCGCCAGAGCCAAGACAGAAGTCCTCACCCACTAGGGGATAAATGGACAAGAACTAAGTAAGGCAGAAAATCTCCCTTGCAACTTCACCCCAGTTGGATGCCACGTGGATTGCTAAAGGCATCATAAGCCTCACTGATTACCCTTTGGAAGCAAGTCACTGTATAAGGCCCATACTCAGTGAAGAATTAAAATCTACCACCTTGAGAAGAGGGTATTTATACAAATCCTTTGGAATCCTTCCGGGCAAGAAATGTGTCCCTTCTCCTCTAAGTTTTAATTTATAAAATTATTTATTTATATTAGTATGAATTCAAAAATATTTCATTTTATGCTTTCAGTTGTAATCCAATGTTACAGTACTCATTTCTCAAACTGTCCCAGCTTTGGCCTATAAGAACATTTTCAGTTTATTATCAGTTTGGTTCCTACCGTCCTATGACATGTCACTATCATTTTTGGAATGCTTTTTTATTTTATTTTATGGCACACAAGAGTTTATCTTGTGTGATCTCTGCCCCAGCTCTAGAGTCAGCTATTTCTCAAAAGAACTCTTGTTCCTTTTTTGGGGAATGGTATTAGAATGAAGAACTGAGTGTGCTTTCTATGACTAGCATGTTATTACATCTAGGCCTTCTTAGCAGACAGAGTACACTAAAACACACACATACACATACACAAATATGTACACATATATCTAGAATTATCATTGTGTGTATTCATCCATATCTATGTATCTGTATTAAGCTATACATGAGCTCATATTGATGTCTCCAATTCTAATCGAACACCACATGACTCACTTTGCATCCCTCCCTTAATTATCTGCAACCTCTGTCTAAGAATGAGAAACTTGGCTCCCAATATTTGCCATTCAGTTAATCGTTAGTTGATTCCAGAATTCATACAGCAGTTTCAGAATTCAACTCTTATTCTTCTCTAATAGACCTTTGCTAACTACAGTGTATATATATAGTTCCTTCTGTTTGTTGACTTACAGTTTCTAGTCCAAACACAGTTTTACATAGTTGCTTAGGTCGGCACCTTCTTCTTCACCCACTTAGGTGAGGCAATGTCATATATTTTAATACAGTTAAATTCTGTTTTTCAGAGTCAGCATTCCATCCTGAGACCTCCTGTCATTCTGGTGGTCTTTTTAAAATGTACATTTATTAAGGTTCACTCTTAATGTTGTGTGAAGTTCTGTGGGTTTTGAAAATGCACAGCATCATTTATACACCAGAAATCCATTTTGAGAGCAGGTTTACAGGTCTTATGATGGAATCAGTTACTTAGTTTAACACATAATGAAAAGAAACTATTAAAAGTACTATAAAAGAGATAAATATACAAATTTTTAATTAGAATGAGAAACTGCAATATTGTCTTAACAGTTGATTAAATAAGCAGACAGTATTACTAGTAAAATAAATCTGATTAATACAATTAAAAATTTGGCTTAATTGATATATATAATATTACGCTTAAGAATGACAAAGTTTCAAGAATGACATAAAACATTCACCAAAGCATACTATATTAGGTTAATAAAATCCCTGAACACATTTTAAAAGATTAAAATATTTTAGAGTATGCGCAGCAGATTAGAATTAAGCTAGAAATATACAAAAAGTTTTCATTCATGACCAGACCATATCCAAATCTCTGCCAATAGTAATGTACTTCTAAATAACGTATAGATCAGAAATAAAATTTAAAATTTAAAAGTATTTTAAGTGAAAGATAAACATATACTAAAGCAAAATGTTGAAAATAAGGATTAAGCAGAGTATAAAATATATTAGGGCATTGAATGCATCTCTTAGAAAGGATGGTACTAAAAAGATTTAATGTCAATAGTTAAAAAAAAAGAAAAATCAGCAAGGCAACATGAGAAGAGAAGGAAAAGAAAGTTAACGGAATGAGAAGAAATCACAGAAAGAAACTAAATATGCAGTAGGGAAAATGACAAAGCCAAAGGTGATCCCTTGAAAAGTTTGATGCAATAGAGAAATAGGTAGCATGACAAAGAAGGATAGGACAGGGAGAAAAGGAAAGAGACAGAGAGATAAGAAAGTATCAGGAATGAGAAAGGGTAAAGGTATTTACAGGCATCTAAATTATAAGAAAGATATTCTGCATGGCTTGTTGGTGATATGGTCAAATACTTCAAATAAAGGAACTTACTAAAATCTAATGAAAGAACAATGCAAAATTATTTCCTGGTATATTTGTTGGCATTGCATTGAATCTATCAATTGGCAGCTAACTAACTTATTTAACTATTAGCTGTGTAATTCAGGAACATGAGATATCTTCTTATAGGTTGAGATCATTGAAGCTGCTGCTACAGAAAACTATGGGAAGCTTTAATGTAAATTTTATGTTATTGCAATATTAAGGTCATTTTATGATAAATATCAGAAGAAACAATTCATTATAAGGTAGCCATCATCCAAGGCCCAAGTCGAATATAACTGCAGAAGACAAACACACAAACGCTGAAAAGCAAGTTTTGGGAAAATTGTTCCTAGACACATGAACGAAGAAAAATCATTCAGCAAGAGAACAAATCACAGCAGATAAATGAAAAGTAACTATAAAATAGCACTTTTTAGTTTTAAAAGGACATTTCAGAATGTTCCTAGATAATGAATTTAATTGGTTAATGAATATCCAAATAACTTTTTATGTTGGGTAAATTGCACAGATTCATGATCTTTCCCATGTGTAAAAAGGTTCTATTTAGGTACAATTATTTACCAAATGACAGCTAATAAATGTAAGACATAATTACAGTGATCATATCTTCTGGAAAACATGTCAAATAATTTAACAAAAGCCTTTTGTGCAATATCCAGAGATAATTATCAGGCTTGATGATATTTATATCAAAAGATCAATCAAAGTTGTTCAAATACTTAGGAAAGTTCTATGTCACTTGTGGGGGTAATGTCACTTATTATCTAGTTCAATGGTGTGTCAACGCTTGATGGATATCAGTCTCAACCAAACCAGTGGTAATATAGATTTTAGTTAAGTGCTTCCCATAATAATTTTAAGTTCTCATTTTAACTTTAGGAAATGTGACTTTTTAAAATTTCTTTTTTAGTTTTTATTGAAATTAATAATGTTATAGGAAATATAAAGTATGGCCAGGCGCGGTGGCTCACACTTGTAATCCCAGAACTTTGGGAGGCCAAGGAGGGTGGAACACATAAGGTCAGAAGTTCAAGACCAGCCTGGCCAACGTGGTGAAACCTGTTTCTACTAAAAATACAAAAATATTAGCTGAGTGTGGTTGCAGAAGCCTGTAGTCCCAGCTACTCAGGAGGCTGAGGCAAGAGAATCTCTTGAACCCAGGAGGCGGAGGTTACAGTGAGCCAAGATTGAGCCACTGCACTCCAGCCTGGGCGACAGAGTGAGATTCCATCTCAAAAAAAAAAAAAAAAAAAGAAAAGAAAAGAAAAAAGAAACAAATAAAATATAAAGTAACTAAATATCCCAGAAATAATTACTTTTAGCAAAAAAAAAAAATTGCTAGTAATATAAAGACTGTCATCAGTCTTTGAGACCTATACAGAAAAGCTATTAAGAAATAAATCTGTCAGGTTACCCTAGATTGAAATGTGGTTGTGTAAAACAATTAAAAAGCAGACGTCAAGTGCAAGACTTCATAAAATACTCATCTATTTTAATACATAGGTAACCTATGCTACTTAGTAGAAAAATAATTGACAAGCCAAAATTGTAGTTTTACAATTTATACGTATATTGAGGAACTTTAGATAAATGTTAGAAATTTGTATTTTATAATTTATAAAGGTACTGGTAGGAAATGGCTACGGTAGTTTTTATTTATCACAGTAGTTTATGTTTTATATTTTATTTTATAATAGTATAATAAGCCATTATGTGGAATTTGTCCGTGTTGAAACACCAGTATGCCCCAGTGAAATTTTATTTATCAAAAATGTTCTGCTAGGTAAGAGGGTAAGAGAATCACATTAAAAGCAATTGATACAATATATTAGACTTGAACACTATTCAATTTTTAACTAAAGAACTCAGGTATGATTTCTTCAAATGAGACATAATGTGTCAAATAGAGTATATGATATGTTTTCGTTTTTCCTGCCTGATGCAATAATAAATTCTCTATTTTTTTATAATCAATAAATAGTTTGGAGCAACTTATAATAGAATTCTTTTAAGTTTGGACTGAAACAAAATACATTTTGATTTAACAAGATATATATTCTCAGCTTTAAAAAAACTATTAGGCAGTCTTTCTGTTTGTAAAAAAGAATCTTCATTTTGTTAACTAGTAATTGGAATATAGAGAGGAACATTTAGAAGGATCACACAATGTGATTCTATGTATTAATAAAATAATTTAAGAGCCCTAATTTTTGATATTGAAATTTACTTAAAAATCTCCTGTTTTTCTTCCAATGTATCTGAAGTAATGTTTAAAACTAAATGGCATATACTTTTGAAGCAAAGTATAACATCAGGCCAATTAGTATTACCATTTATTTCCAATAAATTAAGAGTTTAATGACTATTTATTCTGTGTTAAAACTGATCACTCCTTGTTTCCCTTGATCTCTTGCACAGGCATAGGACCTTCTTGTGGCTGTCAGCTTTGTCACAAATCTGTCCACTTTTCTATTTTGCAGTAATTGACTAACAGTACAGTCTAGGAGGATAAAAAATAAAGAAACCTAGTTGTCACCACAAAATTAGTTTATAAAATTTTCTGTATTGTTAAATGAGCAGGAAGCCATTAGTCTGAGGCTGTTCTGTACTTTCAGTTCCTATGTAAAAAATCACAACCTAGATTAGCATCGAAGCAAGCTGAGTCCTAACTCAGAAGTATATTTGTTGTGTAAGAAATACCTGGATCTGTCCGGGCGCAGTGGCTCACGCCTGTAATCCCAGCACTTTGGGAGGCCGAGGCGGGCAGATCACAAGGTCAGGAGATCAAGACCATCCTGGCTAACACGGTGAAACCCCGTCTCTACTAAAAATATAAAAAATTAGCTGGGTGTGGTGGCGGGTGCCTGTAGTCCCAGCTACTTGGGACGCTGAGGCAGGAAAATAACGAGAACCTGAGACGAGGAGCTTGCAGTGAGCCCAGATTGTGCCACTGCACTCCAGCCTGGGTGACAGGGCAAGACTCCGTCTCAAAAAAAAGAAAAGAAATACCTGGATTTCAGAAATACCTGCACAAACAGTGGAGCTTCAGCCAATGACAGGCAGCCAACTTACCATACCAGGCCTAAAAGTGGCAGAAGCCTAGCTGTAGCCAGTCAAGTGTTGTCTCTAGTTTGTTTTCTCATTTGGCCTATAAATGCTCACTACTCACAGTGTTGGCAGAGCTCTTTGAGCTGCTGCTAGTTCTAAAGTGCTGCCTAATTAATAATTTATTGTTTGAGTTTTTCTTTTAACAGTGTGAATCATTTCTCTTTCTTTGGTATGTGGCTATGGCGAAATGTAACACGTGGTTCTAATTAAACTTCAACTTTAAAATGTTTGAAAAGATTACTGTTGAAACATTAGAAATATTGCCAATATCTCTGTTTTGATTTTTGATTCTAATTTAATTCTTACTGATGCAATGTAAAGGGGTTATTAACACAGTGCAAGAGATGAGAAATTACGGATAGTGACTGACTAAATGCATTATTTTCACCAACAGAATTTTCTATGACTATCATGTTTAATAAACAATAACAGCTTTTTAAATAACATAAATTTTAAAGATGTTTTTATCAGGAATAATGTCAGAAAGAAAGGAAATTTACCCCAAATGATTCTTTTAAAGAGACCATGATAAAGAGACTACTCACTAATGAATATGGCTTCCTAATCTAGCATATAAACACCCTTTGCAAATAGCTTGGTCCAGTAAAAATTATTGATTTTTCAGTTAATAGGTCAGGGTTTTGAGTAACTACTATAAGTCTAGAACAGCTGTTTTAAGGTAATTACCAGATTCAACTGTGAAAAGTTAACATAATTGATATGCTTGGGGTCAGTCATAGACATGTTGAATTTGAATCCCTGCAAGAGCAGAATTTGGTGCAAATCCAGATTTAGAGAACTGTATTCTCCAGAAATGTTTATACTCAAAATGAGAAGAAACCCTTAATTATTCTGTCTAGAAATAAAAATACATATATTTTTAGAAGATAGAGTTAATTTAAGCATCAGAACTAGAAAATACAAATTTCTGTTACTATTATATTTCTAAATGTATTATAGACATCTATTTCTTAGTTATTAATATGTGCAACCTTTAATTATTCATTCATTTAATATTTTAAATTAGCAAATGCATATTAGGTACTCTGTTTTATACTGGAGATACAAAAATTAAAGTAATTCTTCATGCTTTCAAAGGAATTCACAATTAAGTAGAAGGACCATTCAATGCCATTTACATGACTAGTGTGGTGTAGAATAATAGAGGCTGGTAAATCACACTAAATTATTCTGAATTGTGATGGCATAACATCCGGGCACTTTTTAAAAAATTTGTGAAGTTATTTTTTTTATTGACAAATTTTAATTGTTTATTCTATGGGGTACGATGTGATGTTTGATATATGTATACAATGTAGAATGAGTAAATCAAACTAATAAACAAATCAATCACCTCATATATCACTTTTTTGTTGATGAGAAGATTTGAAGTTCACTCTTAGCAATTATGAATGATGTGATACATTATTATTAACTAAAGTCATAGTTTCAACATGCTTTGCTTGTGAATTATAATGAGGCAGGTCTATAACAACTATAGAATTATATCTTTATTCCAACCACATATATAATAAATGGACATGAAATCTATGCTTGTACACTTCTGGTAAAAGAAACATTTCAATCAGAATTTTGACACACTAAATGTTCCTTCTGATGAAAGTTTGTATTTTCACTGATACTTAATTTCTTCTCATATAAAAGATATCCAATTCTTATCTTTCAGTGTGTTTTTTCTTTCTTTTGGTCAACATTCCCAGGTTTGAAATGGTTAATTGAGTTGCCCAAAATTTGACCTTTAGCTGACTGGAAAATTATATTCATTTCTGAGACTTCCCAAATACAGGGAAAAAGGTACTATCTGGCTAAACATAAAAAATATAATTAATGATCCAAAGAGTGGTTTACCATCTGCAAAATATAAAGAACAAAATTATAAATGGTATAACACTAATTTTCGGAAAGAAAGTAAGATTCTAATAAAGGCCTGAAGACCAAACTGCTTTTGTTTATGGCATCATTAGAGATAATACACATGGATGCAAAATTACTCACTCTAAATTATTTTAGTAGCGGTTGATGGCTATTCTCTTAACCTGTGGTTTCATAATGAAGCTCTTTTCACCTTTAAAATAATCTTGAGCGCAGAAGCACATCTGTAGATAATAACAATTGAAAGGTAAGATAAGAACATTCCTGGGATAATGATGGTTTAATTGAAGCATTCTGCCATTAAATTCCTATTACTGTGCAATGAGGCTTCACAAACCACCTAGAAGAAAATGAGTCATTTCAGGAGAATGAAATTGTACATTTGGTGGGTCTTATCAATATTAATACAACGGATTTTAAAAATAAACGTTCAATTATTAAGACATCTAGAAGCAGCAAAATAGATTTTATTAACTGAGTAATGTATGTATTTTAAGATTTTTTTTTTTTTTTTTTGAGACGGGGTCTCACTCTGTTGCCCAGGCTGGAGTGCAGTGGTGCAATCTCTGCTCACTGCAAGCTCCGCCTCCCGGGTTCACGCCATTCTCCTGCCTCAGCCTCTCCGAGTAGCTGGGACTACAGCTACGCCCGCCACCACGCCCAGCTAATTTTTTTTGTATTTTTAGTAGAGATGGGGTTTCACCGTGGTCTCGATCTCCTGACCTCGTGATCCGCCCGCCTCGGCCTTCCAAAATGCTGGGATTACAAGCGTGAGCCACCGCGCCCGGCCGTATTTTAAGATTTTTTAGTAGAAATTCCTAAAAACTTCAGATCTATGTAAAGGTCTGGCTTAATGATTAATAAATCAAATTGATTGGAGAGAATAAATAACAGTAAAGCATTTTAATCAAACCTCTAATAATACATTTTTATAATATCTTTCTATCTTTTTGAATCTGTGATAGACAGTAAAATACAGGCCCTACAACAAAACAAAGTATATCCTAATTCCTGAATCCTGAGGATGCTCTATGTTACAAAAGGGAATTGGAAAATGTGATTAAGTTAAGGATCTTGAGATTGGGAGATTTAGTCTCAGTTGTCTGGATGGCTCTAATATATTCATAGTGGTCCTTATAAAAACAAAGCAAGATGATTTGAAAAAATATGACAAGGAAAGTAGAGATTGGAGTGATATGGAATGACAAGATAAGGAATGAAGGCAACCTCTAGAAGACAGGAAAAGCCAGGAAACAGATTCAACCCTGGAGGCTCTAGAAGGAAAGCAGCCCTACTCTCTCATTTAGAGCATTGACCTCCTATAAGATAAGAAATTCATGTTGTTTAGGATACCAAGTTTGTGGTAATTTGTTTTAATAGCAATAAGAAAGTAATACAGACTCTGATAAGCAGAATGTGTGTGTTTAAGTGTCTGTATAAACAGATATATATATATATATAACTTACTATGCATGTACATATGAATGTCTCTAAAACCTAACGTATTGCTACAGTAAGATTATGTTATACCACGTATGTGTGTATGAATGATAGGTTCTACTCTATAATGTGTTGATTTTGTTTACATATTTTAATTGTGTATTATAGGTTTCCTAAAGAAAAATTAAAAAAAAAGTTTATTTCCATAGTGGTATACATATGGAATCCCACACTGAGATGTGAAAAGCTCATGGTCTTATATTAAAGGGGTAAACAATTGTTTTCTTCTCAAATCTCTTTTTTCTTCTTGGATCTCTCATTGTACAAGCAGCAATTCCCAGGTCCAAGTCACTGGACTATGGAATGTTTCAAGGAATAGGATGGAGAAACCACACTAAATCAAGAAGCCTGAGTCTTTTAGATGGGGACAAAAAGAAGGGTCTGAATAATGAGTGAAAGGTTTACAGAGTGTGGAATTAAGAACCTGTGTGATTTGAGTTTTCCTACAGGTTTTCTTTCTGATCAGCTTTATGCTCTGATACTATGTTTTGATAACATGCTTATTTTCTCATTGAAGCTTCATTTCATTAATTGCATTTCTTGTTTTGCCCGTTCTATGTCAGTCTGTGCTACAATTACAACATTAATTGTTTTGAGGTGAGTCCTTCCTTCAGTGGTACATGATAACTGTCCTTCTACTCTGCCAAGTTTCTGAAAAGAATTGACTATGCTTGTTTTTGCTTTCTTACCGAACATTTCCCAACACTGTGGATGAATCTTAAAAAGAAAACTAAACTTTACAAAGGCCAAGTTCAAAGGCTATTTCTCTTCCCTTGTCTTACTAAGCATTTCTGTCTATCTGATACTGATAACCACAGCTTTTTTTCTAAAATCTCTCTTTGCATTTGCCAAATGCTTCTCTTGTAGTTTTTCATATTTCTTTCATATCTTTTCTTCAAGGTTATTTCTTTTCTTGTCTTCAACATCCAGTTAAATAATGGTGTTTTCCTCAAGATTCATTTCCTTGACTTTGTCTCTTTATACACCCAAACTGGGGAAATTTATATATCTACATGACTATCTATATCCTAAAATATGTTTTAGCTCAAATCTTCCTTCTATATTCTAGACTAGATTTTCCCAATTTGTACCTGGCAATCCCCTCAAGGCTTGAAAAACATGATGAAATCACTTGAAAAACATGATGAAACTTGTTAAACTTCTAAAAATGTTCTTCTATTAGAAAACATTAGTAACCATGACATGAGAATAGATATTATCCAAATTTGAACACCGAGGATAAACAAAAAGTAAATGAATAAAATGTAAAAAGCCTCAGTGAGCTGTGAAACTATACAGGCTGAGTATCACTTATCCAAAATTCTTAGGCCCAGAGGTGTTTCAGATTTTGGATATTTTTTGGATTTTGGAATACATTTTGCATATACATAATGAGCTATGTTAGGGTTGAGACCCAAGTATAACCACAGATTTCATTTACATTTCATATATGCCTTCTACACAAAGCCTGGAGTTAATTTTATATACTATTTTAAATAATTTTGTGCATGAAACAAAGTATTGGCTGTATTTTGACTGTTCCCTGTCACATGAGGTCAACTGCTAACTTGTCATGGTCAGAATTACAATAAGAATGTCTGCTGTTTTCTTATGAGAAGAAAATGGGATAATGTACTTTCAACCTACATTGTAAATCCAGTAAGTCTACTTCAAAAATGATGGTAAAATAAAGATACTTCAGCTAAACAATTTCAGAAAATTAATCAATGGCAGATTTAGTCTCCTGGAATTTTCTTAACATTTCTAGAGAGTAAATCTGGAGGGAAATGAAGAATATAGATGGGCACTTGGATTAAAAGAAGGAATGAGAAACACTAGAAGTCAGAAATTTGTAAGTAAATATGGAAAGTTTCCTTTTATTTTAAAAATGTCTTTAAAAGGCATAACTGTCTACAAAATGACACTACATTGTCTGATTATAAAAAGAAAAGCAGATAAAGTGAATGACAGTAAGGAAAAAGAATAAGAGCAGCATAAATGAAAGGTTATTATTCAAAATTAATATAGATGAAGTAATTAATATTAAGTCAAGGTAGACAAATTAAGATGACATATTCCAATCAATGATGTGAGCAATAGACAGATTAATTTTTAAAAATATAAATAAATATATATATAAACTAAAACTTTAACAAATACTTATAATTTAAATAAGAAAAAAATGAAATAACATAATACTTGATTGATTCAAAAAAACTAGAAAGAAAGAAAAACAAAAAGATGGGACAAATAGAACATACATCAAAATGAGAGACTTAAATACAGTAACATAAAATACTATAATAAATTCAAATAGAAAAACAGTCCAATTAAAATCAGATATTGTTTAATGTCATTCATACAAAGATGGACTGTTAGTTTAATTCTGAAGAAAAAAGCAGTTTATTAATCTGATATTATTTCTATGATAAAGGACTTACAGAATTCCACATTGAGATGCTAAAACCTGAAGTCATTTTCAGGAAGAGAAATATTCTGGCCTCTTCTCCCTGACAGAATAGCAGTAGAAAATTCCCCAAATCCAAGTTCCATGTTTTTTCATCTTCCTAGTTTTGCACAGGTGGTGTTTCAACAAGTAAAACTCTGCTCCTGGGCTAAGACCGAAGTCTTTTCTGATAGGTTGGTGCCCTGAGCCATATTAGGGATCCAATTCCAATCTAAAGATACAAATAATTTTGATTTTTGCCTGAATTTTATTGTTTTCCCAAATGTTATTCAAAAAGAAGTAGCTTAGTTTCCATACAGTTGTATGGTTTTGAGAGTTCCTCTTGGTATTGATTTGTATTTCTAGGATATTGTGCTCCAAAAACAACCTTGGTAAAATTTCTGTTTTTTAAATTTATTGACAGTTGCTTTATGGCCAAGCATGTAGTGGATCTTAGAGCATGTACCATGTGCAGATCATGAGAAGAATATATATGCTGTGGTTGCTGGTTGGAGTATTCTATAGATGTCTGTCAGGTTCAATTTGTCAAGTGTTGAATTTAAGTTCAGAACTTCTTTGCTAGTTTTCCGCTTTGATGCAGTTTCGGCCTTGATGCAGTTTAATTTCAACACTGTCAGTGGGGTGTTGAAGTCCTACACTGTTATTTTGTGGCTAGGTCTTTTTGTAGATCTAGAAGTACTTGTTTTACAAATCTGGTGCTCCAATGTTGGATGCATATGTATTTAGGATAGTCTTCTTGTTGAATTGAACTCCCTTCTTTGTCCTTTTTTACTGTTGGGGTTTTAAAGTTGGTTTTATTTGATACAAGAATAGCAATCCCTGCTTTTTTTCTTTTCCATTTTCATGAGTGTTGCTCTTTTTCCATCCCTTTACTTTGAGCCTGTGGGTGTCATTACCTATGAGATAGATCTCATAGGTGGAGACAACAAAAGATTGGGTCGTCTTTGTTTTGTTTTGTTTTGTTTTGGTCCAACTTGCCACTCTGGGTCTTTTAAATGGGGCATTTAACCATTTACATTTAAGATTAGTATCAATATGGGAGGTTTTGTTATTGTTGCAGTGTTGTCGTTAGCTGGTTTCTTTGTAGTCTTGATTGTGTAGTTGCTTTATAAGGTCTGTGGGCTCTATATTTATGTGGTAACAGATATTTTCTTTTGTTTACGTGTTTAGAACTTCCTTAAGCATCTCTTGTAAGACCAGTATAGTGGCAACAAATTCCCTTAGTAATTGTTTGCCTGGGAAAGGTTTTATATCGCCTTCACTTCTCCTTAATTTTTCTTATGGAGTTTACTTTAGCAGAATATGATATTCTTGGTTGGAATTTTATTTATTTAAGAAAGCTGAAAATAGGCCCCCAATCTTTTCTGGCTTGTAAGGTTTCCACTGAGAAGCCCATTCTTAGCCTGATGGGGCTCCCTTTATAGGTGACATGAACCTTTTCTCTAGCTTCCTTTAAGATTATTTTTCACGTTGACCTTGGACAGTGTGACAACCATGTGCCTTGGGATGATCATCTTATAAAAATATCAGTAAAATGTCCATACTACCCAAAGCAAATGACATATTTAGTGCTTTTCCTATCAAACTGCCAACATCATATTTCAAATTAGAAAAAAAATATAAAATTCATATGGAATAAAAAAGATCCCAAATAACCAAAATAATCTTAAACAAAAAGCGAAAAGCCAGCAGCATCATATTATTCAACTTCAAAATATACTATAAGGCTATAATAACCAGAACAGCACAGTATTGGTACAAATATAGACACATAAATCCATTGAATAGACTACAGAACTCCAAAATAAAGCAGTATATCTAAAACCAAGTTAACTTTGACAAAGTTGACAAAAATAAACAATGAGGAACAGACACCTTATTGAATAAATAGTGCTAAGAAAACTGGTTAAGCATATGCAAAAGAATAAAACTGGACTCCCCTACCTCTCATCGTATACAAAAATTAACTCAAGATGGATCAAAGACTTAAACAGAAGACCTCCAACTATAAAAATTCTAGGAGAAAACTTAGAAAATACTTTTCCGGACGTCAGTCTTGGGAAAGAACATATGACTAAGTCCTCAAAAATAATTTCGACAAAAACAAAAACTGACAAGTGGGGCCTAATTACACTAAAGAACTTCTGCACAACCAAAAGAAAAAAAAATAGCAGAGTAAACGGAATCCATAGGGAATTTAATTCAGCAAGAAAAAAACAGATAAAGTGTCTACTCAAAGGAAAATAATTCATTATATGAAAAAGACACATGCACACAAGTTTACATTTATATTATAGCAGCAAAATTTGCAATTGTAAAAATATGAAACTAAATGCTCATCAGCCAACAGCTGGATAAAGAAAACGTGAAACATATATATATATATATATATATAGCTTTTCTATTCCTGAATTTCTTCACTTAGAATAATGGCCTCCAGCTCCATCCAAGCTGCTGCAAAGGCCATTTTTCACTCTATTTTATGGTTGAGTAGTATTTCACGGTATATATATATATATATTTCAAATATACTGTGAAATACTACTATATATATATATATATATATATTACACTTTTAGTAAGCCTTTACCTACATGACAATACTTAATGACCCACCAATCATACGCCTACCACATGGTTAAAACCAGCCCTTGACCACTAACAGGGGCCCTCTTAGCCCTCCTAGTAACATCTGGCTTGGCCATATGATTTCACTTTAACTCCACCACCCTACTAACCCTAGGCCTACTAACCAACACACTGACCATATATCGATGATGACGTGACATTGTCTGAGAAAGTACATACCAAAAAGGCCTCTGATATGGAATAATCTTATGTAAAACATAGGCTTGGATAAGGGTGACAGTGAGCTCGAGGATAGTTAATAGGATTAAAATTATATAGCTTAAAGATAAAAATTTAGGCTCTGGCTGAATTGGATTGAGGCTTTTTGTTTTGGGGGTTTGGCAAAGGTGTCTTTTTCCTGGGTTAATGAGGTCAGAGATGGAGGAGGGGGATTTGCAGAATTTTATTTTAAGGTTCGGTATGGAAAGCAGTTATAAGTCTACTTGATAATTATTGTTATGTCCTACAAGCATGAATTAATTAACACTCTATGGTATTTATGCACGGCCTGAATATTGAATGTAGGTGTAGGTACGATCAATAGGAGTGTGTGCCAGGAATCAAAGACAGGTCCTGCGGCATATGAGATGTCTTATTTAAGGGGAATGTGTGGGCGATCTTAGTTCTATGGCCATGAGGTAAGAACCAGATGCTGGATACAGTTCAGGGTAGTCACCCCCAAGTGTTGTGGGCCCGGAGTGAGGAGAGTAGGACACTTGTGCGGGATATTGATTTCACGAAGGATGATGAACAAGAAACCAATATCTGAGGGGGGTATCCATGGTGACAGGGACTGGTTTAACTTGGATGTGCTATGTACAGTGAATGACTGAATGTACTATGTAATATTAAGAAATAAAAGTATTTGTCAATGCCCCTGGGGTGGGAAGTTGGTATGGGGGATGCAGACTGAATGTGTTACAGTTAGTTAAGGGTTAACAGTTCTGGCTTGTAAGCATGCCTTGTAAGTTATGATTGTATGGAATATCTTTGTATGTACTATGTACAGTTAAACACTTATAGTACTATATAATATTCATGGTGGCTAGCAGTAATGCACAATATACATAAAATTATTAATGGGGCAGGTCAATACTTGGGTTATACCCAAATAGGTGCCTTAGAATACAGAGAGTAGTTTAAATTAGAATTTTAGCTTTGGGTGCTGATGGTGAAGTTAAGTACTTTCTCTCTGAGTTGTCCTGGGAAGAAGGTCTCCATTTCCGGTTTACAAGACCAGTTTATTGGCTTATACCACAAAGGCAGGCTCATTTAAGTAGTTTATTTTCAATTACAGAGGTGAGTGGCATTAAGGTCAGAATTGTAGTGAAGTATATTACAGATGCTGCTAGTCCAATGGTAATAAAGGGGTGGCTTACTGGCTGCCCTCCAATTCATGTAAAGACTAGTAGGTCTGTGACTAAGAATCAGTATAGGAATTGACTTAGTGGGCGAAACATTATACTTTGCTGTTTAGATGTGTGAAGTGTAGGAATGGCTGCTAGAATAAGGATTGATAGCAGGAGGGCTAGTACGCCTGCTAGTTTATTAGGCATAGATCGTAAGGTTGCAAATGCGAATAAAAATATCATTCAGGTTTAATATGAGGTGGGGTGTTCAGCGGGTTAGCTAGGATATAGTTATCTGGGTCGCTCAGGAGGTCAGGTGAAAATAGCATTAGAATTATCAGAGTGAGAAGGAGAAAGATTAAACCTAGGATATCTTTGATTGTGTAGTAAGAGTGAAAGGTGATTTTATCAGAGTGGGAGGAGACTCCTGAAGGGTTATTTGATCCTGTTTCATGGAGAAATACTAGGTGAAGGGCTGCTAGGGCTGTAATGATAAAGGGTAAGATAAAGTGAAGGTCGTGTGAGGGTAGGCTTGTCAACTGAATATCCACCCCAGACTTATTGGACAAGGTCAGTTCCGATGTGTGGAATGGCTGATAGTAGGTTGATGATTACTGTGGCCCCTCGGAATGATATTTGGCCTCATGGAAGTACATAGCCTATGAAGGCTGTTGCTATGGTTGTGGGTAGGAGAATAATACCAATATTTCAGGTTTCTAAAAATAGGAATGAGCCGTAGTACAAGCCTCGGCCAATATGTAGGAAGACTCAGATAAAAAATATTGAAGCGCCATTGGCATGAAGGTAGCAGATGATTCAGCCTAGTTTATGTCTCGGGTAATGTGGGCGACTGAGAAGAAGATGGTTAAGGTATCTGGTGAATACTGTATAGCCAGGAATAGGCCTGTAATGACTTGGAGGATTAGGCAGGTGCCGAGAAGTGAGCCGAGATTTCATCACATAGAGATATTGGATAGGGTGGGAAGATCAATGAGTGAGTGGTTAACTATTTTTATTAGTAGGTTTGTTTTACGTGCTGCGGTCATTAGTGTTCTTACAGTTAAAATACAACGATGGTTTTTCATATCATTAGTCATAGTTATAATCCATGTAGGAATAATGGCATATGCTTTATTCTTATTAAGTATACTTTTAGTTGTAGGATTTGTAGGTTTTTCTTCTAAACCTTCTCCTTTTTACGGGGGCTTGGTGTTAATTATTAGTGGCGTAGTAGGTTGTGTTATTGTTCTGAATTATAGGGGAGCTTATATGGGTCTAAGAGTCTTTCTGATTTACTTAGGGGGAATAATAGTTGTTTTTGGTTACACTACGGTGATGGCTATTGAGGAGTACCCTGAGGTATTAGGGTCAGGAACTGAAGTTTTAGGGAGTGCCTTGGTGGGTTTAGCAATGGAAGCGGCATTAGTTTGATGGGTAGCAGAGTATGACGAGGTGGTGGTAGTAGTTAATTTTAACAACATGGAAAGTTGAGCGATTTTTGATGGGGAGGGGCTGGGCTTAGTTCGGGAGGACTCTATCGGTGCGGGTGCTTTCTATGACTGTGGAAGTTGACTGGTGGTAGTTACTGGTTGAACATTATTTCTTGGTGTATATATTGTGATTGAAATTGCTCAGCGTAATAGACTATGTGATTAGAAGTAAAGTTAGGAGGAATAGAATAAAGAAAGGAAATAAAATTTAATTATGCCTTTTTGAGTGGTAGTAGTAATGGAGGCGGTGATTTGGGTTTGTGAAATTGTTTTAGGCATAGATTTTTCTAGTCAAATTAAATCTAGTAGCAATGAAGCCAGATTTTGGCTTACAGATAGGTTTAGGTGAGGGGTTGTGCAGTGAACTGTGATGGGATCGAATCCTAGCATGTTGGAGAAATTAAATGTGTGTAGTGGGGATTTTACTTTGAGTTTGTTCGTTATAAGGCTAAGCTCTAGAGCTACTAAGAATGCTAGAATAGTTACATCTAGGGCTGTAAGTTTTAGGTAAGGTGGCATTGTTGTTTGGGGGAGTGAGGTGTGGAACATACTATTGGTGATGAGAATCCTCTGAATAGGCTGACAATTGTGAGGCGTTTAATTGGGTTTATTAGGACGGGAATATTTTCGTTAATATTAATTGTGGTTGGGAAGCGGGTTTATCCTGTTAAGGTGAGAAAAATAATTTGAGCGCTATAGGCGCTTGTTAGGGAAGTGGCGATGAGAGTAATAGACAGGTCTCAGGCGTTGGTATACGACGTATTTGCGGTTTCGATGATGAGGTCTTCAGAGCAGAAACCTGCAAGGAAAGGTATGCCTATGAGTGCTAGGCTGCCAATAATAAGGGAAGCGGAAGTAAGGGGTAAAATTTTAAATAATCCTCCCATTTTCTGGATATCTTGCTCGTTGTTAATATTACGGATAATAGCCCCTGAGCATATAGATAGTATGGCTGTAAAGAAAGTGCGGGTACAGACCTGTGGAAATGCCAGGTGTGGTTGATTAATGCTGATTGTAATTATTATTGGGCCTAGTTGACTTGAAGTGGAGAAGGCTACGATTTTTTACATATCATTTGGTGTTAGAGCACAGATTGCTGTGAATAGGATCGTGATAGCCCCTAAGCATACCGTGAGGCTTTGAATTAGCTTATTATTTTCTATTAATGGGTGGAAGTGGATGAGTAGGAAAATCCCTGCAGCAACTATAGTGCTAGAGTGGAGTAGGGCTGAGACTGGGGTTGGGCTTTCTATAGCGGAGGGATTGATTCAGATTCTCTGGTTCTTAGAGGGCCATGTTATTAGTAGTAGTATAATTGTGGGGATAATTATTTGTAGCATTGGAGTAAGTTTAGATTGTATACATAGTCTAAGCCATATGTGCTGGAGATTGAGACTAGTAAAGCAAGGCCTACTGCTGCCTCATAGACGGTGAACACTAACAGGGCAATAGGCATAATATTGATTAAGGGAGAGTGTATATTTAAAGTTGTAAGAGTATTTATAATAAATAATGAGCATATTATTCCCTCCAGGCATAGTAGGGAGGATATCAGGTGTGAGCGATAGATCAATATCCCTAGAAGTGAAATAGTAAATGCTAATACAATGTTTATGTAGATAGAAGGCATTTGGTAAGTATGACTACCATAATCTAATGAGTCAAAATCATTTATTTTTGTTTAAACTACCTACCAATTCGGCCCAGTCTAACCCCTTTTGAGTTCGTTCATAAGTCAGACCTAGTACTAGTATAAGGGATGAATTAATTATTAGTGGTAGGTTGGTTGTTTGAAGGGCTCATGGTAAGGGTAATACTAGGGTAATTTCTAAGTTGAATAATAGAAAGGTGATGGCAATTAGGAAAAATTTTATAAAAGAATGCAGGTGAAAGATAATAGATCAAACTCGAATTCATAAGGGTTAGACTTTTCTATATAAGTATTGAGTTGTGATAGTCAGAATGTAATAATAATTATTAGTAACAGGGCTTGCAGGGTGTTGATTATTAAAGCTAATGCTACGTTAATTACTCTTTTTCGAATGCTGTCGAAACTAACTGATTGGAAGTCAACGGTACTGTTTATACTAAAAGAGTAAGATCCTCATCAGTGATAGAAACATACAGGAATAGTCATACTACATCTACAAAGTGCCAGTATCAAGTGGTGGCTTCGAAGCCAAAGTGGTGATTGGATGTGAAGTGATATAGCAATTGGCGGATAAGGCAGGTGGTAAGGAATGTTGATCTGATGATGATGTGAAATCCGTGAAAGCCTGTGGCTATAAAAAATGTTGAGCCATAGACCCCGTCAGAAATAATAAAGTGGCCCTCAAAGTATTCTGAGGTTTGTAGGAGGGTGAAGTAGATACCTAATAGGATTGTGATAAGTAGTGCTTGAATTACTTGTTTTCTATTAGACTGTGATGGGCTCAAGTAATTGAAACTCCTGATGTGAGCAATGCAGATGTGTTCAGGAGTGGTACTTCTAGGGGGTTTAGAGGAGCAATGCCTGTTGGGGGTCAATGTCCTCCTAACTCTGGAGTAGGGGCTAAGCTAGAATGATAAAATGCTCAGAAGAACCCAGCGGAAAAAAAGACTTCTGAAATAAGTTTGGAGGAATGGAAAAGCAAATATCCTATGTTTTCACTTATAAGTGGGAGCAAAGCTAGAAGGATGCAAAGGCATAAGAATGTAGATGATTTTGGGGACTCAAGGGAAATGGTGCGAGGGCTGTAAGGGATAAACAACTACATTTTGGGTAGAGAGTACACTGCTTGGGTGACAAATGCACCAAAATATCATAAATCACTGCTAAAGAACTTATCCATGTAACTGAAAACAACCTGCACCCAAAAATATTGAAGTAAAATAGAATAAATGAAAATAAAGTGAGAAAAAGACATGAACAGATACTTCTCAAAGGAAGACATACAAGTGGCCAAGAAATACATGAAAAAAATGCTATCATCACTAACCATCAGAGAAATGAAAATAAAAAGCACAATTATAACATATCACACCAGTCAGAATGGCTTTTATTGATAAGACAAAAAATAATCCTGCTTGTGAGGCTATGGAGAAAGGGAACACTTATCACCATTTGTGGGAATGTGAGTTAGTTTAGCTGCTATGGAAAGCAGTTTGGAGATTTCTCAGAAAACCAAAAACGGAACGACCATTTTACCCAACAATCTCATTACTGAGTATATACCTCAAGGAAAACAAATCGTTCTACCAAAAAGACCAAGAAGTCGCATGTTCATTACAGTACCATGAACAATAATGAAGACATAAATTCAACCTCTGTGTCCATCAGAGGTGGACTAGATAAAGAAAATGAAGCACATATACACCATGGAATACCACACAGCCATAAAGAGAATGAATGTGCTTTGCAGCAAAATAGGTGCAGTAGGAAGCCATTATCTTAAGAAAATTAACAAGGGAACAGAAAATCAAATACCACATGTTCTCACTTATAAGTGGAGTTAATCTTGGGTACAAAAGGACATGAAGATGGGAACAGTAGGCACTGGGTACCTGAAAGTTGGGAGGGAGGAGAGAAAGTGCTGGAAAACTTCCTTTTGGATACTATGTTCACTACCTGCATGATGAAATCAATAAAAATCAAAATCTCAGCATGACACGATACATCCTTTTAACAAATGCTCATGTACCCCCTGAATCTAAAACAAAAATAGAATTAAAAAAGGATACAGGTAGGTTAAAAGAAAATAATGAAAAGTTGGATAAGGCAAATGTTAATCATGAGAAACCCTATGTGGCTGTTTTAACATTAAACAAAAAGAGACATCAAGACAAAGAATAAGTCTAGACAAGGTTTTCCAAATTCCTCTCTGAACACTGGAGTTTCCTTTCCTCTGTTGAGAGTAAAAGAGAGCACATGATGATGGTAGATGTTTCAATTTAGCAAAGAATTCATTAGAACCACAATATGTAGGCTCCGAATAACAACTCCAATTCACAAGGAAGTGGTACATTCAAGGATTGCAGCGTGATGTAGGAATGTCCAATATCTAAACAGAAATGGAATTTGAAGCTTCTGGTAACACCTATCCTGGTTATAATATTGTTTTATATTCTCCGTTGGATTATAAACACCAATGTGAATCCAGAAGAACATGGCTTGCCATACTTGTGACAGCTAGTATTAAAGATAATTTTGACTTTCTAGGGCTGAGTGGTAAGAGTTCTGGTAGCATTTCATGTCTTCAGAATTGTTTTCGGTAAATTACAACTTGGTTGAACATAGAGTATATCAATGTTCCATATAATGCTTTAGAGTACTCTTGCTGCTAGATGCTTAATCTATTTTTTGGTGAGGATCTTATTTATTCTACAATATATAAATTTAAATGACTTATGGTAAAAAAAAAAAAACATTACTAATATGATCCAATGGTCCAACAATTCCTTCTCTCACTGTCTTCTATTCCTCTGGTAAGACTTAAAAAGTCATGCTATATTGATGCTCCAGTTAAGGCTTATGTTTAATCACTTAACTTACCTATATTGGAAACATAATTTTGCTTTTCCCCCAGCTTTTATCACTGAAGCACTAATTGTATCCAAAAAATTCAAGCCTAACATCATTATTGATCTATGTAATTAGTGCTAAAATCACATTGTAGAAAATCTTTTAAAAGTCAGAGTGCATCATGCATTAACAACTATTTTTACTGATTGCCATTTTAGGCAATTAGCTTTGTGATCACTATGATATTTCCCCATAGTATACCAGGTATAAAAATCACACAGAATTTATTACCTGTTTAAGGACAAGCATTTTAAATGAAATGCATTAAAAATGATTGAAGTAGTTCCAGTGGCTACATATGATTATAAAGAAGTTTTACAGTAATGGAGGCAGTAAATTATATTACAGATCCATGCCTGCAATGTTTGAGTGGCGATGATAATAGCTATTCAGTGTTTTTCTTTTAGTTTTTTATAAAGAGCATGTCCAACATATATGCCCTCAAGTAATTAAAAAAAGCAATAATATACAGCAATAATTAAAATACCATGAAGTGCTGCCTTCCAAATAAACAAATGCCAGTGTTTTATTAGGGAGTTTTGTACAGAGTATAAAGGTCTTTGAATCATTATCACAAATGCCAGTCCAGGTTGAGTCAATATGTAAATGAGATTGTGAGTCTCTGTAGAATGCGTAGTGCACTGATGCCCATCACAGGCTTAAGTATTTGAGAAATATAAATAGAAACTGATGAGCCTCATATATTGCCGGAAGTAATTTTAAACCCTTTGCAAAAATAAGATAAAATTTCATTCAAGTAAGTTATCAGGCAGCAGAGCATAGTTAAAACTCATCGGCCTGTTCAATCATAGACACGGTAATAGGTTCTATAATTTACTCTAAGAAGGATTTTTCTTAATTCAGAGGTTTATTAATAGTTTCAAAGGCTCTAATGAGAGTAAAACTCCATCTTGTATAAATTACCCCTTCCACATATTTTCGTAGTCTCTCACTGTAATTTTAGAGGTCAAATCACCAAGTTGGGGTTTTCATATTGTGAGAAACACATTGAATAGCTGGAGAAAGTGGCTATTTACATAAGGTCATTTCCATAGGTAAATGGGATACCTTGAAAAATGTTTACATCAGTGGAAACAAAACAGTAGAAAATTGGAGAGTAGTGATTAGATTACCCTGAATCTATGGAAACAGGTACTTGTTCAAATAGCTCACTTACATATACTCTCTTAATTACAGTGCTACAGTAAAACTAAATAAAACTCAAGGATATTTATTTTATACCTAAAAGTATGTCATAGTCAGAAATCCTTCAGTTGCTTCAGTTGAAAATGACACTACTATTTCAGCAGATTTGAGCCGAAAGTGAATTTATTTGAAATATAATGGGAAATATTTTATACGACATACAGAATCAAAATTATACTTTTAAATGTCAACTATAAGTGAAAACAAGCTTAAAAAGTCAAGTTTTTTCCTTGATTAACAAATAAAATGTATTTAGCAGTAGTTAAAGGTGGTGATGCTTCAAATGCTGTTTGTTTCTTGGGTGATTTAAGGTGAAATCCCAGTTTTTAATGTTATGATATTACCAGTTATATGTTAACCAATTTTGCACTTTCTGTATGAATGTAAAGGAAAAAAAAAGAAAAAAGAAAAGAAAGAAAGATTTGCAATTGTCTTCAACACTACATTAACCTGTTACAGGAGCCCTGCACTGTAAGACAGTTCAATAAAAGAGCCAAAAGTCTACCCTTATTATTTTTCATAGCCTAATGATAAAGAAAATTGAAATAAGGCTGGGCACCATGGCTCACGCCTGTAATCCCAGCATTTTGGGACGTCGAGACTGGCAGATCATGAGGTCAGGAGATCGAGACTATCCTGGCTAACACAGTGAAACCCCATCTCTACTAAAAATTTAAAAAATTAGCTGGGCGTGGTGGTGGCTGCCTGTAGTCCCAGCTACTCAGGAGGCTGAAGCAGGAGAATTGCATGAACCTGGGAGGTGGAGCTTGCAGTGAGCGGAGATAGCGCCACTGCACTCAAGTCTGGGTGACAGAGTGAGACTCCATCTCAAAAAAAAAAAAAAAAGAAATAATTGAACAGAACAAGAGGAAACCTACATAAACAAAAGAAATATGCATTCCAGTAATCTTACATTTATAATTGATAACCAATTTGGTTGGATTCTCTTATAGAGGAAATTGTGTGGCATTTAATTTTCTCAATTTTTCCAAGAGTAGTAACAGTTTAAATCTTATGTTCACTCTTGTTCTAAATAACGTATTTGAAATAGTTGGCCATTGACTTGGCTTTGCTTTTCTCTCTGAAGTCATTTGGCTCAATTCTGATTTTCAGTAATCGTCCCCAGAAAGGCATTTTCACTCTGATTCTAGTCTTCTAGCTGTTGTTCTGAAAATAAAAACAGCAAGAAAAAACACTGGTTTTATGAAACAAAAATGTGTTTTAGATATACTGTTTATTTTCGTAATAAATTTGAAAATTAATGAGACTATTACATGTAAATACAAGCTAACTGCAAGTGGAAAAAAGCAAATGAGTTTCTCTCTTAAAGATTTTAAAGGCTTCTTATATATTTTCTGTCTTTTCCTTTCTTTCTTTCTCCATTCCTGTCTCCTTCCTCATTTCTTTGGCATTCCTTTTTTAAAATTTCTCTTTCTTCCTTATTGCAAGTTGAATAAATAGATGTACTTGATTATTGAGTAGCTTCTTTGTTCTAAAGAACAACTTTTTTTTTTTTTTACACGGAGTCTTGCTGTCACCCAGGCTGGAGTGTAGTGGCACGATCTTGGCTCATTGCAACCTCTGCCTCTCGGGTTCAAGCGATTCTCCTGCCTCAGCCTCCCAGGTTGCTGGGATTAGCCACCTGGCTAATTTTTGCATTTTAGTAGAGATGGGATTTCGCCATGTTGACCAGACTGGTCTGGAACTCCTGAGCTCAGGTGATCTGCTCACCTCAGCCTCCCAAAGTGCTGGGATTAAAGGCATGAGCCACTGCACCTGGCCAAGAACATTTTAATTTACAAAACTCAGTTCAACTTATATTCTAAAGACCTTAATTTTCTTTTTATGGGTCAAGATCACCTTTTAAACAGAGACTTGTGGTAGTTGAGAAACATAAAATTTATATGTAAAAACTGATGTGCAAGAGTATCATTGATTTTCAATACATAAAAAATAATTTATAATGTTATTTAAAACTAGTGATTTGTTAGTGTAAGTTGCTATCATGATCTTAATGTTAAGCAAGTATCCAATGATTCTAACCAATCATTTTGAACTTTTGATCCAATATTGAAAAAGTTAAAATACAGATCTCTGTGTTACATAGTCTTATCAAATAATGCAAATACATAAAATAATTTTTATACCTTTGATTAATTATTATCTCTACCACGAAAAGATTATTCTATATGAACACTTTTTAAAAAAAAAAACTATGTTTCTTTGTGAAACATAAAAGTTTAGAATATAGGTCTATTTAAAGTGTGAATACAGTAAATAAGTGCTATTAAATAATTCTGAGACCTGAAAGAATAATTATTATTAGTTAAATGCAGTTCAAATATTTCAAGATAGTAAATAGCTGTGAGAAAGGGAAGGGTATTAGTTTATTGTTTCTTAATAGTTATAAATTGAAAATGTTTTTATACTTACCTCTAAGCTTCATAAACAATACATACACCTGGTTTGCAAAGAACCACATTGTTTAGGTTACCTGAACGTCAATGTCCAAGAATAAATAATTTCATATCATCATTGATTCAAACTTCTTCCTTGTAACCATCTAGCTATTTATAAGGCCACTAGAAAAAAATTAGACAATTATTATTTAACTCCTTTTTGTAAGGCCTACTCTTCAAATTTTTGACTATGCATATAAGAGTCTTATGTAATGTATTAATGTAGGCTAATTTATATTTTAATATATATATACAAATAAGTAAAATTATGTCGCTATGATAAATAACTAAGAGTCATTCCATGTGAAAGTCATATTGAAATTATTTAAAGCCCTTCCTCACTAGGCATGACTTTTATTGCAAAGCACTATTGAATATTACACTCTGTATTATGTTATCAGAGGTAATTTACCACTCCCTACAATCTATCAGTTTATGCAGTTTGGCAAAGATCCTTTCAAAGAAAGAGTCCTGAACATTCACAAGATGGCAGTAGTGTAACACTAATGTTAATAATGCCTGTCATTCAAAAACAAAACAAATATCTTGAGCTCCTAATCTTGAAAATATCTTCAAATACTAAACATGAGACCTAAGTCTAACTATAGAAAATAATCGTAAAAGTAGATAAATTTGATATAAATTTAATACATTATGCCTACGGGAGGCAGCTTAAGTGCAATCATTTTTTCTTGTGTCAATTTCTTTTCTACTGATTTTCTTTTCATGGGAGAGTGATGCAAATAGGACTTTGGACCCTTTATCCTCTAATGCAAGCATGTTAAAAGAGAGTAAAATCCTGAATACATTTTCACAAATTTATTTTTATAATTCCAACAGCAGAGTAAATTCTATATGAAACAAAAACAAACAAAAATAGTTACCCTTTGTTTTCAAATGTTAATAGAAGTTAGGAATGAGTAAAATTACTCACCAAGGTCACTAAAATCAGAAAGACCCATATACAAATTGTGGCTTCTTCACTTTAGCTGTTACTTAAATTCTCTAAGCCTTCATTTTCATATATCTAATGTGGAGGTAACAGGATCTACTTTTCAGAACAACCGTGGGAAACAAATGGAACACAGCTCTTATTATTGCCATTGCTATTAATGTTTGATGCATGTTTACAGCATATACTCAGATTGATGCATTTTCTATCAGTGTGAGATCTTTCCAGCAAAAAAAAAAAAATATATATATATATATATATTCTTATGTGCTTTCGTGGCAAAATTTACTGCGTTGTTCTGGGACAAACACAGTTTTTGTTTTTACCACCATTACTCCAATTCCTTTCTACAGCCCGTCTGAGTTATTCAGTCAATATTGGTTCCAATACCTGTGTTATTCTCAGATGGGTTTTTGGTCAATTCTTCAATGATAATTATTTGGACTTACTCTTGTCCTCAGTCCAATGTATGCTGTTACTAAGGAACCCCACTGGGGGTATGTCAACACCTCTCAAATACTCAAAAGTATTTACTCTGTTGGAGCTGCCAGTAAGATGTCATCTAGGTAATGGATGATCTTGCAATTAGTAAATTCTTTTCTACTGGGGAGCAAAGCCTGATTTACATGATACTGACACATGGTAAGACTGTCTGGCATTCCTTGAGGAAGTACTTTCCAATGATATCAGCAAGCTGGCCTTTCATTATTGGTGGCTGATATTGTAAACACAAATTTTTCTCTGTCTTGCTTTGAGAGGGGAATAGTATAAAAGCAGTCTTTTAAGCCAATAATGACTATAGGCTAATCTTGAGGAATCACTGCAAGGGAAGGGAGCTCCCGTTGAAGGGGCCCCATAGGTTGCAAATTAGCATTGATAGCACGTAAGTCATGCAAAAGTCTCAATTTACCAGACTTTTTGGGAATGGTGAAAATGGGCAAATTCCAAGGGCTGTTTGATGGTTCTATATGGCCAGCTTTTAATTGTTCCTCTGTAATTTATGGGCTCACTGTAATTTGTCTCCCTTTAAAGGCCACCATTCTACCCAAATAGGATTTTGAAAGAGCCATGTTAGGGGTAGGGGAGGAATTGTAGCCAGTAATAGGAAGGGGTCATATGGAAGTTTTCTGCTATGGCCTCACCTCAATTAATCGTTTTGTAAATGGGATAGCAGCTCCATTTTCTCTAATGCTTTTTCTTATTTCTTTATAAGGGTTGAAAGTAATGAGTTCCTATACTAGATTGCTTTGTTGATCTTGCATCACTGGGCAGGCCAAGAGCTCGCCTTGTAATGCCGCTTGCCTAAGACAGGGTCCCATAACTGTAGTGCATCCCTTGTCTTTTTTGCAATATATTGGAGGAGGGGGCTCTGGTGAAACCTCCATTTCCTCTTTTGTATCTTTACCTGGTAACGGCGGGGCTGAGGGAGGAGGAGGAGGCAGTAAGGTAGGTTATGGTTCCTTCTCCCTTCCCTTTCTAGGCTCTTCTTTGTAGAGCAGGGCCAAAGCATCCCTGACTAAGGCCCACAACATTAAAGATGTTACTGGGATCCGTTGCCCTTAGAACTTAGAACTACCACTTGACCCAGCAATCCCATTACAAGCTATATATCCCAAGTAAAACAAATCATTCTATTGAAAAGGCATATTCACTCATATGTTCATTGCAGTGCTATTCACAATAGTATAGACATGGAATCAACCTAGGTGCCCATCAATGTTGGATTGGACAAAGAAAATGTGAAACATGTACACCATGGAAACCTGCACGGGCATAACAATCAACAAAAGTATGTCCTTTGCAGCAATATGGATGGATGTAGCTGGAGGCCATTATCCTAAGCAAATTAATGCAGAAACAGAAAACCAAATACCGCATGTTATCACTTATAAGTTGGAATTTACTCATGGACATAAAGGTGTCAACAGTAGTCACTGGAGACTACCGATGGGGAGGCGGGGAAAGGTACAAGGGTTGAAAAATAAACTGTTGGGTATTATGCTCACTACCTGGGTGATGAGATGATAATAGAAGTTGCACTTATTTAAAAAGTTTTTAAAAAATTTTAAAAACAAACAAGACAGCAAACATTCTGCACTACTAAGTAGAAAGATAATAGGACATTTATTTACACTAGAAGAGCAGAAACAAGAAGGCAGAACATCACTTTATTTTATCTTAGGTGAGAATACGAGTGTCAGGTAACTCATATTTTTGACCTCTTTGCATGTCTATAAATGACTGTAATAGCAGAGTATTAAGTATGAGGTTGCTAATAAATTTCAGCCAGTAAGCAAACTACTAAGTATAAAATCCATGAATAATGAGGACCAACTGTATATACTTCTGTATATCGGTGGGGTTTATTAGCTATACTTAAAACATCAATTGCATCTGTGGTGATGAAACATATTGGAAGGTCATTACTTTTTATTTATCTTGAGGTCTTTATTAGGTAACAGAGTAATGCAGACATCATAAAATAAAGAAGTATGCCCTCCCCCTCAATCTTTTCAAGAAATGTGTAGAATTAGAATGATTTCACTTTTAGTTATTTGGCAAATGTTGTTTTCAGTATCAATCAGCTGAGTCTTGAGGGAGTTTTTGTTTCTCTATTTATTGAAGGGTTTTTAACTATAAATTTATTTTCTTTAATAATTTAAAGCCCTATTCAAATTATTTATTTCTTCTCGAGTGAGATTTTTTAGTTCATATATTTTAAGTAATATGGCCATTTTATATCAGTTATTGAATTTATTCACCTAAATTTGTTCACAATGTTTTCTTCTTATTCTTTTAATATATGTAGAATCTAGGATAATGGCATCTCCTCATTTCTGTTACTGGTAAATTGTGTCTTTTCCCTTTTTTTTAAACTTGGTCGGGTGGGAGGTTTATAAAATTTATTAATATTCCCAAATAACAGACCTTAATTTCTAAATTGATTTTCTTCATTATTTATGTTTTCAATCTTACTGATTGCCACATGCTTTTTAATATTTTCTTTTTTTGATTACTTTGGGCTTCGTCTATTCTGTCTCTGTTTTCTTAAAGTGGAAGCTGAGATAGTTGACCTTTCTTTTTAGATATAAGAATTCAGTGTGATAAATTCCCTCTTATGTATTGTTGAGTTCAAAGCACTTTTTAATTTTACTTTGGACTTCTTAGTTACACAGTAGTATAGTCTGAATTGTGTTCTTCTGAAATTCTCATGATGAACTATGAATCCCTGGTGTCTCAGAAAGTGACTATATTTGGAAATAGATCCTTTATAGTGATAATTAAGGTTAATGAAGTCATATGGCTCTATTCCAATCTGACTGGTGTTCTTACAAGAAAAGGACATTGTAATGTATAAACACCAGGGATGCATTTGCACAGAGGAAAGACCTTGTGAGGACACAGCCAGAAGGTGGCCATCTGCAAGTCAAAGAAAGAGGTCTCAGAAGAAACCAGCTGCGAAGACATTGATCTTAGACTTCTAGCCTCCAGAACTGTGAAAAAATAAATTTCTTTTTTTTAAGATAACCAGTACTTCGTGTTTTGTATGGCAGTCCTAGCAAACTAATATATGTAGGTAATTTAGAAGTGTTATCTAGTTCTAAAATATTTGAAAATTTTGTAGACATCTTTCTGTTAGTGATTTCTTAATTCTACCGTGGTTAGGAAACATAGTCCTTTAACTTGATTGACAGAACTCTTATTCCCCACCACGTGGGCTCTCTTAGCAGTCATCCAGTGTGGACCAGGATAAAATATATTTTTTATGCTTTTTATGTGGAGTAAAAGGAAAAATTTCAATTAGGTCAAGTCCCGATTGTAGGTGTTGCCCATGATTCAGCTCTCTGTCTGTCTGTTATTGGTGTATAGGAATGCCTGTGATTTTTGCACATTGATTTTGTAACCTGAGACTTTGCTGAAGTTGCTTATTAGCTTAAGGAGATTTTGGGCTGAGTCAATGGGGTTTTCTAAATATGCAATCATGTCCTCTGCAAACAGAGACATTTTGTCTTCGTCTCTTCCTATGTGACTACTGTTCGTTGCTTTCTCTTGCCTGATTGCCCTGGCCAGGCAATCAATTTGCCAAATCTCTGTCTACTTGGTCTCTCAATTTTGAGACAGAGATGTCGAAATCTGCAACAATTATTGTGGGTTTCTCTGTTTCTTCCTTCCTAGATCAGTTCATGCTTCACGTATTTCAAATTTCTGTTATAGGTACATAGTCTTTTAGGATAATTAATTCCTCTGGATAAATCGCCTGATTTATCATTATAAAGCAAGCTTTTTATCCACAGGAATGTTCGTTGCTAAAATCCGCCTTGTCCGGTGTTAGTATTTCTAGCGTCCTGTAGTTTGATGTAATTGTGTATGCCTTTCTGCATTTCTTTACTATTAAATGTGTGTGGCTTTATTATTTAAGTTTGGTTTCTATAGGCATCAAATAGTTGGATCTTGCATTTTTATAATTTAATTTGAAAATCTCTACTTCTTAGTTTTGTGTTTATATTACCTACATTAAATGAGATGAAATTGCTGATAACTGCAATCCTCAGGGGTTTCATGTGGTGGTTAATCAATCTTCCCAGAGGTGACTTCTCCACTTTTGTCTGATTAATGTCAAAGATGAATCCTAGGAGTTTTAGGCAACATCTGATGCTGAAGCTGTTTCTTATGGCAGCACTTTTACAAGATGGCTAGAAGGAGCACGTGGGTGGCAACGGCCACATAAAGTTGGGATTCAGCTGTTCACCTGACCAGGAGAGTCTTTGTCTGGAGACCTTCCTCAGAGAATGGAGAGTTTTTCCCTCTTTTTTATACCTGAATTTAGTCTGAGTCAGTAATCAGGTGTTTTTCTTTCTTTTTTTTTTTTTTTGTAAAGGGAACTTTAGCTATTTTTAATTATTGCCTCAATTTCAGAATCTGTTATTGGTCTATTCTGAGATTTAATTTCTTCCTGGTTTAGTCTTGGGAGAGTGTATGTGTCTAGAAGTTTATCCATTTCTTCTAGATTTTATAGTTTATTTCGTAGAGGTGTTTATAGTATTCTCTGTTGGTAGTTTGTATTTCTGTGAGATCAGTGGTGATATCCCCTTTATCATTTTTTATTGCATCTATTTGATTCTTCTCTCTTTTCTTATTTCTTAATCTTGCTAGAGGTCTATCAATTTTGTTGATCTTTCAAAAAACCAGGTCCTGGATACACTGATTTTTTTGAAGGGTTTTTTTTGCGTCCAGCCTCAGTTGGAAATGCAGAAATCACTCGTCTTCTGCGTCGATCTCCCTGGGAGCTGTAGACCAGAGCTGCTCATATTTGGCCACCTTGGAAGCGACCATAGGATTTTCTATACTATTACTTTGTTTGGGTGACACTGAGAAGTTACTGTCATCTGTTCTTATAAGTAAAATGTTTTAACATAAAAACTTGTAACTCTTTATAACATGCATAATTTGAGCATATATATCGCTAAAATCCCCATCACCTACAAATGCAACATTTAAATTATCTATACCATAAAGACTCAGAACATGGGGCCCTACTGAAGCATTAATAAAATAAATGGCTTGTTTTTAAATATTTTTAAACATAACTTTAAAATTAAATTGTTTTAGATTTGTTGAAAGAAACAATTCTCATTCAGGATATATTATTAATATACACTTAAAAATTAAGAGAAAAACTCTAGTGTTCTTAAAATTAAGAGAAAAACTTTGGTGTTCTTGGAATAAAATAATCATTTCTATTACTTGTTCTTTTATTCTAAAAGCAATAGACTTTCTATAGAAAGTGAATTTTATAAAGTATATAGACTATTAAAAACCTACTGAATTGATCACTGTGAAACTGACCATGAAACAATTATCTTAAATTTAAATCCAACAGGGTTAAAACAATTTCTGAGCAGGGCATATTGATAAATACCGGATACAATCTGCATTATAAACTAATGTAAATGTTACAGATTTGTGTTTGCTATTTTACTGTTGCACATATTCTATATGCCTATATTCCTTTAGCATATATTTAAACATTGTTATAAATGTTTTTTGCTTAATTTACCCAAGATTTTAAGATATTTAAAGAAGAAAAATTAAGGAAGGGGCAAAGAAAATGTTATATTATGGGTTTTATGAAACGAATTAAGATTACAAAGGTAGTATTGAGTTGGTGGCTTTCACAGGGTTGTTTGGAAAATGAATGGAGTCAGGAGTATTGCAACATAATACAATATTTGAAGCATGATCAAACGTGGGAGTTGGTAGAAAGAACTGGCAATGGAAGAATACTGCTATGGCTTGAATAATGCTGTTTCCTGAGGAATTCTTGTAAAAAATTAATCCTTAAGGCAACAGAGTTGAGAAATGTGGCCGTTAGTAGACAATTGTATCACAAGGCCTCTATCCTCATGAATGGGATTGTTATGCTTATAAAAGAGTTCAAGGTTAAAGCAAGTGCCCTCTTACCTTTCTAACATATAAAGATACAGTGTTCTTTCCCTCTGGGGGAAGCAACAACAAAGTGCTGTTTTGAAAGGAGGGATGTCATCATGGAAGGTCCCTCACCAGGCACAAAAGCTACCGATGCCTTGATCTTGTACTTTCCAGCATCTAGAACTAAATGAGAAATAAATTTCTGTTTGTTATAAATTACCCAAGCTAAGGTATTATGTTAATAACAGCACAAGCATACCAACAGATACCTAAGAAACATACTTCAAATGAAGAATTTATAGGACTTGGTCATTCAAAAATAAATTCGAGATGACTTACCAGGTTTTATGTTGAGGAGACCATGGTAATGGAGAAGCAAATTGCACAGACAGGGACATCGATAGTGGGGTTTCAGTTAAATGGGAAGATGATGGTTTTGTTTTAGATATTAAGTGGATATTTACTTAGCACTTAAATATTTCACATGTACATAAAGGGAAGGTGGCTGCTCTTGCTATTTTAGTATGGGGAATATGAAAATATACTTTTTAGCTCTAAAAACCCGCTGTAAGACTAAAAACCATGTAAAAATGTAGAAACCCAAATTATAATGGCTTAGATTTTTTTTTTTTTTTGAGACGGAGTCTCGCTCTGTCGCCCAGGCTGGAGTGCAGTGGTGCGATCTCGGCTCACTGCAAGCTCCGCCTCCCGGGTTCACGCCATTCTCCTGCCTCAGCCTCCCGAGTAGCTGGGACTACAGGCGCCGCCACCACGCCCGGCTAATTTTTTGTATTTTTAGTAGAGATGGGGTTTCATCGTGGTCTCGATCTCCTGACCTCGTGGCTGTAGAGAATACTTAGTTGGGGTCTTTTACTGAACAGGAAGATAGGTTGTCAGCAACTTTAAGTGATGCTTCTCATATCTACACAAAGGGACATTTGCAGAACTGGGACTGTAACCAACCTCTCATGGTACTCTGAGTTCACAGCTATTTCTTCACTACTGTGCTGCTTCCCAATCTTGTGAGAGATAAATATCAATTTAGTGTCTCTGGCTTCGAGTTGTATTTGATTCAGTCTTATGCAAATTGGATTTCAGAAAAAATGTAGCAATGATTGTGGATAACATTTTATATTTGTAGGTGTTTTGTAATTTATCACAAAGTAAGACTTAGCACTGTATTAGATAATTTGGAATAACATAAAAAACAGACACTTTAAGCTCAGGTATCAAGTTGGAATGAAATGGACAAAATAAGTTATAGCTGTATAAACATGTCTATTTAAATATTTTAAGAACAACAATTCAATTAGATAAAATAGATGTTTTTAATAACAAATATTAATATCAAATAGCTCAGGTTTTACTATTTACCTAGTTGTTTTCGTAACCTAAGGGCAAAAGTATAGCTGTTTATTTTTAGTATAATTATAAAGTATTTAGTTTTAGAGCATCATATTCTCAAAAATTGGTATGGCATAACGTACAGTAAGAGGGATCAATAAAAACATAATTCAAGTACCTATTTTCTTCTTTACCAGGATTACTAGTGTACATCAATTAAAGTCAACTTCTAATGACAATATTCTCTCTGAAACTGTGGGCATAGAGTAAAAATATACAACAGAAATCTTTTTATCCAAAGGTAATTAAGATTTAGCTGCCACACGTTAAATGCTCCAATATGTTATAAAAAGTGAAGGCAATATCACTGCCAATTTAAACACTCCATGTTATCATTTTAATTGCAATACAGCAACAGGATGTTGTGATTCTATTAATATACATTAAAACTTTCAAAAGCAAGTGAAAATTAGAGAATAAGAGTACGATATCTGGAGCCAGACCATCTGGGTTTGAGTCATGCCTCTGTCCTTTTCAAATTGTGTGACCTTGGGGAAATTACTTTAGTTCTGACTGTTTCTATTTTGTCCTCTGTTAGGTAAGATTGATAATGTAATAATGCTACTACCATCCAAATAAGATTTCTGTGGTAATTAAGTAAATTAATATGTGCTATGAGCTTAAAGCTGTACTAAGAACAAAAAGTATTATCTTATTATTAGCTATTAATACAATTTCTTTTTTCTGTATATATTGATGCCAAGTTGTCATCATGTTAATGATGTGGAGAGAAAGATTTGGAAGGGCAGTATGACGTGTTTTAATGTAAGCAATTGAAAATGCATACAATACCATCTTTAGAGCTACTGTGCATTTTTTTCAAAGAAAGATTCAACACTGCCTTTGCCAAAATAATAGCTAAAACTCACTCAATTTCAAAACTTTTATTAATGATGTAACCTGAATGAGAACACACGTAAAATAATTTGATATTGCACTTACGTTCAAAAATATTTAAACAGTGGAATTTATTTTCTTAAAGATGCATGAAGACTCCATGTTCTGAATGTTTATTTGTATAAATAATTTAAATATTGCATTTGTAGGCCATGGGGATTTCAGTGATAAATACATGTGCCCAAATTATACACCTAAAGAAGAGTAACATGATTTTTTATTGCAGTATATTTTACTTGTAAGAGTAGAAGTATACAGTGGTAACTTCTCAATGTCACCAAAGCAAAGTAATAGTATGGGAAACCCTAGCATTTTCTTTCTATTTTTAAAATTTAAGTTGATTGTTTCATATTTTTAAATTACCTTTAAACAAATGTGTATTATTCATACTTCACTATGTGCAAGGTAATATACTGGAAAAAAAACTGAGTATTAACAATGTGTTATCATGGACCAGTACGGAAACATAGCATCTATTTTAAAAATTAGTTAAAATTAACATTTATGCCTACCTCATCATTTCTAAATTTTTCTATAAACGTGAGAAAAGAATTATTTCTAGTGATTTTTACAAAGATGCATATTTTCCAAAATATTTATTCTAACTAGCTACTCTTTTCTTGTAATTTTAAGAAAGCATCATATATATTTTATGTTTATATCCTACACAGTTTAGCTATTTTAATGGAAAAAATATTAAGTAATATTTTAGAATTTAGGTTATGTTTATTTAATTATATCTGAAACCAAAAAGAGATAGTTGTGATGCATTCGCCTATTTAATTATGTTAAATTTGCAAAGTTTCTAGTAGTGCTTGGCCTGTAAAAGACTTCCAAATAAAATACAAGCATCACTAGTATATAGTTACAACTGTTGCATCAAATTGCATCAACTTATTTTAACAGAAATTTATTTTGTTTCTTTGCCTTTTCTCTATATTGTAAAGGAGGTAAAAATTTCAGGGCAGAGATATATTAGTGAATAAACAAAATTGCATCACATGCAGAACATTTTATGTAATAAATCTCTTTGGAATTACAGAGTATCAAATGTCAAAGAGTAAAATGGACCAGGACAAAATTATGCTTTTCTATTTAACTGTAGATGATGTAAAATTGGTTTGAGTTAGTGAGAATATTCCTTGTCTCTAGCCCTAGTAAATCTGGAGGATTATTTTCCTTGTCTTTAATATTATAGGAGCGTGTTTCAAGGTTCACAAAACACAGTGAAGTTTTTCAGAACTTTAAGTATTGCCAGGTCATAGTAGCTTGAATTTACGTGCCAAAGAACTATTTTTAGAGAGAAGTAATAAATTATCAATGTGTAGTCTTTCATTTTTTGTTGCTTATGAATTACTCACATTTAATAGGTCCAAGATTCTGATTTAATTTTTTTCTCAGTCATTTTTGTATTACATTGATGAAGTATTTCTTGTGTTCAAAGAATACAAGGTTTAGGTAAACAATTAAATTAACAACATTTATTTAGAACTAAAAACTGTTTTTTCATTTAAGTACTTCAATAGATAAATGTATTTATCCTTTTGAGAAAACATTGTGGGTGACATTTTCTGAAAACTTTGTCATTTTGTAAATATGGTATTTTCTCAAATTTAGCCAGATAGAAAATTCTAGTGTCACAGTTTGTTTTTCTCTGACTTCTTTAAATATATTCTTTTCTGCCTTTTAATGCTGTAGATAAGAAGTCTTAACAACTATTACTCCGCCTTCTGTAGGTAAAAACAACTTCTCTTTCTCTAAAAGTTTTGTCTAACTCACAAAAACTCTTACTAACATATGTACAATTTTAAATACTGTTTTCCATTAAGAAACAGGACTTTGACATAATTCTGTGAAAGCTATGTTTGAATCTGATTTTGTTTCAAATTTTTAAATTTGGTTAATATATTATGTGCTTTTTGTTAGTAATTTTGTAGCAATTAAAAAATACAACTTAACTAATGATATTGCTCTTATTAATATGTCTCCATTAATGTTATAGAATTATGATAAATATTAAACTAAAATGCAATTAGGAAATGAAATATAAATTAATTACTTATCTTTAACAAGTTAGAATATAATTTTAAATGATGATGAGAACACTTTACTATTTTGTTCATAATATTTACTGAATGTCAGGTATTGCATTCCAGGCACTGTTAAAATCCTGGATAATGCAGCAGGACATAAAAGACAGTGTTTGGGCCAGGCACCATGGCTCATACCTGTAATCCCAGGACTTTGGGAGGCCGAGGAGGCCAGATCACCTCAGGTAAAGAGTTCGAGACCAGCCTGACCGACATGGAGAAACCCCGTCTCTACTAAAAATACAAAATTAGCCGGGCGTGGTGGCGTGCGACTGTAGTCCCAGCTACTCAGGAGGCTGAGGCAAGAGAATTGCTTGAACCCAGGAGGCGGAGGTTGCAGTGAGCTGAGATTGTGCCACTGCACTCCAGCCTGGGTGACAGAGTGAGACTCCGTCTCAAAAAAAAAAAGAAAATGTTGGATCCCAGTGTTTAATATTCAACTGAGAGGAGATAGGCAATAAACACATTAACAACAATGATAACACAAAAATAATTTAATTAGAATTTTAAAAGACTAAGAACGGCAGAATATTCTCCTGGGTGAGCAGCTTTATCATATTTAGGCATAGGCAATATTTGGAGGTTATATGAACAACTGAAATTTAATAGTGGTTTCCTGAATGGAGAGTAAGTGAAATTCTTTTAAAATGAGAAAACAAAAAACAAAAATCACATTTTTGTGGATGAAAAACAATACATTGATTTGTTCTTTCATTTTATTTTTCATATCTATTTCATGTATTATGAGCAATATAATTTCATTAATTATTTTGGTTAAAAAAAGTAGAATAACAATCATTCCATCTATGATGATCATAGCACTTTTTGTCGGTTTCTTAGAAACAGCCTCCTTTAGGAATACACGGTGGTTAGATTTGTGTATATGATTGCAATGTGCAGCAGAGCTTTCAGAAAACAGCTCAAAACTCAGGCAAAATTAATTCTTCCACATTTAGTCTTTATCGTGTTTTCAGTAACATTTGGAGGGAAGGGTGATGAATGGCTAAAATTCATCTGACTTTAATAATTTCTTTGGCCTACACTTTTGATAATTTACCAAATGGATAAATATTTGAGTAAAATTATTCTCCATAAAAAACACAAATATAAAATTTTTAGTCCTTATGGCATATGTATAAATACATTTTTTTATTATGGATTCCATAAAAAGTAAATTTAAAGGCCGTAATTGAAAGGTAATAATTCTGCAGTTCTTAGTCTTAAATCACTAGACAGTCAGGTGCGGCGGCTCACGCCTGTAATCCCAGCACTTTGGGAGGCTGAGGCGGGCCGATCACGAGGTCAGGAGATCGAGACCATCCTGGCTAACACGGTGAAACCCCGTCTTTACTAAAAATACAAAAACTTAGCTGGGCATGTTGGCGGGCGCCTGTAGTCCCAGCTACTTGGGAGACTGAGGCAGGAGAATGGCGTGAACCCTGGAGGCGGAGCTTGCAGTGAGCCAAGATCGCGCCACTGCACTTCAGCCTGAGCGACAGAGGGAGACTCCGTCTAAAAAAAAAAAAAAAAAAAGAAAGGAATCACTAGACAATAAACATTATTTTAACTAAATCTTACTTGAAACTAAAATTAACTTAATGTTAACGTCTTTTGCTGTCTAACTAGATCCTGAATGTCATTTCCTTTGGACCTACTGGAAATTTACTAACGGCAAGAGTTTGGATCTGGGACTAGATTGAAAGGACAATGTCACTTTCCACTGCAACACTGTTATCCAGATAGGAGCGACATGAGCATGGCATCAGCCACCTGCCTAAAGAGAAAATGGGGCCAATTGGCACATGTACAAAACAGACATTTTAAAGCTCATTAGGAAAAGAGCCGGCAAGCAGCAGTCATTTTCTCTGATAAAAATCCCTTGATCTTTTTAGAAGAAATGTCTTTTAATTGTATGTAGGAGTTCAAATGCACCACAAACTATCACAGTGTATCAAATCTCTATGCACTCTTACTACTGCTTAAGTGTAACGTTTCCATTATTCTAATTTAGTTAATTACACTGTACCTACCTAAATTCCCATGGCAATTTTCGTTGGATGTAGCAGTTAATTGCCTTGTTCCAAAGAGACATTATCGGGGGCTGTTAAACTGCTACTGTTCTCAACTTCGCAATGGTTGCTTTCAGTTTTGCTTGGAATGGGTTCCTGGGTCTGTGTCTTAGAAGCCATTTAAAAGCTTAGAATCTATATGTTTTAATTCAGTTCTAATAGTTTTAATATGTCAATTAAGGTGTATATTAGTTCTTGAAATGTCTTATCCTTGATCACACTTTTTTTTTTTGGCATTAAGGTAGTGTAAATTAAGTTCCAGTGTTTTATTTAAATTTGGGAGATATATTTATGGTATATATGTGCATGGTCAAATAGCTAAAAAATACAGTAGGAATTATATGTAAGATGAACATGTTTTTCAATTAGGTTAGAGTATAGAATTTAAACAGAATGTATAGCAATGGTAACCTGACACAGGTTATATTTTTTACATGTTAATTAAGCATAAATGTGGTACACGTTATGTAAATGATGACATTTCACTTTTACATAAAAATCAGACACAATGTATTCTAGGAGTCAGGTGTAGAGAAGAAAAAATGAACTATAAAAAAGAAAAAGTCAGCTCCATAACCACAACTGAGACTCCTTAACCTATGCTGACAGAAAAAAAGTGGGTTTTTCCAGGGATTTAGCAAGAAGTGGCTAAGAACATAGAAATAAATGGTGCCTAAATTTTGCAAGTCTTGACCACAAACTGGTTGTATCTCTGTCTCTTTCTCCAAAGCTCCCAGCCATAGCAGAGAGTAAAACCAGCAACTGTTTCCTTTATTGCTGCTGACTGGGCACTATTTTGTTGGTGCCTGAGGCACAGTCTTCTGTAAACTATTTTATGTTATTTTATCAATTTGTCAGACTTTTATTTTAGGTTCACGGTACATGTGCCGGTTTGTTGTATAGATAAATTGCATGTTGTGCAGATTTGGTGTACAGATTATTTTGTCGGCCAAGTGATAAGCATAGTACCTGATAGTTTTCTGATCCTCACTCTCCTTCCACCCTCTACCCTGAAGTAGGCATCAGTATCCATTTCTCCCTTCTTTGTGTCCACGTGTACTCAATGTTTAGTTCCCACTTACAAATGAGAACATGTGGTATTTGGTTTTCTGTTCCTACATACAAATACATTTTAAAGAAGGAGAAGACAACTTTTATATTAAGAAGTAGAGGGTATTTTGTTTGAGTTTCTGGCAATTGTCCTATGTGTCTCCCGACAGGAGGGTAAGAAGTACAGTTTCAGCTTTCCCAACTCTAGATGACATTTGGCTAAATACTGAACTTTGATGTCAGCTCCCATAACCAATGAAATAACCAATTATCTTTCTTTCCACAGCATCTCTTCCCATCTCATATTCTAGCCAATTAATTCCAAATTAATATAGAAATTTTTATCCAGCATTCAGACAACTAAACATATTTCTCTCCCTCAAACCTTACCTACTGTCACTTTCACACAGCAGCCCTTGAAACTGCAGACCACCTCTGATCTTCTAGGCAAGAAGCAATAATTCTTTAGTTTAAAAAAAAATGTTTAGTCATTATGAATGCATAATAGTTATATGTGTGCATGGGATACATAGGATATTTTGATACAAGCATATAATACGTAATGATCAAACCAGGGCAACGGGGATATCTCTCACCTCAAATATTTATCATCTCTCTATGTTAGGAAAGTTCCATTTCAGCTCTTTTAGTTGTTTTGAAATATAATATAAATTATTGTTAACTAGAAAAGCCCTATTATGCTACTAAACACCATATTCATTTCCTTCTGTTTAACCGTATTTTTTTACCCATTAACCATCTTCCCTTTGCTTCCACCCTTCCCTACCCTTCTCTGCTTCTGGTAACCATCATTCTATTTTCTGTCTCCATGTACTATTCACAGTAGCCAAGATATGAAGTCAACGTAAGTGTCTTTCAGTGGATGAGTAGATAAAGAAAATGTTGTGCATATGCACAATGGGCTATTATTCAGTCATATAAAAGAGTGAAATCCTGCCATTTCCCACAACATGATGGAACTGGAGAACCTTATGTTAAGTGAAATAAGCCAGATACAGAAAAACAAATATCATAATTTTTAATAATATGTGGAAAGTAAAAAAATACTTTTCCTGACCTCATTGCTATATTTTTTTTATATTTAATACCCATCTTCTACCTTCTATTATTTGTGCAGAAACCTTATCTCCTAGACTGTAACTCTCACAGGCCCAATAATTCCTCATTTCATTTTTCCTAATAGTCACTGCATCAGGTTAATAAATGAATTATCAATTACTTTTTAAAATATATTTAAGGGATTATTTAATGATATGTTTAATCCCAACCACGTACCAACTTCTAATGCTGGTATCTGACAACAGACTGATTTAGGTAAAAACTCAAAACTGAAAGATCATTTCAAACCTGACCTCTTTCTTGGCCGATCTGGTATGAGTTGTCCTGTTTCCTTTTCTGGGACTCAGGTTAGAATACGTAGGAAACTGACTTTGAGATGTATACTAGCTAGGAGAAAGTATAATGGGGAATGCTTCCAGAGAAAGAGGGGAGACTGGGAAAATAGGGAAACTGACTTGCAACTCAATCCCAATAAAGTTCTCAGATAATCCAAAATCTTGCTTGAATGTCGATGGTCCTTTAGAGTTGTCATGAATTGAGGCAATGGAAAAGAGATTTTTGTACTTCCAGTTCAGTTAGTCATCCCATAGATGTGTATAGCCATAAGTGAGACAACTAGAAACTCTTTTCAGTAGGAACTAACCCAGGAAATTTCATTCTTCAGCAGCCAAAACTACTGACAGTTGAAGAAAAGGGTACCTAGATTTCAAAGCATTCATTTGGTAGCACATCCACTATATGGGTTCCTCTCCGCTCACATAAATCTGCCAACTATATCCAGGCTTCACTCCTTTCAGATATGGGACCTGGACTAATCCACACCTCTATCAATTCTACAGTGGTATGAGGAAACTCTCTTCTCTCTTTGTGTTTCACTACACTTGGTCTCACCACTGCCTTCAAGTTGGGAAACACCTTTATGAAGATAAGAACACTTTAATAAAAATCCTCTGTCTAACAAAACCCTTTGTGGGTGGGGCAGATTATCACTAATAAATTACATTGACTTTTTTACATGTAACAAATTCTTCCCAAACAAAAATTTAATTTGTTTGAAAATCCTACTGAGCATCATTTATTTTATATTTTTTAATATAAATATTAAACTAAAATGGAAAGATAAATAATGGGTGTTAAACCTGTACTTCTTATGCATCTTCATTAGTCCATTTTCATGCTGCTAATAAAGACATACCCAAGACTGGGAAGAAAAAGAGGTTTAATGGACTCATGGTTCCACCTATCTGTGGAGGCCTCACAATCATAGCAGAAGGCAAGGAGAAGCAACCCATGTCTTACATGTATGGCAGCAGGCAAAAAGAGAGAGCTTGTGCAGGGAAACTCCCCTTTTTAAAAACCATCACATCTCATGGGACTTATTCACTATCACCAGAAGAGCATGGGAAAGACCTGCCCCCCGCTGCCGCCATGATTCAATTACCTTCCACCAGGTTCCTCCCACTGATGTGGGAATTCAAGATGAGACTTGCATGGGAACACAGCCAAACCATATCATCATTTCATTACAGGAAAGGAAACTGGGTATTTGAAAGAAAGTCCCTGGGATAGCCAGAGGACTGAAGAAGGAAGGAGTCAATGACTTATATGAGTGATAAAGTGAAAACAATTTTAAAAAGCCTGTTTATCTGAAAATCATTTTCCTGAAACCTAACCATTATTTACACTGATGTCATAAAAATATGAAGACAAATTCCAAATAAGTTTTTAATGAAAGTAAAATGTAAGGAAAAATTATTTATTGAACTAAATAATAACTCCTAGCAACAAGGTAGTTCAGGCAATATGCTTATTAGGCATTTCTACATGAAAACACTAAACTAAAGTAAAAAGTGACACAGATGATTGACTTTCACAAAAATATCACATAAAACCGGTCCAGAAATATTAAGACACATATTTAGGCATTGAGTTCCTACATAAGGGGTCTACTAACATTACAGCTTGCTACTGAAATGTTAAGAATTTGTCAGTATGCACACACATTTCCTTACACACACATTTGCACACACCCGTACAAACTCACAGCTCCTGGTTTTGCTAGAATGCACACTCTGGTTCATGTTGGTAGATCAGCTGCTCTGTGGTACAAAAAAAATCACTGATTCACTTTAACTTCCATGGCTCACTGTGTATAGTCAGTATTCCTATATGATAAACTTTATTTCATGGGCTCTGTGAAGACAATTTGTTGGCTTTCAGATCCATTTCTTACTTTATTCTTATTCTGCTCTGTATTGGGGCTGAAAGAGGGGGAGGCTGGCATCTGAAAGAATTTTTTTACAAGTCCCTTTGTAAAATGGCTTCCAACTGTATTCAGTCCATGGAAGGAATCGGCAGGAGGATGTAAAGCCAAAGAATGGAGAAGTCTGGTATTTCTTGTTCTTTCTACTTGTGGTGGCATCACTCTAAGTAGTAGCCAGTGGCTGTGTTTCCAACATGTTTTCAGCGCTTCATGGAGATATACAACTTTGATGGACCCAGCTCTTTCAAGAATCCCCCGTTGTGACTCTAGTATCCACCAGATGATCTGAGTTTGGAGGCACAGGCAATATCTTCTCCTCCCTGTGTCTCCTTAACCCTAAGGATGATGGGAACTTCCTGCTATTGTTAATCTCTGGTCCACCCCACCATTACCAGTTCTAATTTTCAACCTGTTCATTACCTGTGTATCTAATTCCCTGTATTTTCTTATTTCTTTTTGAAATATCTAGAGGGATCCACATTTTTTGGCTGGATTCCAGCTGAAACACACTGAGTAGTGTGCTGTTAATATTTAACAATACATTCAACTGGGATAGAAATTTACCCTCAGAGATTTGAAATTTGCCAACTTTCAAGGTGTAAATACTCTCATTATGGTTAATGTTAAGTTACTAAGATGATGCCATAGAACCTGGACTTGGGAAGAGATGAGCACGATCGGTTCTTGTGACACAGCGTGAGCCAGCTCCTATACTTCACTGTCACGCTTTAGTCATCAGCTGAATTTTCATTGATCATGTTCTTCTATCTTACAGACATTTCTGAATTTTAAGAATTAAAATTGTTGCTACATTGTAAAATCTTCTAATAGGCTTCCTTCCTCAATGAAAATGAGATGACAAATAGAAATTTGGCTAGGAGTTAAAATTTATCTAATCCTAATTAATAATTCTGCCCAAATATCAGATAGAGCAACACTAATTCCCTTTGTATACCCAATGCATCAGTACATTATAACTATGCCATCTTATCGCTTCACCTTAAGAACAAGCAAATCAGTGATGAGAAAATATGACTGCTTTTTGCCTTCAGAATTTGATTAAGACATAAAATTAGGAGAAAAATTTATTAAAATTATTGTAAAATTGTAAGATTATTATCAACAGTTACACTTAATACCTCATTTAAGGAATTTATATACAACATATGTAGATGGATATTTGTAGAAATAACATATGGATCTTAAATCCCTCCTTACATTTTTAAATTTGGGAATATAATAACTATCAACAATACTCCTCCAAAAGATAAAATTTTAGTTAAATGCTGTTCTTACATCATGAACTGTGCTAAGATATTTGCATGCATAATCTCAACTCCCAATGGATATTTGATTCAGGAATCCTACTACTGGGTATTTACCTCGCCCAAAAATTATTATATCAAAAAGATACCTGTACTTGTATGTTTATTGCAGTACTATTCACAATAGCAAAGATATGCAATCAACTTAAATGTCCATCAACAACTGGTTGCATAAAGAAAATGTGGTATATATGTATAATGGAATATTATTCAGCCTTAAAAATGAATGAAATTATGTCTTTGCTACAACAGGGATGGAACTGGAAGTCATTTCCTTAAGTGAAACAATTGAGACACAGAAAGCAAAATACTGCATGTTCTCACTTAAAAATGGGAGCTAAAAAATATGTACACATGGGCATAGAGAATGATATACAATGGAGACTCAGAAGGGTGGGAGGGAGTAGAAATGGAAGACGAGAAATTACTTAATGGGTACTGTGTATGCTTTTTGAAGGATGAATACCCTAAAACCTCTGACTTCACCACTACGCAATCTATGCATTAACAAAATTACCCTTGTCTCTCATAAAATTATATAAATAAATAAATAAATGATAACACGATGTTACAAAGCAAATGTTTCTATTTATGCTATTTTGTAAATAATAAAATAGGCACAAATAAGTTTAGAAAATCTGTCAAATCACATACCTAGCAGTGAACACATATTATTTTATTATATTAATTTCATTCTGTAAATCATCTTTTAGCCATTGTGTTTTATAATCTCTGACCTATTACAAATCATTGCTATATTTAACATACTTCTCTGATTCTAGTGATTGATAAATAAGGACAGTGGTGAATTTATCCTCTCACACAAGAGGAAAATTTAACTCTAAGCAAAAATGAATTTCCAAACTGCTGCGTAAATTGTTCAATATTTTGTCCTTTCGTTTTTGTTTCTTCATTTCAAAAATTTCTTTAGAGATTATATCCTCTTGTGCACCTCAAATATCCTTGAAAATAAAATTGTTCTTAATTTCTTTCCTCCATCCCTTAATTATTCTAAAGGAGTTGAATTACCTGTTGCATATATCATTAATAGTCCTAACCTCATTGCAAATAAAGGAAAAAAATGCAAAGTGAGCTTCTTTTTCAGTACCCATGACTCTCATTAAAGAACAGTCTGCTTTCAAAGAGAATAAAATTCTTAACAATTAGAGTCTGACTTTTCCACCTGGAGCTGCTGGCAAAGGTTAGCATCAAGGTGTGCTGTGACATATTTGTCTTTTTCTGTTTCAAATTGGGATAGAAAAGAGATTCTCACTCTATGAACAAAGGTACATTTTTTGTTGCATGACTTCCAGATGGAGAGGAGCCAGCAGGTATGTTCAGATGATAGGTTTGACTTGCACAGCAGGCTCCAGAGCATTCTTTTAAGCAGTAACTCTGTGTCATTAAAATGTTCATAGGCCTTTGTCACCTTTAATAATAGACAAAATGCCAGGAGCTTCCTATCAATTTTGGTTTTCACCCACTTTGTAACCATGTCTAGAGAACATGAAGATGAGATTGGGAATTACAGATAATTTATTTCCTTAACCACATCAGAATAATTCATTTTAATGCTTAAATAAGTTAGCTTTTGCTACAAAACATTTAAAGCAACGACCATTTTTTGAGGTCACAATTTTGCAATCTGGAAATCTGGGCTAGCCTCACATAGGCACACCTTCTGGTCTGGTTCAGGTTCAGCTGATCACACCTGAGGATGGCTCATGCCTCTGTAGTCAGCTGCTGGGACAGGCAGGGCCTGGCTGAGTGGAGTCTGGAACACTCGAATCTGCTCCAGTTGACCTCTCATCCTCCAGCACACTATCTCATTTTGGGCTCATACTTGTTCTTAGCTTTCCAATAGCCTCAAGACCCAGCATACAGCTCTTGTCACCCTCTGCTTGTGTTATATTTGCTGATGTCCCATTGACCAAAGGAAGTCCCATGACCTGCCCAGATTCAGTGTGTAGGAAACAACCAAAAGGCTTGCATAAAAAGGAATGATTTGTGGTCATTTTTGCAATTACAACATGTCCCTAAAGTTAAAACCAATTGAGTTTTACACCTTTAGCATCCACACTAACCCATCATTTTGTTCTGTTTCTAAGAAAGAAGCTAATGGTCTTCTTTTAGACTGGCCTATAAATGAGCGATGCATATCCTTTGTCCTTCTTTCTGTTTGGAAACTCTCTTCTTTTCAAGTCTCCACTCCTTCCTTTTCGTTGTTGTTAGTTTTTAAAATATTGTATCCACAATCAAATCCAACTCCTATAAAAATTAATAGTAGTATTGTTTTCTAAGCAATTTCTGTATTTTATTTAATAAAATTTATTAAACTTTCTTTACTTCCTAATCAAGGATTTTCTTAATAAACTAAAAAATTTGCCTTTATCAAATACTGCATTGCTTTGATTGGTTTCTGTCTACATTCTACTCACATTCTATGTCTTTTCTTAGTTCACATTCTTCCTAGTCTCCCCATACTTGTGCTGCTATTGATTGTGAGATTATAAGGGCTTTATTTTGCTCCTTTTCACATACTACTATTTTTAATACAAATATTTGTGCCTTCTCAATTTATTCATCCAGTTATTGGCCTTAACCTTAGATTGTTCTCTAAACACACTGGTCTTAAGACACAATAAACTCATTTTGATACCTTTTACCTTTACTCCAGTAACTTAAAAGCGATATGTTCATACCAACTTTTTCCACTGCTCTATTTCAAATATTTTTCTGTGAAATAAGAGGCTGCTTGGCTTTTAGTTATGCTATTTATTTTTAAGTGCCAAACACCATAATAATAAGGAAATATAAAACAGGTTTAATAATGTTTTTGAACTAACCAGATATAAGCATAGAAAAACAAGATTCTATCCACACCTCAATCGTATGTGTAGTGACAACGAAACATTAAAAATCAGTTATATTCTAGCCAATGATGAACACATATTACAAGAAAAGAAAATGAGAAGGAAGAAACAGAAATAGGAAGCCTAGCAGTATTCTGTGGTAAGTAGAAAATTTAGAACCATGGGACAAATTCTGTTAAGGTAAATACATTTTTAAATTTAAAGAAAATAAAAGGGCTGGGCACGGTGGCTCATGCCTGTAATCCCAGCACTTTGGGAGGCTGAGGCGGGCAGATCACCAGGTCAGAAGATTGAGACCATCCTGGCTAACACGGTGAAACTCTGTCTCTACTAAAAATACAAAAAATTAGCTGGGTGCGGTGGCGGGCACCTGTAGTCCCAGCTACTCGGGAGTCTGAGGCAGGAGAATGGCGTGAACCTGGGAGGCGGAGCTTGCAGTGAGACGAAATAGCAACACTGCAGTCCGGCCTGGGCGAAAGAGCAAGACTCTGTCTCAAAAAAAGAAAGAAAGAAAGAAAAGAAAAGAAGATGTTATTTATAATTTTGTAAATATAGTTGTCAACCATTTCCAATTATCTCATTATCATGATTAACTGGAAAGCTTCATCACAAGCTTCCTGATAAGGAAGCTGCAAAGTTCACTGTCTTTCACAGTGTTTGCGAACTGGATTGTGATTGTAAGATTAATGGCAGCAATATGGTTAGGCTTTGTGTGCCCACTCAAATCTTGTTTTAAATGGTAATCCCTATAATCCCCAAATGTCTAGGGAGAGAACTGGTGGGAGGTGACTGGATCATGAGGGCAGTTCCCTCCATGCTCTTCTTGTGATAGTGAGTGAGTTCTCATGAGATCTGATGGTTTTATTGGGGGCTCTTTCCCCTTGGCTACTCACACTTCTCTTTCTTGCCTGCCACCATGTAAGACCTGCCTCTGCCTCTCCTGCCATGATTGTAAATTTCCTGAGGCCTCCCCAGCCATGAAGGACTGTGAATCAATTAAACCTCTTTTCTTAATAAATTACCCAGTCTCAAGTATGTCTTTATAGCAGTGTGAAAATGGACTAATACTGGCAGCTTGCTGTGTCTATTTTATTATACTAGAAGGAAGGTTGATGCCATTGTTCACAAAGTATAGTGAAGAGGCTAAAAACAGACAACCTTCATATTTTTTTAAGACCTGGGACTGAGAAGGGCTAAAAACTTAGCTCTTATTAGTTATAACAATTCATATTTAACTATTAGCCTTTCAGAAATTCTAACTTCTATTCTTTATTGTGTGTGTGGTGGGGGTGGGTGGTGGCTGTTTGTCAGTACACACACACACACACAAACATTCCACTGCTTCAAGCTTCAGTATCTAGGTACTCAACCCGTACTGTCATAATTGGGTTGTGTGTAGTAATACTAGGGAATGATAGAAAACAGGAGATAGGTTAGTTCAACTTTTTACTTTTTTCAACTTCAAGGGACAGGAATCCAATTATAGAAAACAGGCATTTAGCTTTTTAATAGGTTTTTTTTTTTATTTTCTCTGTGTGTAGATACAGACACAGATGCTAAATTTTCTACCACTCTTATCAAAAGACAAACCACTGTCTTCCTGCTTCTGAAAGATTGTGTTATAATATGGTTGTTACATGTTATCCTGATTACTTTATCCGGAGTATTGTTAGTTTTCAGGAAACTCTCAATGTTTTTTTTTAATTTTTCTGTTTTACTTTAATTTCTGGGATACATGTGCTGAATGTGCAGGTTTGTTACACAGGTATACACGTACAATGGTGGTTTGCCGCACCTATCAACCCTAAAAATCACGTAGGTTTTAAGCCCTGAATGCATTAGGTACTTGTCCTAATGCTGTCCCTCCCCTTTCTCCCCACCTGCTGATAGGCCCCAGTGTGTGATATTCCCCTCCCTGTGTCCATGTGTTCTCATTGTTCAACTCTCACTTATGAGTGAGAACATGTGGTGTTTGGTTTTCTGTTCCTGTGTCAGTTTGCTGAGGATGATGGTTTCCAGCTTCAGCCATGTCCCTGCAAATGGCATGAACTCATTCTTTTTAATGGCTGCACTGTATTCCATCGTGTATTTGTGCCACATTTTCTTTATCCAGTCTATCACTGATGGCCATTTGGGTGTGTCCCAAGTCTGGGCTATTGTAAATTGTGCTGCAATAAACATACGTGTGCATGGGTCTTTATAGTAGAATGATTTATAATCCTTTATGTATATACTCAGTAATGGGATTGCTGAGTCAAATAGTATTCCTGGTTCTAGATCCTTGAGGAATGGCGCCATGCTGTCTTCCACAGTGGTTGAACTAATTTACACTCCCACCAACAGTGTAAAAGTGTTCCTATTTCTCAACATTCTCTCCAGCATCTTTTGTTTCCAGACTTTTTAATAATTGCCATTCTAAGTGGTGTGAGATGGTATCTCATTGTGCTTTTGATTTGCAATTTTCTGATGACCAGTGATGATGAGCTTTTTTTTCTTATGTTTGGTGGCCGCATAAATGTCTCACTTCGAGAAATGTCTGTTCTCATCCTTTGCCCACTTTCTATGGGGTTGTTTCTTTTTCTTGTAAATTTGTTTAAGTTCCTTGCAGATTCTGGATATTAGCCCTTTGTCAGATAGATAGCACATCAAAAAGCTTATCCACCACGATCACATCAGCTTCATCCCTGGGATGCAAGGCTGGTTCCACATACACAAATTAATAAATGTAATCCATCACATAAACAGAACCAATGAAAAAAGTCATGTGATTACCTCAATAGATGCAGAAAAGGCCTTCGATAAAACCCAACACCACTTCATGCTAAAAACTTTCAATAAAATATGTATTGATGAAACATATCTCAAAATAATAAGAGTTATTTACGACAAACCCTTAGCCAATATCATACTGAATGGGCAAAAGCTGGAAGCATTCCCTTTGAAAACCAGCACAAGACAAGGATGCCCTCTCTGACTATTCCTATTCGACATAGTATTGGAAGTTCTGTCCAGGGCAATCAGGCAAAAGAAAGAAATAAAGCGTATTCAGATAGGAAGAGAGGAAGTCAAATTGTCTCTTTTGCAGATGACATGATTGTCTATTTGGAAAACCCCATCGTCTCAGCCCAAAAACTCCTTAAGCTGATAACTTCAGCAAGGTCTCAGGATACAAAATCAATGTGCAAAAATCACAAGCATTTCTATACACTAATGATAGATAAGCAGAGAACCAAATCATGAGTGACCTCCTATTCCCAATGTTTTTTAAGTTAATTACTAAGGATCTCATTTATATAAACCCCAATTCCTTTTAATTAGGAATACCAAAAGCACATTTTACATATTTATATTCTTCTTGAAGACTGAAAAGTCAAGAAATTAAGATTCTTAATTACCTAAAATACTGTTTTCTTTGTTTGGGTAGCTTATATATTCTCATGTAGCTATCTGTCGAATATATTCTCGATGTCTATGACATCATTTTACCCTCTCAAAATTATATATATTTGGCTAGGCAAAATTATAAAATTTCGAGAAATGTATTTAAAAAGATAGATTCTTATCAAATCTAGTCTCCCTGAAGTTTTTAAACAAATACCATATGATGAAAATATGTATGAAATAATCTACTTACTTTCTGTTCAAATCAGGAAAAAAATAAACTGAAACAAATATCAAATTCTTATTCCTCATAAGTGGCTAAGAGTAATTCATTAAGTTAGAGAGAGTCCTGTACAGTGCGTGATACACAAATAACAGACCCATGTTTCACGTAATGGAATGAGAAAACTGTACAACTTGATTAATTATGCAAGTTCTTGTGACTTCATGCTGGTGTAGACTTATACGAGTTAGTGTAATTGAAAATTAACCTTTTGTTACATACAAGTAAAATTATTTGACTAATTTTATAGAAAAATATCCACAATTACATCAAAAGAACTATCTGAATAAGTATCAAAATTTTACATTTTGACTGATATTATAGAAGAAGAGTGGTTTTGAAACAAAATATAAGTTGAAAGTAGCCTTTAAAGAAATCTATTAATGATATTTAAGTTAAAGATGAAATAACTGAAGCCTTGAAATATTTCATTTCTACATATTTTCACTGTAGATATTCACGTTATAATGAATGTAAACCAAGTTTTTACAAGTAGAATTTCAACATATTGAGTAGAATATTTATCTTTATTTATTATTCACCACAATTTCAGTATTATAGATACTGAATATATGTCTAAAAGACCATTAAAGCAAGGAAACAAGAATTTCCATTAAAAAAAAATTCGTACTGGGTACTTCAAGAAAATATTCATATGGTCATTTCAGAAGAAAATAGAAATGTTTGAATTTCTTATAGTTTTACTTCAGCTTTGTGTGATTTTATTTTGAATTATGTGTTGAGGATTGATGTATCTTTCCAATGTTAACAGCTACTTAAGATTTTCTGGGTACTTCACTCTTTCCTTCTAATTTCTGAATTTACTGTACCCCTAGCCAATGCCATCAGGCTTTGTGTCTTATTCTTTCTGTAGAGAAGGAATCCTTATTTTCTTTCTTCATCTGAGAAATTTTTGTCTAACCTTAAACACTCAATTCAAGTAGTGAAGTCACCCTTGATTATCTGTGTTATATTCTTATAACACACAATTTTACAATAAAAATTAGCAATTTAAAATACAGTTTCAGCTATAATTATTTGTTCTTAGAGCTGTATCCCACAGAAGACTGTGAACTCAGTGGGTCAATGATAAAATTTTATTTCTATGGAGACTATTATAAGTTACTGGTGCATAGTGACAAGCAAATATGTGCTGAAAGAATGAACTCATTAATGTATGAATAAGCTAACTAATTAATAGCTGAATATGTGAAACAAAAGGATGAAAGCATGTATAAATAAATGAATATAGACATTGAGTTTATTAGTTTGGGCTATATTAGACTGATGTTTTCTTTTGTTACTTCTTATTTTTAAAAAAGTTAGATGAAGATGAAGGAATCCCAAGATTAAAGGTTTCTTCAGTATTCTTTGATTCCATTGGGGTCTAGTTTGTAGTACCCATATGTTCCTTTAAAATCACAGAAAATAAAATAAAGAAAAATAATTTAAATATTCTCTAACATTTTATTAACTAAAACTTTCAACAATGTGTATATACATGCTTTGGTTTGTGTGTGTGTCTGTGTGTATGTATGTGTGTGTGTATATATATATACCCACATAAAATATGCTATGATATTGAGTAACTCTGGAAAGAAAATGTATAGAAACATAAAAGAAATAAAATCAATCACATAATGTCATAAGGGTTATGATTTCCACTATATACGGTTTTATAATGCCTATATTTTAAAATGAGAAAGGTGAATATATCTTATTAACACTGGTTTCCTGCAGACATCTTTTTGGAGAAGAAATATGTAAAATTAATATATGACCACTCTAAAAGGCAAATAATGAATGAATTATTAGAAGTGATAAAATGTATTTTTTAATGAAAATAAAAATATATACGGCAGTGCTTGTCTATTAATTTCTCCTCAGCCTAAATCTACTCACGTACAAACCTGGCTTGTTGATTGAGTTGTTTCATTAACGATATGAAATGAGACACATGGAACACTTGGGAAAACAGCAAGATTTAGAAGCAAAGAGTGAATTCAAAGAGATGATTTGAAGGTTATGTGGTAAAAGTTCAGTTTCTTCAACTAATTAGGGCTGTTGGGACTCTTACAATATTTAGTTTCTAGGTCAAATTAAGTTTTGTGGCTTATTCTGTAGCCAAGTGAAAAATAAAGTTAATAAATATTTTATAATACAATTATTTTCAGTTGGTAATGTCATCACTTATTTCCTTTTTACTTTCTTATTTTCTTTTTTCATCAAAAAGAATAGCAGATAGTTAAAAAATGTAATTTGCACTACTACATTTTCATATTTTGAACTTCTATTTTAAGAAATTTAATAAATGTTAGTGTGATATAACATTTAAATTACTGGCTGTATTTTATTATTAGAATCTAACTAATGTAACCACCATAAATTAGTTGCCATTCAAAAATTCTTTACCAAAAACATATACGTTGCAAGAGAACTAAACCCAAAATTGTTTTACCTAATGATTTTATATCTAGAGTTGAAACTCCAGCAGAATAACATCATTGGTTATGATCAATGAAAAGCATTTTGATTCTATCACATGTGTCTTATTATTGGGGGGTTGGACACTTCCAATTTTTCATTCTATTTCTTTTGTTCTTTAACAGTTTTATTGTGACACAAAAAAGGCATTCAGACAAAAGTATAAAACATAAATGCACAAGTGAACAAATTATCTTAAATCAAATACCCAAGTAAAACCTTCTGTCTGAAGATACAAAGTATTGTCAGAAATCCCAATTCTGCCAAAATCTTCTGACAAATCTCAACTGACAAATGTCAATTATCTACTTGACAGGGATAATTATAGTATACCTTTTTGGTAATCACTTTCTTTAACCACCTAAGTATGCAACTTTATACGAGGTAAGTTTGGTTTTGCCAGTTTGATACTCTAAAGTGGAATCACACGGTACATTTTTTGTGTGTTCTGTTTCTTTTCCTCAGCACTGGATTTTTAAAAGACATTTATATGGCAAAAAAACATATGAAAAAAACCGCATTATCACTGGTCATTAGAGAAATGCAAATCAAAACCACAATGAGATACCATTTCATGCCAGTTAGAATGGCGATTATTAAAAAGCACTGCCCTATACATTTTTATTTTCATTAGAAAATACATTTTATCACTTCTAATAATTCATCATTTGTCTTTTAGAGTGAGCATATATTAATTTTACATATTTCTTCTCTAAAAAGATGTCTGCCAGGAAACAGTGTTAATAAGATATATTCACCTTTCTTGTTTTATAATATAGGCATTATAACACTGTATATAGCTGAAATCATAACCCTATGAAATTATGTGATTGAGCTTATTTCTATTGTTATGTTTCTATATATTATCTTTCCAGAGTTACTCAATATACTATGATATATAGATATATTGATATACATAGATATAGATATGAACATCATAGCACAATGTGTGTCATTTTGGTTTTAGTCTTCATTTAAGATTTTTTCACTACAACTGATATAGAACATTTTTCATATTTTTCATATTTCTCAGTATGTTTGTTATCCATTTGGATTTTCTCTTTTATAAAATTCTTACTCAAGTCTTTTGCATTTTTTTTCTATTGAGTTCACTCTCTTTATATAATGATTTGTAGGTATTTGTTGATTCTGCACATAGATTCTCTAACTATTGTATGTATTGCAAATGTATTGTCTTGCAATTTGGCTTGTGTTTTGTTTTTCCAACTTTGATATGTTTTGATACACAAAAGTTTCACCTTAATTAAAAACGTATCAATCTATTTTTATATTTAGTGCATTTTTTGTCTTGTTTAATAATGTATCCTATTTTAATTATGCCATCCATCATCTGGATTTCAAAAAATGTTCTGAGGAATGTGTTCAAATTGTTTTTATTTCCTCCATATGCATATTCAATTCTCTCAATACTATTTACTGTGAAGACTGATAATGTTTTACTGTTCCACAGTTCTACCTTTTTCATAAATTTTATTTCACATATATGTTGGTTTGATTAGGTGCAATTCTACTCCATTCTGCTATTCTATTTTTCTTGAATACTTGGGAGAGAAAAATATCTCACTTTGTATTTTCATAAATATTAGAAAATGTTTTCACTTTTAAATCATGACCAGATGTTGAACATCAGCGGCAACTATGTCTCTTCATCCATTGTTATGACTGATGTTCCTCCTTAATTCTGCTATACTCACCTGCAGTTCCTGAAACAATCAACTTGGTCAGGACATATGACCTCTGTCAACCATGGGAGATTCGTTTTGCAAATCATTTGTTAACAAATTTTGCATTTATGTCCATGAAAAAGTGGCCTTTTTTCTATTTTCCCTTAACCTTTTTGTCTGTTTTGATATAAAGTTTATGCTAACATCATAAAATAAGCTACTTAAGTACTTTAAAATAAGATACTAATTTTTTTTCTAGTCCCTGGAAGACTTTGCATAAATTTGACTATTAATTCCTAGAAAGAATGTTTTTGTATGTCAAAAATATTTTAACTATAGATTTGACTCCTCCTAGCTGGTTTAGAGCAATTCAGTTTACTGGGGGTGGGGAGACAGGGGTTGCATCATTTTAATGTTTATTCTCCTAAGCATTTAATTTTAAATACAATTACAAATATTTTGGTATACAGTGTGCAAATTTTTTTATCTATATCTACATGAAATGTACTCAGGTCAGATCGTCATTTCTGATATTTGACTTTTTGAGTCTTCTTTTTTGTTTTTATCAGTCTTTCCAGAAGTCTATCAATTCTTTTTTTTTTTTTTTCCGAGATGGAGTCTTGCTTTTTTTGCCCAGGCTGGAGTGCAACGGTGTGATCTCGGTTCACTACAACCTCTGCCTCCCGGGTTCTAGCAATTATCCTGTCCCAGTCTCCTGAGTAGCTGGGATTACAGGTGCCCACGACCATGCCCAGTTAACTTTTTGTATTTTTAGTAGAGACAAGGTTTCACCATGTTGATCAGGCTGGTCTCAAACTCCTTACCTCAGGTAAGGCCATCTGCCTTGGCCTCCCAAAGTGCTGGGATTACAGGCATGAGCCGACACACCTGGCTACATATGAATTAATTTAGAAATTTATTTCCAAATTCCAACTATATATAAATATTTTATACTTATGTTTAGGTTATTTTATTGCATAGTTTTATGCAAGAAAAATTAACTATTTTAGTCTTGTTATAAGTTATTATTGCTAATTTGTCACCCATCTTTTCATCTACCCATGTATGGAAAAATGTGATATTTTTTAGGAAATAATTTTATTTATCTCCAAAAAAATCTTACTGTAAGTGAGAGACTTGAAATTTTTAAAGCCAACCATTTAATAAAAAGCCCAGAGGTAGCCTACGCGAGCCCTCATTTATTTGGGATTTACTTTTAAGGCCATCTCAAAGTAGTGATTAGATCACCTGGGTCCTCAATCTCGGCAGCCACAGATTCTTCTAGTTCTGAAAGGCTAACATAAGGACAACTTAAGCTGTCAGGGGCACCTCCAGGTTTCCCAGTGATTTGCTTTGCTCATACTTTTAAATACCAGAATCTCATACTTGTGGTTCTTGTTACGTTTTAGCTTTTGTGGCTATAGTCAGTAGAAAGGGATGGTCTAAATGACCTAATCAGCTATTATATAAAAAAAAGAAAAAAAAGTCATTTTAATTATTCTCAATCAGGTATGATAGCCAGCAGATGACTTGCATGTTTTTTGCTATGAATTCACAGAATTTTCAAGTAAAATTTCTCTTTGCACTTTTACGTCAATTTTTTTTTTTTTGCTAACTCATGGGTAGAAGCTAAAAGATGAAATCTTCCTAGAAATACTCATGTCTTTATAAGTGATACATACAATTTAAAAAAGTCATAAATATGCAAAAATGTTCTCAACATCATTAGATTTTAGGGAAATGCAAAGTAAAATCATTGTAATATTACATACCAATAAAGCAACTAAAATAATAAGATTGATAATATACAATCTAGATTTATTGTGGAGAAACTGAAACTCTCAATTCTGCTGATAGGAATGTAAAATGCTAAAAACCACATTAGAACATAGTTGGGCACTGTCTTAGAGATTAAACATATAATGACCTTATAACCTAGAAAGTTCCCTCTTAGGAGAATTTTTTTAATATACCTTTGTAGAAAGACATATAGAAAAAGTATCAAAGAGGGTTTATTGTTTGAGAATAGGGAGTTGTAATCAACTGGAAAACAGCAAGAAAAGACATTTTGAGGATGATGGAAATATCTTTTATGTTGATTGGTTTTCTAAGAGTTACACCAGTATATACTTGCAAAACTTATTCAACTCTACAATATATATTTTTTCATTTCTTTTCTGTGGAGTAGGCACATTAAATCTCAATTTAAGGCACGAGAACTACGTGATGAATAAACAAGCCTCAGTAGCTGATTCGATCAACTGGAAGAAAGGGTATCAGTGATGGAAGAGCAAATGAATGAAATGAAGTGAGAAGAGAAGTTTAGAGAAAAAAGAATAAAAAGAAATGAACAAAGCCTCCAAGAAGTATGGGACTATGTGAAAAGACCAAACCTACGTCTGATTGGTGTACCTGAAAGTGACGGGGAGAATGGAACCAAGTTGGAAAACACTCTGCAGGACATTATCCAGGAGAACTTCCCCAATCTAGCAAGGCAGGCCAACATTCAGATTCAGGAAATACAGAGAATGCCACAAAGATACTCCATGAGAAGAGCAACTCCAAGACACATATTTGTCAGATTTACCAAAGTTGAAATGAAGGAAAAAATGTTAAGGGCAGCCAGAGAGAAAGGTCGGGTTACCCACAAAGGGAAGCCCATCATACTAACAGCTGATCTCTCAGCAGAAACTCTACAAGCCAGAAGAGAGTGGGGGCCAATATTCAACATGTTTAAGAAAAGAATTTTCAACCCAGAATTTCATATCCAGCCAAACTAAGCTTCATAAGTGAAGGAGAAATAAAATACTTTACAGACAAGCAAATGTTGAGAGATTTTGTCAACACGAGGCCTGCCCCAAAAGAGCTCCTGAAGGAAGCACTAAACATGGAAAGGAACAACCGGTACCAGCCACTGCAAAAACACGCCAAATTGTAAAGATCATGGAGGCTAGGAAGAAACTGCATCAACTAATGAGCAAAATAACCAGCTAACATCATAATGACAGGATCAAATTCGCACATAAAAATATTAACCTTAAATGTAAATAGGCTAAATGCTCCAATTAAAAGACACAGACTGGCAATTTGGATAAAGAGTCAAGACCCATTGGTGTGCTGTATTCAGGAAACCCATCTCACATGCAGACACACACATAGGCTCAAAATAAAGGGATGGAGGAAGATCTACCAAGCAAATGGAAAACAAAAAAAGGCAGGGGTTGCAATCCTAGTCTCTGATAAAACAGACTTTAAACCAATAAAGATCAAAAGAGACAAATAAGGCCATTACATAATGGTAACATGATCAGTTCAGCAAGAAGAGTTAACTATCCTAAATATATATGCACCCAATATAGGAGCACCCAGATTCATAAAGCAAGTCCTTAGAGACCTAGAAAGAGACTTAGACTCCCACACAATAATAATGGGAGATTTTAACACCCCACTGTCAACATTAGACAGATCAACAAGGCAGAAAGTTAACAAGTATATTCAGGCATTGAACTCAGCTCTGCACCAAGTGGACTTAATGGACATCTACAGAACTCTCCACCCCAAATCAACAGAATATACATTCTTCTCAGCACGACACCGCACTTATTCGAAAATTGACCACATAGTTGGAAGTAAAGCACTCCTCAGCAAATGTAAAAGAACAGAAATTATAACAAACTGTCTCTCAGACCACAGTGCAATCAAACTAGAACTCAGGATTAAGAAACTCACTCAAAACTGCTCAACTACATGGAAACTGAAGAACCTGCTCCTGAATGACTACTGGGTAGATAACGAAATGAAGGCAGAAATAAAGATGTTCTTTGAAACCAACCAGAACAAAGACACAACATACCAGAATCTCTGGGGCACATTCAAAGCAGTGTGTAGAGGGAAATTTATAGCACTAAATGCCCACAAGAGAAAGCAGGAAAGATCTAAAATTGACACCCTAACATCACAATTAAAAGAACTAGAGAAGCAAGAGCAAACACATTCAAAAGCCAGCAGAAGGCTAGAAATAACTAAGATCAGAGCAGAACTGAAGGAAATAGAGACACAAAAAACCCTTCAAAAAATTAATGAATCCAGGAGCTGTTTTTTTGAAAAGATCAACAAAATTGATAGACCACTAGCAAGACTAATAAAGAAGAAAAGAGAGAAGAATCAAATAGACGCAATAAAAAATGATAAAGGGAATATCACCGCCGATCCCACAGAAATACAATCTACCATCAGAGAATACTACAAACACCTCTACGCAAACAAACTAGAAAATCTAGAAGAAATGGATAAATTCCTTGACAAATACAACCTCCCAGGACTAAACCAGGAAGAAGTTGAATCTCTGAATAGAACAATAAGAGGCTCTGAAATTGAGGCAATAATCAACAGCTTACCAATACAAGGAGGAACTGGTACCATTCCTTCTGAAACTATTCCAATCGATAGAAAAAGAGGGAATCCTCCCTAACACATTTTATAAGGCCAGCATCATCCTGATACCAAAGCCTGGCAGAGACACAACCAAAAAAGAGAATTTCAGACCAATATCCTTGATGAACATTGATGCAAAAATCCTCAATAAAATACTGGCAAACCGAATCCAGCAGCACATCAAAAAGCTTATACACCATGATCAAGTGGGCTTCATCCCTGGGATGCAAGGCTGGTTCAACATACGCAAATCAATAAATGTAATCCAGCATATAAACAGAACCAAAGACAAAAACCACATGATTATCTCAATAGATACAGAAAAGGCCTTTGACAAAATTCAACAACCTTCATGCTAAAAACTCTCAATAAATTAGGTATTGATGGGATGTATCTCAAAATAATAAGAGCTATCTATGACAAACCCACAGCCAATATCATACTGAATGGGCAAAAACTGGAAGCATTCCCTTTGAAAACTGGCACAAGACAGGGATGCCCTCTCTCACCACTCCTATTCAACATAGTGCTGGAAGTTCTGGCCAGGGCAATCAGGCAGGAGAAGGAAATAAAGTGTATTCAATTAGGAAAAGAGGAAGTCAAATTGGCCCTGTTTGCAGATGATATGATTGTATATCTAGAAAACCCTATCACGTCAGCCCCAAATCTCCTTAAGCTGATAAGAAACTTCAGCAAAGTCTCAGGATAAAAAATCAATGTACAAAAATCACAAGCATTCTTGTACACCAATCACAGACAAACAGAGAGCCAAATCATGAGTGAACTCCCATTCACAATTGCTTCAAGGAGAATAAAATACCTAGGAATCCAACTTACAAGGGATGTGAAGGACCTCTTCAAGGAGAACTACAAACCACTGCTCAATGAAATAAAAGAGGATACAAACAAATGGAAGAACATTCCATGCTCATGGGTTGGAAGAATCAATATCGTGAAAATGGCCATACTGCCCAAGGTAATTTATAGATTCAATGCCATCCCCATCAAGCTACCAATGACTTTCTTCACAGAATTGGAAAAAACTACTTTAAAGTTCATATGGAACCAAAAAAGAGCCCTCATCGCCAAGTCAATCCTAAGCCCAAAGAACAAAGTTGGAGGCATCACGCTACCTGACTTCAAATTATACTACAAGGCTACAGTAACCAAAACAGCATGGTACTGGTACCACAACAGAGACATAGATCAATGGAACAGAACAGAGCCCTCAGAAATAATGCCACATATCTACAACTATCTGATCTTGGACAAACCTGACAAAAACAAGCAATGGGATAAGGATTCCCTATTTAATAAATGGTACTGGGAAAACTGGCTAGCCATATGTAGAAAGCTGAAACTGGATCCCACCCTTACACCTTATACAAAAATTAATTCAAGATGGATTAAAGACTTACATGTTAGACCTAAAACCATAAAAACCCTAGAAGAAAACCTAGGCAATACCATTCAGGACATAGGCATGGGCAAGGACTTCATGTCTAAGACACCAAAAGCAATGGCAACAAAAGCCAAAATTGACAAATGGGATCTAATTAAACTAAAGAGCTTCTGCACAGCAAAAGAAACTACCATCAGAGTGAAAACACAACCTACAAATTGGGAGAAAATTTTCACAACCTACTCATCTGACAAAGGGCTAATATCCAGAATCTACAATGAACTCAAATAAATTTACAAGAAAAAAACAAACAACCCTATCAAAAAGCGGGCAAAGGATATGAAGAGACACTTCTCAAAAGAAGACATTTATGCAGCCAAAAAACACATGAAAAAATACTCATCATCACTGGCCATCAGAGAAATGCAAATCAAAACCACAATGAGATACCATCTCACACCAGTTAGAATGGCAATCATTAAAAAGGAAACAACAGGTGCTGGAGAGGATGTGGAGAAATAGGAACACTTTTACACTGTTGGTGGGACTGTAAACTAGTTCAACCATTGTGGAAGTCAGTGTGGCGATTCCTCAGGGATCTAGAGCTAGAAATACCATTTGACCCAGCCATCCAATTACTGGGTATATACCCAAAGGACTATAAATCAGGCTGCTATAAAGACACATGCACACGTATGTTTATTGCGACACTATTCATAATAGCAAAGACTTGGAACCAACTCAAATGTCCAACAATGATAGACTGGATTAAGAAAATGTGGAACATATACACCATGGAATACTATGCAGCCATAAAAAATGATGAGTTCATGTCCTTTGTAGGGACATGGATGAAACTGGAAACCATCATTCTCAGTAAACTATTGCAAGGACAAAAAACCAAACACCGCATGTTCTCACTCATAGGTGGGAATTGAACAATGAGAACACATGGACACAGGAAGGAGAACATCACACTCCGGGGACTGTTGTGGGGTGGGGGAAGGGAGGAGGGACAGCATTAGGAGATATACCTAATGCTAAATGACTAGTTAATGGGTGCAGCACACCAACATGGCACATGGATAGATATGTAACAAACCTGCACATTGTGCACATGTACCCTAAAACTTAAAGTATAATAATAATAAAAATAAATAAATAAATAAATAAAAATAAATAAATTTGATATTGTGCTTTAACAAAAAAAAGTTAGGTCAGAATAAATTCATTCATTGAATTAAGATTATTTTATTTTCCATATAATTTTATGAGAAAATCTTTTTTCTGCCTACATGTAGGGCTGAATCCAGAATTTTAAAATCTTTCCTGAAAGTGTCATTAAATCACATTAATTAGAAATACAGAAGGCATTTTTCCAAGTTCCTAATTTGTTGAATCATTCTGACAAAAGTAATGAATTATACTACTACATATTAAATAATTCTATTTACCTTTTCATGAATGTATCTATTACTCTTAAAATATTAATTTAATATATGAAGTGTCATTTTAACTGCATGATTTCAGAACCACAGTGTAATACTAATTTAGATATCAAATGTCTATTTTAAAAATGCATAGAACTCTGTATTTACAAATATTTTATTTAATAGAAACTCAGAATGCTGCAGTAGTTATGGTACCAGATGAAGGTTTAATAAATCCTTTTAATTATTTATTAACTTATAACTCCTCATCTTTGGAAGAGTAATATAAATTGATTAAGTGTTTTGCTGGTTATACTGAGAAAAATACATATATATTTAGAAATGTATCTATTATATTTGTCCTAAAATGTTTATAAGAATTATTGTGCTACTAAATATATATATGTTATACATGTTAGAAACTGGCTCAGAAAAAAATTTACTTTTCCATCTAGAGTTGTATTAAGTTACTTTTTTTATCTTTAAAAATGTCCAGACCTTGGGCTTTTTAAAATCCATTGCACATATTTTAGCTTAGCCACCTACCTAATTCTACCCAGATTCTTTGTACTTTCATTGTTGTGAAACTATTATAATCATTCTCAAATTATTATTATTATTATTAATTATTATTATTTCTTGAGACAGAGTCTCATTCTATCACCCAGGCTGGAGTGCAGTGGCGTGATCTCGGCTCACTGCAAACTCCACCTTCCTGGTTCAAGCGATTCTCCTGCCTGAACCTCCCAAGTAGCTGGGATTATGGGCATGCGCCACCACACCCAGATAGTTTTTGTATTTTAGTAGAGACAGGGTTTCACTATGTTAGCCAGGCAGGTCTCAAACTTGTGGCCATAAATGATTCGCCCACCTTGGCCTCCCAAATTGCTGAAATTACAGGCATTAGCCACCACACTGGGCCCATGATTATTAAATTATTAAGTACTCGATGTTACTCTGGAATGAGGTGATTCTTGACAAACGTTTTACATCTTCCAGAATTAGTCAAAAAAGCTAGAGATCATTTGCGCACAGAGGTATGAGAGAAAAATGGAGAATTCAAGGAATTGAATAGTATATGTGCATAGCACTTCTGTGTGTATATGTGTGTGTGTATGTTTCTGTTATTTTATCATTATGTGGGTGTTAGCACATATGGCTGATGGATAATTAAATGAGTGAAGGAATCACTAGCATTGGTGTTGCTAGAATGCTTAAAGTTGGGAGAGATTTGTAAAGATAGGAAAAAGCCCTGGAGTGGTGTCATCCATGGCTCACTTCAGAAAATGAGTATTTTTAATGGAAATAGAGAACAGATGTTGAAGTTAAGATATATTTAAGAAACCAAAATAAAATAATTTTCTAATTGTTTGGATATGAGAAGACACGGAGTAGAGTGTAGAATGAACTTCAGTTTTCTGGTTTGCATGAATGCATGACAGGGGAAACAAAACAAGTGTGATGTAGGAGAAAGATGAAGAGCTTGATGATGGACATAGGGAATTCGCAATATCTCAAATGAAGAACTAAGGATAGAAGGTAGCCCCTACATATTGGCTCCACTTCCTCAACTTATATTTTTCTTTGGCAGAGCACAGACTGATAACCTATCCAACTATTTTAGTGAAACCATAAATGCTAAGGGCAACCAAGATACCAAACCCATCAAATAACACTAAGCATACTGATGGTTGTAGAAATAACCCAAATATACATTTTTAGACTTGATAAAAAGTTACAAAAATCACAGTATCCATAGAAGGAACAAAATAAATAGGTTTTCAACATGATTATTTTGTACTTACCACGTATGAATGACAGGAAATCACTCTTTATGTTCTTTTAAGGTTCGTGAGGGCTTGGTTTTAAAAGAGAAGTTAGAACCCTAAGAGTTTCAAAAATTCAGTAGACAAAATTGTGTAAACACTAAAACTACATTTTATCCTTTTTCTATTGATTTTTTACTGTTAGTTTCTATTTTAAGTATAGTTTGAGAGACATGTAGAATTACAACAGCTTTGCGTATTTCATTTAGATAGATTTTATAACCTTTCATTTTAAATCACTGCATTGAATCAAAGTAATTCATATCGAATTTTGTTCAAATTATATTTATAGTTTGAATAATATTTTATTAGGCATCATTGCTAGAAGTAAAAGCTGTTTGGAAAAGCATAAAGACAAAGAAGGATATATTGAGGGTTTATATGGTATATTTTGAATTCTGCTAAATATTTGTTTTGAGATTGTTTAATTGAAGTTTAGACAAACTGTTGAGGAAGAGAAATATGATTTTAATTTTGAGTTATGTATTTATCATATTTTTTGAAGATAACCAGCTTTTAAGAGCCTGCTCATAGCCTAAGTTTGATATAAATGGGGAATTATATATGCATATAAAAAGCTTTTTAAAACAATACCATAATGTAGAATAAAAATAAAGACCATTGAGTCTCAAATATTTCAAAATTGGAAAATCTTCCTAGTTTAATTAAATTTGTGAAACTAAGTATTTCTTGCATCATTACTATTAAAGGTGAGTTAATTCAAATTAATTTTGTTGTAGATTTAGAACACTCCCATGATCTGATGAGTGCTAAAAATATTTAAAAACTGACATGACGTAGGATCGTCCAGCAATTCAGAAGAGATGACAGAGACTACCAACTCAAATTAAGAAATACACAAGGGAAAGAAATTTTGAAAAAACATAATTTGTAATTCCAAGTTTCCTTCTTTTTATTGGTACACCAGAACAATGTAATTTAGTGAGGCCTGAAAAGAAAAATGATGTGTCATTATGTGTCAAGACCAAGAGTTTTCTTGCTGTAAGCATAAATTCTCTGTGGTTATTGGCATAACTCTGTTTCCATTTTCCTTAATCACAATCTTATTCTTATCTGACAAAATTATCTAATTTAAGTAAGAAGATTTAGAGAAATATTGTAAACTTTTCTGTTAACAATTTCAATTTGTTTCCAGCCACCAAAATTAAAATAATAAACTGATTTTTAAGTCAAATAATTATATAGTCCTTACAACAACTGTTCAAGACAGGTTTCATTTTCCCTGTTTTATAAAGGGGACACAAAGTCATAGAGAGGTTAAGCTGATCATTCATGGTCTCATAGCTAAAAGGTTTTAAACCACTTGTGACCCAGAACTATATATCTCCACAGTTAGCATACTCTGCTCTGCTCCACAATGCACGGCATTGTGGAGAGGTTTTGGACTAGTGGTCAAAGACCTGGAGAAAAAAAAATCCAGCTTTTTAACTTGAATAACTTTTTATGTGTTACCACACTTCTCTGGAAGTGGATTTCTCTGACTAGGTAATTATAGCACTGACTCATAGGGTTCCAGTAAAAATGAAATAAAATTGCCGTAGGCATTCAGTAAATGTGAGTTTCATCTGAGTTACAAGGGAGAACATTACAATAATTTTACACCATGTTTAAAATTATTTTTAAGGGTATAATAAAGTTAATCATTTCTAGTGTTTCTGTGATTAATAAAATTTCTCAGGTAATCTCTCCTAATATTTTATTTTATGAATAACAAATGGGTTTATCGCTTGAATCAACGAGGCAACTCAGTAGGAGGGCATAAAGATTGCAAAAATATTAACAGAGACCTATTCAGTACCTTGGGCAATGGAGTAGCTGTCTTCTAAGTGATAGTGGCTCAGAAATGGCCCAGAGGCTGCTGGGAGCTACTTAATCCTGTATTCTGCTTCCCCATCCGGGAGCCTCCCTCCGCAGAGCTGTTGTACTTTCTGATGCTGTGACATGTAAGATTAAGGGTAATCTTACAGAAACATAAGATACAGATACGAATATATCTTATGATGTATATTTATAACATATTCTTTATATATGACATGTATTCTTTATAACATATATTTTCATCTACAAATACATATAAATTCAAATTTATGTGGATGAACCATTTATATAATGTACTTAATAAATCAAATTATCAGCCAACTAAGTCAAATTTAGAAAAGATAAAGTTTTCTTTAATTATAATTGTTTTTACTCAACTAAGATGACTTGAATAATTATCTTGCTCTCTACTTTTCCATTATTTTTGCTTGACTCTATGCATAAGACAAATCTACCAGATAATTTCAAACAACCATATCCATAATATTTGCATAGAGGTATTATGGCTTCAGTATGTTATGCTTCTTTTGCCTGTTTCAGTGGTATAGTATATTGGCAAATTGCCTTTAACCCAAAGACCTCGATTTGCATAATAATGTGCATAAGGGTTTTAATCAAAAATAAAATCAATTCTGAAATTAATTTGCATCTTCATGATAAATTAGAGAAATTATATGGTAGATGTATACCCCAACAATTAGGACTGGCATTTGGTAAGCATTTTATTTGCTTTATTTTCCCAGGAGATAATTAATATGACCAGGGAAAAGGGGACAGTAGGTTAAGTACCAACAAGAATCATTAATATCTTAAAAACCTCACAATTGACATCACTAACAAATAGAACTGAAATTTTAAAATTATGTTATTAACTTCTCTGTACATATTAAAAAAATTCAGAAATAGATATTACTCTTTCGTACTGAATACATTTTATTCAAAAATGGAATAATATTATATTTCCATTTTATATACATATTTATATACTTGTATAATAAACAAGGAAGAATAAAAGAATAGTCACTGCTTTTTAATAGCTTTACTTAAGTTAAAAGATATCTCTAGTAATTAATGATGTCTCCAGTTGATAAGCTAAAATTTTAACTATACTTTAAAATTCTTCATTAATAAATATTTGTTTTCTTTATTTCTATTTACATGTCAAACCACTGATCTTTCTATAGCTTTATATCTCCGAGTGAACAGAGCACACACATAAAATACAATATTAAAGATAATTTTAATTCAGCCCCTTTTATCATGGCAAAGAAACATATGCTGTAAAATTTCTTATCAAGTTAATGAGACTTTAATATCCACTTCCTCATTTGTTGTTTTTAAGATCCGAAAATATTCAGAATGGACAACATTTCATAAATCCTCTAGGCAGGATATTTTATATAATCATTTTTATAGAATGACTTTGGGCTGTTTACATTCCATTTCTTCATTTATTTTGTGGAAAATGAATTATGCGCCTATAGTTTAAGTGATGTTTTTGTTGATTGAAGCAATCTTATCGATAATTTAGTCAAAATAAGAAAGAATTTTTGATCATATGATTACAAAATCTCATTCTTAAGAGTAATTTTTAATTTGGCCAACTGAGCTCACAATTTTAATGACCAGAAAATGTATAAAGATTGAGAAGAGCAATATCAGATAGAATACAGTCATTAAAAAAATTATATTCTATCTGAATGTAAAATTAAATTAATTTACAATGAGCTAAAATTAAATTACAAATATATAAATACTAACATTTTAAATTAGTGAATGTGAATACTAGCATATTTTAAATAATTCTTTTGAAGTATTAAAGCCTATATGAGAGTGAGGAATTGAATTAACGCGAGCCACTTGTGAAGAAAAATTTTAGTCAAAAGTGTGACATGGAATTTACCAAATAATGATGATAATTTTTTAAAATTGTCTATACCACCTCCAAAAACTACCTCATACTATGTGATATTTTGTATGAAAAGAAAATAGAATTCAGATTGGAAAATGCTATAAAAAATTATGGAGTCACTGGGTTATAGAAGTTAAGAGAAAAGACTCTGGAGCCAGATGGTCCAGATTTAAATTACATAGCTCTGCCAGGAGCTGGGTGAGCAACTTTGGAAGGTTTAGCTATTCTGTCTGGGCCTCATAATTCTCATCTGTAAAATGGAAAATAGTAATATCATATATACTTACTTTATATGGTTACTGTGAAGATTAAATGAATTAATACATCGAAAACACTCAGAAAGTTGCCTGGAAGAGATTAAACACTACATATGTAATTTGCCTTGAAGATGGTGGCTACCAGTAGAATAGTGCAAAGGGCACTGAAGTAAGAACAGGAGCCCTGGTTTCTGGTCTCAGCTCTCTAAGTGAGACAGGGTTGTAGAACCATAAGAAAGTACTGTCATTACATTGATTCTCTTGTCTTTAAAATGAATGAGTTCAAATACATCAGTGATTCTCAACCCTGAATATAAGTAGAACTTTTATGGCTTCTTAAAATTAAATACATATATATATATAAAATATTATACACACACACAGACATGCACACGAGCCATGAACTATACATAAAATCAAGAAAACAAAACTCCTGGTTTAGGCCAAGGTATCAGATGTTTTAAGAACTCTTAGTGATTCTGAAGAGTACTCAGGATTTTTAACATAACCAAAATGATTAATTAGTTCTCGTTTGCTTAAAAAATCCTATCATTCTCATCAATTTAATTCATTCTTACCTGTAATTTTACCTTATAAAGTAATGTATACGTATAACATGTATCTCATAGAAATTAGCTTAGGATAAACTAACAGTTTTAAAACAAATAATAAAGTAATAATAGGTTCATTAAGAATTGTTAAGTAGTGTTATGCAAATGAAGATGTTGATACTACTTTCCATAAATTCTGTTCTCAAAGGGATTTAGTCAGCTGTATAAACTGTAAATGTCAGTAAGCACTATGGTTTGAATGTGTCCCAAAGGCTCTGTGTTACAAAGTTAATCCCCAATGCAATAGCGTTGAGAGATGAGGCCTAATGGGAAGCAATCAGGTGACAAGGGCTCTCACCTCATAAACGGGTTACTGTTGTTAGTGAAGAACTGGGTTGGTTATCAAGAAAGTAGATGTTTTATAAAAGCACGTTTGGCCCCCTTTTTAAGGTCTTGCTCTTGCCCTTTCTTCTTCATCGTGGGAAGTCAGGGACTCCAAACGGAGGTACTGACTGGAGCCACGGCAGAAGAACATAAATTGTGAAGATTTCCTTTTAACATAGACATTTATCAGTTCCCAAATAATACTTTTATAATTTCTTATGCCTGTCTTACTTTAATATCTTAATCCTGTTATCTTCGTAAGCAGAGGATGTACGTCACCTCAGGACCACTGTGATAATTGTCTTAACTATACAAATTGATTGTAAAATGTGTGTTTGAACAATATGAAATCAGTGCAGCTTGAGAAAGAACAGAATAACAGTGATTTTTAGGGAACAAGGGAAGACAACCATAAGGTCTGACTGCCTGAGGGGTCGGGCAAAAAGAGCCATATTTTTCTTCCTGCAAGAGAGCCTATAAATGGATGTGCAAGTAGGGAAGATATCACTAAATTCTCTTCCTAGCAAGGAATATTAATATTAATACCCTGGGGAAGGAACGCATTCCCTGGGGGGAGGTCTATAAACGGCCGCTCTGGGAATGTCTGTCTTATGCAGTTGAGATAAGGACTGAGATACGCCCTGGTCTCCTGCAGTAACCTCAGGCTTACCAGGGTGGGGAAAAACCCAGCCCTGGTAAATTTGTGGTCAGACCAGTTCTCTGCTCTCGAACTCTGTTTTCTGTTGTTTAAGATGTTTATCAAGATAATATGTGCACCGCTGAACATAGACCCTTATCAGTAGTTCTGCTTTTGCCCTTTGCCTTGTGATCTTTCTTGGACCCTTATCAGTAGTTCTCCTTTCTGCCCTTTGAAGCATGTGATCTACTCCCTGTTCTTACACCCCCTCCCCTTTTGAAACCTTTAATAAAAAACTTGCTGGTTTGAGGCTCAGGTGGGCATCACAGTCCTACTGATATGTGATGTCACCCCCGGCGGCCCAGCTGTAAAATTCCTCTCTTCGTACTCTTTCTCTTTATTTCTCAGCTGGCCAACACTTATGGAAAACAGAAAGAACCTGTGTTGAAACACTGGGGGCGGGTTCCCCTGATACTCATCAGATGACATGGAACCCTCCCCAAATCCCAGCACCTTGATATAAAACTTCCTAGCCTACAGATCTGTGAGAAATAAATTTCAATCAAAGGATTTAAGTCAGAGACTCACTGCTAATCTTTATTTTGATTTGTTTGTGAACAAGTAATTATAGGAATTGTCAAGCAATTAGCAAAGCCTTCATGGCCTATTTAAAGATGTAGACTTAATTTATTTTTTTAAGTTGTGGAGAAATGACTTTTTCCTTTTGAGAATTCTCTAAAATTTCAAGTTTTGAAATTGATGCTTGAAATGCATCCAGTATTTTCTCTAGATGTGCTTGGCATGCACATTTTTTTGAGTATGTAAAACATCATTGTTCTCTGAAGAACAGCCAGCCTAATGACTTGAACACAGGTGGAGTGGATTCTCTGACTGAAGATGCTGCTATGTATAATTTTGTTTTTTGTTCTTGTATAGCTTATCAAATCAGATAATTTCTGTAATTTTACATTATGCAAGAGATGGGCCTGTTTTCTGCTAAGGATATGGTATAAAATAAAAGCCAGAAATCTTATGAAGCTCATAAAAATTTGAGATTTAAATACACTCAAGCTAGGCAGTTGAAAGTGATGGCATGGGGCAACCTGCTTGGGTCCCCTTCCATGCTGTGGAAGTTTTGTTCTTTCGCTCTCACAATAAATCTTGCTGCTGCTCACTCTTTGGGTCCATGCTGCCTTTATTAAAAAGAAAAAGAGAGAGAAAAAAAAAAAAAGAAAATGATGGCCCTGCCAGAATAAGCCTTAGGGACTTCAGAAGTCCTCTGTAGTAACAGGGAATATCTCTAACAGAGAAATAAGCTAAGTAATTTGTTGTGTTATAATGAGCAGAAGATTAGAGTCAAGAAGTCCTAGATTTAAATTATTATCATGAATAACTAGGATGAGCCTCCAAAAATTATCTGGTTTCTCCAACATTCAGCTTTTTTATCTTCAAAAAGTGGGATTTGGAAACTAACCAAACCTAATGTGTTGGTTCATGCCACAATATATAGTCACGTGTTGCTTAACATTATGAGAGATGAATTGTTAGGCAATTTTGCCATTGAGTGCACCTCATAGAGTATACTTACCTACACCTAGATGGTAAAATCTACTGCACACCTAGGCTATTTGGTATAGCCTATCACTCCGAGATCACCAACCTGTACAGCGTGTTACTATCCTGAATATTGTAAGCAATTGTAACATGGTAAGTATTTGTGTATCTAAACATATCTAATTATAGAGAAAGCACAGTAAAAATACTGTATTATAATCTTTATAGAACCACAGTTATAGATGCAGTCCGTCAGTGACTGAAACATCGTTATTCAGTGCGTGATTGTATATTCAAAGTGTCTAGCACCATTGCTATATGATATGGTCCTGGCAGCGCTCAAGGAACATCAGTCTCCTTCGCTTTGGCCTTCCTAACGGGAATCCCATTCTTTGGTGCATCAGTATTAGTTTGGTTCTGAGACTTTTTCACCAATATCACAGGTAAACAAAGTGAATGATTATAAGAGTTAGCAGAATTTTCCAGGACAAACTACGAAGTTTCAACCTTAGCCAGATTTGTTCAATAAGTCATTCATGTCAAATAAAAGGAAAATGTTGGTCAAGTTCCCAAATGATTTGAAACAAACTTACTTTATCATGTAAACACTTTATATATCTGATACAAGAAATAATCCATTCTACTGAATACAAATGAATTACACCTTTCTGTTTTGTGTGTGAAGATTAAAATTTTGATGTGCAATGATTAGAAAAAATCTACTAGAAAGCTTTTGCTTCACCTGGAGCAACTCTTTTTCACATCATGCACCGGAAGTAAATCTGACAACTATTTTATATAATTATAATTAATTATTTTTGCTATGTATAATAAATCCACAGAAGTAAAGGCAGAGCTACTTTTATATTAGTTTACGATCATATGGGAAAAATATAATGACCTCAAATTCCATTCAAAGTAATCAGATTAATCAATCATAAAAGTAGCAAAATGAAAAAAATCTACCACAAGTTCCAAAGTAATCAGATTAATCAATCATAAAAGTATCAAAATGAGAAAGATTTATAGGTTAATTCTAAATATCTGTATTATTTTCAATTTATTCAAAGAAAAAAGTTATTTCTATATTTTGTGTATGTTACAAAAAGAAAAACTTCCATGAGAAGAGCCTAAATAAAAGTGCAGTTTGTCTATGGATTTATAAAGAGCTTGGTTCTAAAATAGCCCATAAGCCCTAGTTTTTTATTTTTAATATAATGAAATATAATGAATATAATATAATGTATAATATAATATAATATAATGAAATCAATGTAAATGTTTAACATTTTCTTTAAGTCTGGAAAAACATTTAGAAAATTTACCTTGACACTTCTGTTGTTTATGGTATTACAATCAAATTATCTTTACATTCCTTCTAGGCCAAAGCAAATAAGGATTTAGGATTGTGAAAAGTTTTATTAATTTTTTTTTCTTAACTTTGACCTTTGGCTTCCACTTATTTTTTGGATCATGACATTCATCCTCAACCCTAAATTTTAAAGTATATCATTCTATATTAGATCTTGGCATTTAAAATACTAAAGAATGCACTCTTTAAACAATATGATGTTCAAATATTGTTAATAATATTGAGGACTTCTTTTATATTCCTAGGTCTGAAATAAGATCTCAACTAGAAAAAAATGGGCTTAATTATATAAGGTGAGTGTATGGATTAAATTACCTAAGAAATATGCAAATTATGATTTAGACATAAAATTAAATAGGAATAAATTTAGATTAGTATTCATTTAATAGTGTATTTCTTTCCATTTACCATCACTAGGTACCGAGTAAATTCTATTGAAATCTGAATTGCAATAGTAATATTAATTTACAAAATGAATCAAGAAGTACAAGGATTTTGTTTGGCAAAAGGAGTATAAAGCAACACTTCTTTGAGTGTGTTTTATACAACAATGATCCCACTGGTTCCAAGAAATATTCTGTGAAGGATATAAACAAATATGTATATTCCGCATATTTGAAAGTCCAACAAATAAAACATACACTTTTATTTAAACCAGATTTTTCCAAAATTATTTGGCAGATGGTAAGGGTCATTTCATAAAATTTATTTTCATGAGATGTTTGAGAAAATTAAAATTATTCAGCATTAGCATTAATTCTTTAATGTTATATAATTATTATAAGCACATGCATGGAACTTTAGAATTAAATACACATATTTTTCAAAGAATTGTATCACATATAAAGCACAGACGGCAAAACTACACTTCTTAGAGGACTACAAAGTCCAAAAGATTTCATGTTATTGACCACCATATGATACAGTGGTAAGACAAATACAATCAAATATAAATTAAGACTATGTATTTGGTTATTCTATATAATAGGATAAAATTTAAAATACAACATATATTGATGAATAAAATTGAAAATCAGAAACAAAAAAAAATTACGACCTTGCTAAATATTGTGAAAATCAAGCAGCATTCACCATTAGTTTCACTTCTTTGTCAAAGAGAACAATAACACATTACAGGGATATTTCAGACAGCTTGGCTTTTGCATAATGTATGGCATCATGTTATTCATCAGTGTGCATTCTTTGCCAATCAATGGGACAGTTTCCCATTGTGTAGTGGTGAAAAGGAAGTCTGAATAACTAGAAATAAAAAACAAAGAAAAAAATGGATTTGTATAGAATATTTGTCAAAAAATACCAAGAAAATAATGTTTTATTTTTTAAGATAACATCTATGGTTTAAAGTCAGTTCTCATCCAATATTGGGTTCTATAAGATACAGTATCCAGATCATCACCTCAAAAATTATTTTAATGTCTCCTTAATGTCAGTGAAATTGAGAACAAAGTCTGTCAAAATATTTTTCATGTATAAAAAATGTATTTGAATATTTTAAAGGTAACTAACTCTACAAATAGGAAACTGATTTTTTGAAATCTATCTTTAGTGTTTAGGCATGATAAACTATACACTGCATTGTAATAACTGATCAAAACAAAGCTGACCTTAGGAAAAATTCCCTTTAGCCAAACAGGTCTGGTGATTATCTTAGATAAGTTTCCCTTCAGATTTGCCACATTGCTTGATTTTATATTTTGCCTAAGTAACTGTGTTTCGATATTCCCATACAGGTATGTTCCAATATTCCCACCTGTATATTCCCATACAGGTGGGAATATTGGAACACAGTTACTTTGGCAAAATTCTAAATTATGAATTTATATAACTACTGCATAAAATATAAAGTGAAGCATTTAGGAAGGAGATAGCACTTTTTTACAAAAATCTACAAAATATTTTCAAATGCTTCACCCCACAAAAAATATACATATATATAGATCATTATATGTGTGCGTGTGTGTGTATGCATACACATATACAAGAACATTGAGCACTTGCTGTGTGCTAATCACTGAGTTAGGCACTCAACATGTATCAGTTCATTTAATCTTCAAGATAATCTCATGAAATACTCCATTATCATTTACATTTAGCTTGTGAGAAAACGGCACAAACAAGCTAAATTAGTCTTTTGAAAGTAATAGAATCAGTTAGTGGTAAGGCCAGGAGTTGAACTATGAGAAGTTAATTCCAGGTTCTGGGGCATTAATGACTTCTTTAGGAACTATATCTAAAACGTGATTTTTAAGCCTATCATTTCTCTTTCTCTAGCTTTGTTTTATCTCAACTACACAATTGGGAATATACATGAAATTTAGTTTTAGGTTTGTTATTGCCACGTCATGCACATTTTCTTTTTTGTCTTTAACTCATTTTAGCCTAAGCATCAGTAAAATAAAATGGAGGGGTTGTGCATATAATGGCTTTTTTTTTAGCTCTTTTTGAGGTAAAATTGTATAATTTTATAAAAAGTTATTGCATCCTGACCCAATTACTGAGCTGAATGTGAATGAGGTTATCGCTGTTTAATGGACTGCATTCTCTGTAGATGCTCTTGCGTTGCCCTTGTATTGAGCTCAGAGGAAAACATCAATTTTTTCCGATGTGACTGGTGCCTTCTCAAGATTACTGCGCTGTCTTATGTGTTCTCTCACAAAATGCATGCTGATAGTTACGTTTAATCACTTTACTCAAGAGCACTAAAACTAATAGCCCTTGCTTTAAGCACATGAAAAATCCATAGAGTCTTTTTAGAAACAGTGCATTACCTGGAATTCTGTTTGTAAGATAATATGAATTAATATTAGAAATGCCTACTCTTGGGGGCCCAAGGAGGGGAGAAATCTTTATCAATATCTAAGTGTGTATTTGAGGTAGAGCTTCTGTCCAAAGAGAAATTGTCAACTGTAGCCCAATTTCCCTTAGCTGCTAAACTGATTTAATGTATCAGTAGCATGAACTCATAAACTATTATGCTATCTAACACTATAAACTAAAAAATATTAAGGTATAATTAGGAAAATCAGTATTGTGCAGTATAAACATCTTAAATCCAGAGTTCTAGCCATGTAATAACCGAACAACTTTAAGTCTCTTGTTTCCATTCGTTTTATCTTACTTTGATAATTTTCTTCAGAACATGCCTATGATACAAACAGAAACCTCACTGTGACAGGGTGCAGTGGCTCGCCCCTGTAATCCCAGCACGCCGTCGAGGCAGGCGGATCACCTGAGGTCAGGAGTTTGAGACCAACCTGGCCAACATGGTGAAACCCTGTCTCTACCCAAAATACAAAAATTAGCAGGGCATGGTGGCGCGTGCCTGTAATCCCAGCTACTCGGGAGGCTGAGGCAGGAGAATCACTTGAACCTGGGAGGCGGAGGTTGCAGTGAGCTCAGATCATGCCACTGCACTCCAGCCTGGGCAACAGAGCAAGACTCTGTAAAAAATAAATACATACCTGCATACATAAACTTATTTATCTATGAAATATTCTTTAAGAAAAATTCTTATTTTACATATCCTAAGAATAAACAAAAGAAATATTAAGGTTTTCTTTTTTGTGTCCTTATGAAAAATTCTTGTACATATCCTAAGAATAAACAAAATAAATATTAAGATTTTCTTCTCTCGTGTTTAGAAACATAAGCTAGCCCCAAATCCAACTTGTATTTCATATTTCCAGCATTTTTAAAGGCTAATGAATACACCATTATGTTTTCTAATATAATTAGCATGAGTATAAAACATGAAAAATTTTATGAGTATCAACTGTCACTTCAATGGCATAGAACTTCAAACTTTCAAACTCTCACAGTTCACTCTTTCAAGCTTTAGAGTTTGTCCTCCGTGGGTAGGAACTCAAGCTCAAACTGTGAAACTGCACTCAAAGAACATTCCACAGGCTGACAGTGCCAAATACTAGCTCAAGGGATAATTTTCTTGTCTGGAATTGAGCCCCCAACACCACAGTTAAGAGGGGTGGGATCTTTGTGGAGCAGGAACCCTCAGTAGAAAATGTTTCCAGTTATTACTCTTCACATCGTATAAGTATGACAAGGCCATTTAGCATTTGGAGATGATTAAGTTTTCACACAGTTTTCTTCCATGTTACCTTCTGTTTTCCTTCATTTTAAACAAAACAGCTGCTCCTCATTTGCCTCTTAAGGCATTTGGATCATCAAACAGGCATTCGATCTCACATGCTGGTACTCATGGGTTTTGTGGTAATTAAAGATGATAAGGTGAAAGTGAGATAAAGAAGGTCCAAACTGTTCATCGAAGAGTAAGACTGTGTATTCCTCAAAACAAGCAAATGCTACAGTAACTTTAAAGTACCCCCCTGACACTTTGAAGTTTGTCTCTTGTACTGGCAGGTCTAAAATGAGACCCAGCCAAGATAGGCATTAGCATGTCAAAGAATAAGCTTCATTTACACTGTGAGGACTGCATTTGAAGTCAATGGTGTGGTACTCTGGAGGCAGCTGAAATGCGTGCTGTTATTCCAGATGTGCATTGTCCCTACTGAAATACAATTTTACAGTCATTAAACCTGTTAAGTCCATCAAGAGTTAATTATAGCCTAAAGCCTGTCAGATGTGCTTCAAAATCTTGACGAAAGATTTGCCTATTGATCAGCTTATTGATTTTTATTACCTAGGAATTGGACTGCTTTTAGATGTGTGTTATAATCAAAGGAATTGATTAGCCTTGGCCAATCTTAATATTGAATATTATAGAGAAATATTTTGGTGTCAAATATCCTTAGCATTATGTCTCAGTGTAGTAGCTGCAAGTATTAGCTCTTTCTTTTCTTCCTAGAAATGTAGTCTAGGTGGTTTCTTTTCACATCTACAATGTATGTGTAGGTGGTTTTTAATCAAGAAAAGCTGTTAGGATGGCCAGAAAAAGCAAACACATGCTGGCATAAATATCATGGCGTTTGCTAGATATTTTCATTTAAGATAACATTTGTCAGTTTGGCTTAAACCTGATTTGTAGCTAAATTGAGTAAAAGCCTTGAGAATTTAACAAGTGAGCTACTAAAGCAAAAATGAAAAAACAATGGGAAATTATCCTTTAACCCAGAAACCACATTTTCTTTTTAAATTGTAAAAGGAAAAGGTGATCTTAGGATTTCAGAAAATTCCCAATTATTAAAAATAAATAAACTCTCCCTCTGTTAACCACATCTTAAAATCCTGGTAGATCCAGAATCTAAGCTAATATAATCATCTACGGTGCCTGTAGTCCTCAGTCAATCAACCCTCCTCAGTAAATAAAAGGAATCATCAATACTGTCTTGATGTATTCCTGACAATTGTACCACTTGCTCCTCCGTGGCTGTAGTTAAGAAACCAAATAGTCAGTTGCCACTTGGAACTGAATGCTATGACATGTTTTGAGGAGACAACACTTTATATTAGAAAATAAAAAGGCAATTAACTACAATTTTCTTAGAATCTTGATATTTTATTAAGTATTCTTTTGTTTTGTTTGTTTGGTTGTTTTTCTTGAAAGCAATAGTCTTGGACCTAACAGTAAAGAAATAACTGTCAAACTCACTGGATATCAAAGGGCATAGGCAAAATGTAGTTTTTCTTTTCACACTACTTCCCTTTGAAGTTAATGTATTATACTTTTCCTGATGTCATGCAATCTACCTCAAATTTTATTAATGATATACTAGCTTATCTACCAAATATCATCATGTTTTTAAGCTTTTAACTTCCTCTGTAAGACTAAATTATTATGTATTTTCTGTTTGTTTTATTCTAGATATTTCAATCTGAGTTCAGAAAACAGCAATTCTGATGAAGAGAAAAATTAGAGGGATGCAGAAGAAAATTTACGTGACTTGATTTAGATTTATTTTCTAAGTAATGCAAGTAATAGAAAAGAATGCACAGTTGAGGAATGTAAGTAATAGTAACAAAATATAGCTAAATTGCCCTAAAAGGAGAAATAATGGAAAGAGTATAGCATTCTACACACGACAAAGATAAAAGAAAAATAAAACCCGGGGAATAAAAATACCTGGAAGCTCTTTGAATATCAAAAGTAGACAGACATGACTTTCCATACTCTGGCATTAGGATAACTCTACTCCAAGGCTCCCAAGTGTCTATGTTTTATTGCGATTCTTTTAAGAGAGTATTTGGTGTCACTTTGTTTATGTACGGAACTCTGGATAAATCAAGTACATCAAGAAGCACAGGGTTAAAAACTACAGCCATTGCTATGTCAACCCACATTTGTATAATAAGGACATCCTCAGAAAAGAGAAAATTAATATAAGCCTTAGGGCTATAACAAGAAATTGTTTTCTACATTTGTTCATATTTTCAATGTAATATAAAATAATGCATAGACTATTTGTACTGTTGAATTCCATCTTGCCTCTTCCAGCATAAAAGCCTTAGGTAACTGGGACTACAATATAATATGAAGATTAATTTTATGTAGTTACAGAACAAAAACAATTGTTTTAGTAAATGTATACAGAAATTTTTCTTTTGGCATTTCCTTTGAGTGAAAAATAAATACATTTCTGTTCAAATTCATTGTATTCACAAATAACGTGTTTTTATGGTAAAGAAAAAATGAGAATACATTCGGCACAATCAACATTTATTTCACTTTACAATCTAATTGTATTTTGACAAAATCAGCTATTACTCATACACATTGTTCTATCAAAATTTTTGGAAAAGTTTTAATCATGTGTTTTGTCTGATTGTAAAAAAAATACTATGTCCACACAGTTAACATTTGGTAAGTACAATGAAGTGAAAAATCTCATTTAGAGAACAATGTTACTATTTTGTCTCTTTCGTTGTAGTTTTTATTTCTCTCTCTGTGTGTGTGCATATATATAATATATATAGGACTTATAACAGAATTATTATAGTACAGTTTGTTCATGTTTAATCTTTATTTTTGCCATTTTTCTATAATTATAAGGACAATTTTCTCATGTTGGTAAAGAGTCACCAAATAAGTGATTTTTAGGACTACTGAATACTACATCATGCCAAATTACAGATACTGTTGATAGCTCGTCCGTCATCAAACTTTTCTACATTTTCAGTATAACACATGAAGCTACACTATCTGTGGATTGTTGATCATATTTCTGTTCATATCTCCCTAATATGGATAAAAAAGAGTAATGAAATAAATTTTGCTTATGACAAATATGTCTATTTAACCCAGTTCCTATCGCGTCTCTTCAGTCTTCAAGAAGCCATCAGTTTATTTAATACAACTTGAAAACCATTTCCATCAACTTCATACATCTTAATAGTCTTAAAATAATTTTCTCAAGAGTTTACTCTTTCATGGCTACGCAGACTTTATGTGTCAATTAAGTCATCTAAACAGCAGAATAAGTACAATGTCCATGCATCTCTTAAGTTTTTTGAACTCCAACTACAGCTGTAAACAACACTGAGAATCACACAATCAGGAATTGAGGAGGCTCCCCGCTGCTCATCTTTTTCCTTAAAAGCGTAATTCCACAAGGCACAGTGCTAGTGGTTGTCAGAAAAAGCCAGTTGATGACTTCATGTAAGATTTTGTAGTATATATGACGGTACAATGCTAAGTAGTATATTTTCATACATGAGTACAACAAAAGACTTGAAAATCAGTTTATCTAATATTACCATAAAATACAAGAAAAATACATTGAACCTAGTTAGAACAGAGGTATTCATGATATATAATATTTTTTACAGATTTTTCTTAGTTCTTAGGAATTTTTCTTTCTGTTTCACTTATTTTTTAATGTTTCTTCTATCTTCTCTTGATTTTAACAGTGGAAGATTAGTTTAGTTTAACTGTTTGCATACTTGAATGTGGTGATGAGTAATTTCAAACATAGAAAATGCTTATGTAACAGGGCAAATGCCTTATGAAAATCACTCTGTTTTTCTCTACTTGACAGATAACACTACCAAATTCTATTTTATTATAGAAAAAAATTGCTTAAATAAGTTAAATATATTACTCTGCCTTCCAGAATTGGTTGAAAATAAACTTTAGTTCAAAGTCCAATGTGCCAGCTATCAGAACGTGATAATAACTATTTAAAATAAAACTTCTAGTTTTTAATATATTATTTTCATTGAGCATTATCAATCTTATATGCTTTTTACATTTATCTCACTGGCATTAAAATTCTATTTCTTGGTTGTGTCCTAGATGGAACTTCAAGAAGTTCAAATATTAATGTCTATATATTAAAGATCTTCCTATATAAAAATAATTGCTCATTCTAACCAATTCTCTTCTCTAAAACTAAATATCCGCTGATAAGTTCTTAGCATTCTTTACTAATTCCTTAGCAACTTGAATCATACCTAACTGTGAAGCTGTAATTGGACCTGATAACCACCTGGAATGGTTGTTTTTATGGGGACTGCTGCTGGGTTTTCTTCTTCAAGTCACAGAAGAGAAATCTAAATTGAATGATATAAAAAACCTCTGATGATGTGTAGTAGCATTCAAGCAGAGAACTATCTTGCTGTGTTCACCTCTCTTTCTCATTTTAAAAGAAAATTAGTGAACTATATCAACCAGAACCCCATGAAACAAGTAAGCATGCTCCGGGCCTATGGGTTTTAGCAGCTTTTAAGATAGCTCTTCCAAGTAGAATTAATAGACAGAAAGGAGAATATATAGCTAAGTTGGAGTTTATTTCAAAGTATTTTTATATCAGGGACATTGACTAAGAACTATGAAATTCAACAGTATCCTAAGTAAAAGATAGTTTTACACATACAATCCCTTGAATAACCTAATAAAAATAAACATGATGATTTCCTCATTAATTTTAATATTTGAATAATTTATTTTGACTTTCATATGGGTGGAACAAAATGAAGCCTTAGGTCCTAGAAAATAACTGGTTTTTATTACAGAACTTAAAAGGATAATGTGTATTAACTGAAAAATATAAATTCTAGTAAACACTAAACTTTATCTTCAGAAACTTTGTTACTAACATATTAAGAAATTCAGATGGCCAGTGTGGTGGCTTATGCCTGTAATCCCGGCACTTTGGGAGGCCAAGGCAGGTGGATTATTTAAGGTTAGGAGATTGAGAGCAGCCTGGCCAACATGGTGAAACCCCATCTCTACTAAAAATACAAAATTAGTCATGTGTGGTGGTGGATGCCTGTAGTCCCAGCTACTTGGGAGGCTGAGAAAAGAGAATTGCTTGAACCCGGGATGTGGAGGTTACAGTGAGCCGAGATCTTACCATTGCATTCCAGCCTGAGCGACAAGCGTGAAACTCCGTCTCAAAAGAAAAGAAAAAAGAAAAGAAAAAGAAATGCAAATGCTCCTATACACTATCTTTTCTTCTGAAAGAGATAAAGTCCATCACATTTAGGGACCATCCATTTAATCTGGGATAATCTTGTTATTTCAGTCCTCCTCAGGCTAGCTCAACTAAAGACCTTTCATAAACAGATTCACCATCATACTTTCCTCAATTAGCTAAGCACTTTGAAAGAAAGACTGTGTTGAGTCTCATCTTTTCTCTTCCTCCTGACCATTTACTTACCAGCCCATCCACACCCAACCCTGATTACCCACTCCTCTGCTACATATACTAAAAGCTCCTGGGCACTTTGCTCCAATCTTTATGGACAGTAGAATTTACCTGAAAATGGTTCCGTTGAAGATCTGACATACATCTTTCTAGCAGGGATGTGAGCATTAAAAATGGGGGGAGTTGATAAGATTGCAGTAAACTTCAGTTCATTCTTCTCTCGTTGTTTACTAAACCATAGGTCTGAAGTTTGCTTCCCACTCTGCTTGCATAGGCCATCTAGTCTTTTTCTATCCCCTTCTTTGAAGCACTGAATCTGATTCTATCAGCCCAAATATACTGTGCTGTTCAGATAATATCCTATAGCTACTGAGGAGCATATGAATAGTTTTAACAGGAAAATCATGTAATTATTGCTATATTTTATGCAATTTGTTGGATTTGCTAGAAACAGAGAGATTGTAAGCACCATATTGCAATGGCAGAAGGAATTAATAAACTATTGCAATGTGATAGAGAGATAGATCATATGATTACTTGGAAAGAGATCACTTTTAGAAATTAGCTAGAATATGATAATTTCTAAACCACTTATGATAAAGCAGTACAACAACAGCAAATAAAAAATGCAAAATGACTCTCATCTGCCTTCAGAAGGGAAAAGATGTGTGTTGCTGGATAATCTAACTACGTTAAGAATGAAATTCAGGGCCGGACACAGTGGCTTATGCCTGTAATCCCAGCACTTCGGGAGGCTGAAGCGGGCGGATCACGAGGTCAGGAGATCGAGACCATCCTGGCTAACATGGTGAAACCCCACCTCTACAAAAATATAAAAAATTAGCTGGGCATGGTGGTGGGTGCCTGTAGTCCCAGCTACTCAGGAGACTGAGGCAGGAGAATGACGTGAAACCAGGAAGCAGAGCTTGCAGTGAGCAGAGATCATGCTACTGCAGTCCATCCAGCCTGGATGACAGTTAGACTCCGTCTCAGAAAAAAAAAGGATGAAATTCAGAAAAGTCTGTCACAGAGAGCTAGTCTCCACTTACACTTTACAACTATGTATTAAATTTAATGACTTTGATTGTGGGGAGGAAAAGAAAAAGAAAAAAACCTAGAACCCTCTGGGCATGGTGGTTCATGCCTGTAACCCCAGCACTTTGGGAGGCCAAGGCAGAAGGATTGCTTGAGCCCAGGCATTCAAGACCAGCTTGGACAACACAGCAAGAAAATGTGTCTACAAAAAATAGAAAAATTAGTCAGGCATGGTGGCGTGGGCTTATGGACCCAGCTACTTGGAAAGCTGTTGTGGGAGGATAGCTCGATCCTAGGAAGTCAAGGCTGCATTGAGCTGTAATCAGGTTACTACGCTCCAGCCTGGGCAACGGAAAAAGAACCTGTCTCAAAATAAATTCTCCACAAACCCAGAAACATAGACATTATTCATATCAAAACATTATTGGGATACATGGTATGACCTTAGGACTGAAAGCACAAAGGATGGGGTTGGGTTATCAAATTGAAATGAAAGACAGTTGTGGAACGATATTGATTAAGAGGGGATTCATCTCAAATATATTATTATGAATTGATGGTGAGGTGTGGTGGCTAAACGCTTGCAAATAACAGGAAAATAAAAGCTGCAGACAGTGAGGTGTCTGTTAGTTGACTCAACAGCATAATATATGTTGAAGGCAAGAGCAAACATTTGCACTAAGGTAGCTGTCTCACCAAGCTCTGTAAGATCCTTAGGAAAATATAACCCAGAAGGTATTTCTCCCCTCATTTCTTAGCAGAATGTGAGCTGTTTAGCAGTACTGTGAATATTGAGGCTTACGTATTTGAGCAAACTGCAGAGATCTGCATCTCAGTACCAGAACCTCAACTCAGCAGATACTGAGATAATGAAAGTGGCCTCCACAGATTTGTGAGTACCTGAGAGAAAAGCAGAGCCTTGTCTAGAATCACCATGATGACCGTAAGAGACGCCTTGGAGATCCTAAAAGGAATCTGTTGGGACAAATATCAGTGATAAAAATACTCAAAAAAACTAGAAAATGGAGTGAACATTCTCTACCTAAAAAACAATATCCTTCAGAAAGCTTATAGCTACACTCAATGGTGAAAGAATGGATAATTTTCCCTAAAATCAGGAATAAGGCAAATATTTCTACTCTCACCACTTCTATTCAGCATTATACTAGAGGTTCTAGCAAGGGCAGTTAGTGAAGAAAATAAATAAATAAATAAAGGCATCCATATTGAAAACGAAGAAGTTAAGCTAGCAAATATTCGACGACTTGATCTTATATAAATAAAATCTTAAGGAACCAATTAAAAACTGATGGCTAATAAACAAGTTCAGCAAGATTATAGGACATAAGATCAATACATAAAAATAAACTATATTTTTATATACTTGAATGATTATCCCAAATATGAAATTTAAAACAATACATTCATAATGGCAACAAAAAGAGCAAAATACATAGAAATAAATTTAAAAAGTTCAAAACTATGCTGTAAAAACAAAATATCATTAAAAGCAATTAATGATATAAGTGGAAAAACATCCCATGTTCACGAATGAAATAATTTAGTATCATTTAGATGCAATAATCTCGCAAACTGAGCTATAAATTCAATGTAATACAATAAGAAGAATCCTAGCTGACTTCTTAGAAAAGGAATAAAAAATGACAAGCTTATTCTAAAATCCATATGGAATTGCAAGGGACCCTGACTAACCAAAACAATCCAGAAATAGAAAAGCACAGTAGGAAGTTACCATAAGTCCCAAAAATTCGACTCCTAGGTATATATGCAAGAGAAGTATCTCTACCTATCTACACTCTTAACCCCTTAACCTGTTTGGATATATATTTTTTAATCTTACAACCGTTTATCATCAGGCATAGGTAAAATATATATATATATATAACATATATATTTTATATATATGTGTATATATGTATATAAATATATGTATATAAATATATATTATACATGTATATATGTATATAAATATATATTATACATGTATATATGTATATAAATATATATACGTATATATTTTATATATATGCATATGTATATGTGTATATATGCATATATAAAATATATATAATTTGTATATATGTTATATATAAAATATATATAATTTATATATTATATGTTATAAATAAAATATATATATAATATATGCTATATATGTTATATATAACATATATATAATATATGTTATATATATAAAAAATATATATTATTTATATAATATATGTTAGATATAAAATATATATTATATATAAATTATATATTATAATTTATATGTTATATAAATTATATATATATAATTATATATAGTATGTTACATATATAAATTATATATATAATTTATATATAATATATGTTATATATAAAAAATGTATATAATTTATATATTATATATGTTATATATAAAAAATATATATAATTTATATATATTATATGTTATATATATATATTATCACTATTCTTATACTAAAATTACACTGGCTGATGAGAAACTCTTTGGTTCAAGAAGAGTGGCACAGAGCAGATGCTCAGTAATATTTATTCAATGAATAGAGATGTTATATTTTGTAATCCTGGAAAAATACAAGTTAGAAACAATTTCTTAGCTTGTGTCATAGCATAGATTGCCTGTGGGTCTTGTACTAGTCTGTTCTTTGCATTTCTACTTTTTATCTGTGTATATAAAACAAAGTTTTTATTTTGTTTTATTCCATTTAAATTATGTTATATTATTTGTGGTATTATTAAATTTTAACACTAAATTTTATGTCTATAAATTACTAATTTTTACTTTTTATTTTCATATATACATATTGAAATTTTAAATTTAAATATCAAATTTAAATAAATATTTGCATCAGCTTCCTGAGATCACAGTTTAAAGAAAACTAGTTTTCTTACTTTTTTCGAAATTCTAATCAAGAGAAAGACAATTGATTTAGAGTACTCATTTATTCAATAAACCTTTATTGGGTGTCTAGTATGTGTCAGATACTGTGTTAAATTCTGAGTTAAAAGTAAGGTGAATGTAAAAGCGTCTGAGATCTCCTGGGTGTCACATGGAACCATCTAGGACTTTGAAAACCCTCCTGTAAGTCCTTTAATTTGTTTGTGGTGTTGGTTTAAAAAACTATCCTTTCTTTAGTTTTTGTTTATAGTTTATTGAGGATACCAAGTGTTGATTTTTTTCACTTAATTTAATGAGTTATCATTTTCTGTTGCATATAATTTAATTCAAAAGTTATCTTGCTAGTCAGCTTCAAATTTCCACCATTGCTACCCTTCCACAGTAGTGAATATGCACTTGTAATATAATAAGTTAAAACAAGTATCTCATTATTATTTAATTCATATTTCATATTAACTCACTATTGTGAGTTAATTAATAGTTTTTATTCCTTTTTATGAATGTTTTTAGTTTATATGTTCATTTTTATGGATTAACTTATTTATAATTGCTCTTTATAGTCAACAGTCCAGTCTACTAGGATACTTACAATGATTGACTTGGTATTCTAGACAATACTTGAGACCCTTGTCCAGGCACGGTGGCTGATGCCTATAATCCCAGCCCTTTGGGAGGCCCAAGGCAGGCTGATTGCTTGAGCTCAGGAATTGGAGACCAGTCTGGGCAACATGGTGAAACACCATAGCTACCAAAAAAAAAACCCCCCAAAACAAAAAAAAATTAGCCCAGTGTGATGGCTCACATCTGTGGTCTCAGATACTCCAGAAGCTGAGGTAGGAGGATTGCTTGAGCTTAGGAAGAAGAGGTTGCAGTGAGCTGAGGTCGCCTCAATGGGCTCCAGCCGGGGCAAGAGAGTGAGACTCTATCTCAAAACAAAACAAATACAATACTTGAGACTCTAGACAATGCAACATAAAACCACAGCCAATTAGATAATAAATACAATTAAACAATAGTAAAACCCTCTAATGCTGTTATTTGTGCCTAGCCTCTCTTTTTTTTTTTTTTTTTTTTTTCTGAGACGAAGTCTTGCTGTCTTGTCCCCCAGGCTAGAGTGCGATGGCGCAATCTTGGCTCACTGCAACTTCCGCCTCCCGGGTTCAAGCCTTTCTCCTGCCTCAGCCTCCCAAGTAGCTGGGATTAGAGGCACGAGCCACCACACTTGGCTAATTTTTGTATTTTTAGCAGAGATGGGGTTTCACCATGTTGGCCAGGCTGGTCTCAAACTCCTGACCTCAGGTGATCTGCCCGCCTCAGCCTCTCAAATTGCTGGGATTACAGGCATGAACCACCACGCCTGGCCACCTCTCATTTCTAATTAGCCTGATGGAACTGTTTCTTTGACAGCCAGAAGAGAAAAAGAAAAAAAAGAGTTTTTTATTCTTCTTTCAGTGAACATCATGTCGTTTATATGGATCTCTGTAAGCAGCCCACTTAAGACTTTATACTTGGGGCTGAAAGTGACCAGTCCATAAGATTTACATTACTTTGGGTGAGATTGTTGCTTTGAATCACCAAGGCATTTTAGCATGTGCAGATTTGCCAGATATTCCGAGAACATTCTCTGTGACCTGTAAGTCACTGCTTTTACTTCTTATCTGGCTTCAAATAATTATGCTTTTCCTTGCTATTATTTACCCAGTGCAGTGTGTCTTTGCCCAAACCCTCACATATATACACACTTTTGTTTTCCCAAATAGCACTGCAGTGCACTATTCAACATGCTAAAAACTATAGTTTAATTAAGTTTTTACACATTGTATCTCTTACCTCAAAATATAAAATTGGCAACACAGCCTATATATTATAATTTCATCATCATATACCCACATTTTATTCCTGCATCTGACTTTCTTTTCCTATAATCAAATAACCCTTCTATGTTATTATATGGTTTAATATCAAACAAACGAGTTAGCCATTTACATTACATTAATTTTCTGTGGTGGCTGTAACTCTCATGATACATGAATAAAAATGTGGATTAATTATTACATGTCAGATATTCTCTTCAAACATCTTTTTATGTATTAATGTTCACAACATTCCATATATATTTATATGTAGATATATGTGTACACAGAAATGCACACATACTATTATTACCTCCATTTTGAAGACACATTAAGTACACAGATTGGTTTAAAAAAATGCCCAGCATCATACATGATTATCTCCATTTTTACCTCCCATTTAAACTCTAATATTTTATGAGACTTGATATCTATAAAAGGGAAAAGGATGGTATTCTTATTTACTGCCAAAAAAGTAACATTATAAAATAAGGTAATTGTCTAGATGATTCGTTGACAATTTTGTAAGTCATTTGGATTTCTAAACAAGGAGGTTTTTACAGAGAGAATTGAAGCAGTCACTCTCTGACATTATTTTAAGCCAGTGGAATTACTATGTTTTTTGAGTATGCCTGTAGTTAAAATACTAATTATTTTTCTTGACTAAGGTCTATCAACTTAATAGTTATTTTGATGAATTCATCATTCTATCAGGCATATTTTTTGCTTTTAGAGCCCATTTTCATCTGTATGTTTGAGCATTCACAAGATATTGGGAGACTGAAAGATTATTTACCATGAAATAGTGGTTAATGGTTAGTTTTGATGAGAAAAGAGGAATGTTTGGAGGCTTAGTTTGGTTCGCATGAGGGCAAGCATGGGATATCTAAAGAATGATCTTTAGTAGAAATTAGAATTTAATAACTAACATTAATAAGGCAACTTATCTTTAAAAACATATTCATCTATTATTTTATTTTTGTTATTCTATTGTAGATAAATAAGCTATGATTCAGAAGAAATTGATTGGAAATTAAAGACTTACTCCAGAACTTATGCTGTTTCTACTTTAATACAACAGCTTCTATAAACAAAATCTGTTCTACTATGTTATCTTTTGAGGATACCGGATGGTTACATACAGCGAGGGCTTTTTAATGAACATATTTTTGAGTGGTCATTTGCCATTTTTATCAGCTCAGCATCCAACCACCTTTCTCTTTTAATGGGCAATGAAATTGTGTGAGTCTTTCTTCAGAAACGAACCACTGCTTTCTCTGTAAAACCTAATGCGTTTCATGTTTTCTCCACTACACACTGGCAACTAGACATGCAAACCGTACATGGTCAATTGGATATGTTACCAAGATTTTGAATCTGGTGGAAAAAGAAAAAAGAGTTGGAATTTATTCACCGCATGAATCAGTATGGTCATGGTAGAAAAATATAAAGTGTTGGTATCCGTTGTTAGTGTTTTAATGACACTCAACTATAGTTGTGTCCTATAGTAGTAAAGTAATGATGGTGGAACGAACAATCATTCCTGCTCGAACTGGTAAGAACTTAACTTGGCAGTTTAGTGCCTCTTGACTACTTTTTTTTTCTGCCCTGTTTCAATACTTTTTCCTTCATTTCTGCGAATCACTCAAACTCAGATTATAATGACTTTATTTTCTGATTACATTAGCCAGAGTTGGTCTCAATTTATTACAACCAGTATCTTTGACTAATAAAGCCTTGTTCCAAAGACAGAAAGGTAGCAACACATCCTCAGAAAAAAATTGAATTACTGGAATTAGTTATTTGACCTGGTTGGGACAAAAAGTAGTTGAGATTGTATGATTATTATCCCTTGATGTTAATGTTAACAACTGTGACACACGCTAGATAGAGAACGAGCCGATTTATGTATTGCCTATGGTCCCCTAGAATGCAGTCCTTATTCAGGGCAAGTTTGACCATATGTGTCATTCACGTTGCCTGGGAAAAAACTGGCCCTCCCACTCTAGCCTTTTAATATGCAAACGCGAGTGGCCATGGTGTCCTGCACACATGGCCTTATCTGAAGGCTGCCATGACACCTGGCACACCTGGTGACAAGGACAAGAGGGCAGAAACTGCCATATTGGGTGGACCTGGTTTCTAGCCTCTGACATTTGCATGTCAATACCCACCAGTCTGGTTTTTCAAGCCGTTTTCTGTTAGAAAAGAAATGGTTTGGGGTCATTTTTTTGTTAAAATAAAATTCCATCAAGAACTTTTACCCTTTTTAGCTACCTAAAAATTGTTTCTTTATGACTTCTGTATTACTTCCCCCACTCAGGAGAAGTAATAAAAAGTAAATAAAACCTAAATAAAAATAAAAAGTCATAAAAACCTAACTGCTGTTAGGGGTTGTTGGATGATGATTGTTTCTGGCTACTTCCTACTGAAAAGGGGCATCATTGTCGAGGGACGGCAACTGGGCCCCCTCCTGAGGTTGATCTAAGGGTTCTCAGAAGAATGACATGTCCATGTGTGGCTCTGTCTGCAGCAGCATTTGGAGTTTGATTGCTTCTAGGTGAAAAGAGATAAATTTCACAAGAAGGTTTAAAATATAGGGTTAGAATATGAGCATTAAGATTACCAGTTAGTGGAAGTCCTATAGACCGTAACTATGACAGTAGAGTTCCATACCTGTAGGTTACACCAATGGATTGTAATACCGGATGGTCTCCAGTAGATGTCACTGTAAATTACCAGAAACGTTAAGTAACATTTTTTTCCTTGAGAAAAGCATACATTTCCCGTTGACTTGCCATTAGAGAATAATTTTAGGCTTCGGCAATTTTTATAACTTGCAATATAATTGGAAGAAATACATTATTGGGTGTCTACAATAACTTTAGTGTTAATCTTGACAATTCCTTTACTAATTATTATTTCATAACATTCACAGACCCTTGTACAACATACTCAAACTTTCTGAATTGTCCCAAACATCCTTCCATTAAGCAACCAGTCATTTCCTTTTAGGACAAGAATTTACCATACAAGGTCCTTTCTTATATAAAATTTCTTCCTTTATAATCTTCTTTCTATAGCTTACAGCGCACCATATTAAAATCTTCAATAAAAAGTCCAATCAAACTTAATGATGGTAAAACTTTCATGCTCACTTCTTATCCATGACTATTACACCTACTATAAGCAAAACAACCTTGGTGAAATCTTTTCTGCAATTATTAATCTTGTTACAAGGATGATAATTAGGCAAAATATTACAGCAATTAGAATTTTACAACCAGAATTCCACGTTGTGGGTGCCACAGTGTACAGTTCTATTGCAGATAGCAGCGTGATTGTAACAATTCCCACAAGAGTGGTGTAGTAAATACTTACCATTTAAAATTTTACTTGCCAATATATAATATGTCCATTTGGGGATTAACAAAGTTACAAATGTAATTCCATAAATAATTAAAATATTTCTGCCAGTATACGTTAAGAAGAAGTTCTCATATTTGGTGGCAAATTTTGACAGGAAAGGGTAGAAATAATAAAAAGTATGTGGTGAGGTGGTAATGAGACTGAGAAAGATGAGTAGCCCTCACTTAGTTACTTATCTTTTATGATTTTCAGCTTAAGATCTCCTATTTCTTCACATTGATGCTCATGACCTTTCTCTGGCTGTCAGGGGTTGCTCCCTCAGCTTTTCAGGCTTTGACTTGAGTGTTATGTATTCAGAAGTTGATATCTGTTACTTTTGCTGCCAAGGGGGTTGAAAGAGAACAGTGTAGGGCCCTTCCCAACTTGGCTTAGGGAAGGAGCGAGAGGTGAGGGTTTTCACTAATACCAAATTTCCTGGGTTAAATAAAGGTGGTCCTATTTCCTAGTGTTGGGCTTCTGCTAGTCGTATCAATTCTTGTTGGAAGTGAGCCAGAGAGGTTACATGTTTAACCAGCTCAGACATTTCCCAATCTCATAGAAAATCATTGGAAAGGAAAGGCCATTTATTCAGCATCTCAAAAGGGCTAAGACCTAATTTTTAAGGGGTATTTCTTATCTGTAGTAAGGCCATGGGAAGAAGAGTGACCCGAGGAAGGTGAATTTCTTGGGATAATTTTCTGAGGTGTCTCTTGATAATATCATTGGTTTTCTCTATCTTTCCTAAGGGCTGGGGTCTCCAAGCACAATGGATATGATATTCTATGCCTACTGGTTGTAAGACCCCTTATGTGACAGCTGCCTTAAGCAATGGGCCATTGTCACTTTGAAGGTACTTAAGTAGACCAAACCCGGAAGTTATTTCATTAACTAACACTTTTATTACCTCAGAGGTTTTTTCTGTGTGATATGGAAATGCTTCCACCCAGTTAGGGAAAGTATCTACCCATAGCAGCAGGTATTGAATGCCCTTTGTCTTTGGCATGTGGGTAGTCTTATCTGCCAGTTTCCCGTGGACAGCTTCCTATTCTTTGGGTTTGAGGAGGAAGGAGTTGCCTGTTCGGGGGGTTATTTTTAAGACAGACTTCACAAACATTAACAAATTGCCTGATTGCTTTTAGTAAGTTCTCTCCTGAAAACAATCTCTGGGCACATTGATAAATTTTATCCTTTCCCAAGTGAAAAGCCTGGTGAAGAATGTTAAAGATTTTCCACTGGCTGGAGGCTGGCAAGTGGAGCTTGCCATGTGACTGTAGACATCCTGAGGGCCGAAAAGTATGTCCTAGAGAAGTAGCCCATTCTATTTCTGTAGGGGTAAACTGAGGTTTCATTTCTCTTATGGAATCTTCCCATATAAGAGGGGTTTGAAGTGTGTTAATGTCTTGAGGCTTCCTAGCCACTGACTTAGCTGCCTGATCAGCTAATGTATTTCCTTCGGCTACCTCATCTGTTCCCGTCTGATGTCCTTTACAATGCATCACTGCTATTTCTTATGGACGGAAAACAGGATAATAATCTTTTAATTTCCTGGTGTATTTTATAGGAGATGCATTAGTGGTAAGAAAATGCCTTTCCTTCCAAATGGCAACATAAGCATGGAGAATCAGGAAAGCATACTTGAAGTCAGTGTAAATGTTAGCTACATTTCCTTTGCTTAATTCAGTGGCTCTTATAAGAGCTATTAGCTTAGCTAATTGAGAGCTTGTGCCTGGAGAGAGAGAGACTTTATTTAGAGTGACTACTGTTTATCCTGCCTTAGGTATTTCTTGATTTACTGGCTGTTTGTTAGCTAAGAGCTCCCCCTAGAGGACAGTAATTCTGCCACATTACATGGGGTGTAAAACAGTTAAATTACTTTTCAGGGTTAATATGGAGGCTTTCTGACTAGTAGAGCTATCATAACAATGGCTTAAAAGCATGTGTAAACAGGTCCTCCTAACTGCAACTAAGAAGTTGAGTAAAGTATTGGATTAGAATTTTTCCTGAGAAAAGGATCCTTTGTCTTGTGCCAAGAAAATTATCAGCATGGACACATGTGGAGTAGTTTTAGGGAGGGAAAGTTGAATAAGCAAAAAAGAAGAAGACAGCTGTCCCGTACAGAGGGAGGAGAGCTCCAGCTGGAAAATATCTTTTGCAGTGGAAAACAGTCAGTTATATTGGGGGGCTGGAGGAGGTGATGTCTGATTTGCATAAGGCCCAGGGGATTGGTTTAACCAGATGTGTCATTCACATAGCCCATGAAAAAACTGGCCTTCCCACTCTAGAATGTGCAGTTGCCACATTTAATAGAGTGAAAACAGAGCTCCCGTACAACGCGAGGGGGGACCCACAGGGGGTTGCCACCACCGGATGGAATGCCTGGGTTTATATATCCCAATCATTGTCCCTCCCCCTGTGCTCTCAGGTGATAGATGATTATTTCTTTACCTCCTGCTTTTAGCCTAATTGGTAGTTTAGTGAGCTTTCTTTACTATGCGATTGGTTGGGTGTGAGCTGAGTTACAAGCCCCATGCTTAAAGATGGGTGTGGTCACCTTCCCCAGCTTGGCTTAGGAATTCTTAGTAGGCCTAGGAAATCCAGCTAGTCCTATCTCTCAATATGGTGTTACATTTATTTATTTTTTTATTTTCTATATCCTTGATGCATTATGATGTATAATGTCTTTAGATTATTTTAATTTGTGAATTTTTTTAATAACCATTTCTAATATTCTAGCAATGTCACTAAATTAATGTCAGAAGAACTTTATTTCTAAAAATTGTTTGTTTTAAATCTGATAGATAATTGTAGTAATTTATTGATTATTAATCAGTATATAATTTTGATAATATTATATTCTAAATCTGATAAATAATATATATAAAGCCTCTAGGAGTCAATATTCACTGTTGGTTGTTTCTGATTATTTGTACTCATAGTTGCATTTTTGTTCAGGTGGGCCTGGAAATTTTATATTTAAGTTCATATTCTTTATAACTAATCTAAGTAAATATAATATGATTCTTAAAGTACTGAATGAGGAGTCCATTTCTCTATGAGGCAGGAAAATAGAGTCTGGAGGCAGAGAGTATAAAGCTGATGAACACTTCAGCTGTAACAGGAAATATCCTCTCCATAGGGCATACACCATAAATGACTTTGTAACTTTACTTCATCCTCTTCATTCACATAGGGTGTACCTGAAGTAACCAGTGGAATCTTCTAGGGGGTAATTAAACTCCCCAAAATTCTGTAACAGGGCCTTTGAGCCCCTATGCTAAGTTCCACACCCACACTGTTGAGTGTACTTTCATTTCATAGTCAACAAATCACTTCATCCCTTCCTTGCTTTGTTTTTGTGTTTTGTCCAATTCTTTGTTCAGGATAGCAAGAACCTGGACACCCTCCACCGTTAACATATTTTGGTGAATCAGCCAGGAGAAAGAGGTAAGCCCAAAGTTTGGGATTTATTCTTCTCCTTTCCCCTTTTCCTTTCTGCTCCATGCAGGGGAATCTCTTCCTCTCTCTTTCTCTTTTCGGCCCAGGACCCTTCGTGGGCAGTGCCTAAACATGGAAGCACATGCAGGTTTCTGGCCGTGGCCAGTGAAACTAAGGGATTTCAGTGTGGAGAAGCCTGACTGCCACCACCCAGTTCACTTAAGGAACCTGGGTCTTTTTGATGGTCCTTTCTTTTCTTTTCTTTTTTTTCTTCAGCCTTTCAGCAGTTGTTTCCTAGTAGCTTCTTGGAAATTGAGGGCAATTGGCTTAGGTCTAGGGATAAATGGGAATAATTGCCATGCCCCAAAGCGGGGAGGACTTTTTTTTTTAATCTTTTCCATGCACGGTCCCTGATCAGTATGTGTGGTGCATCTCGGAGCAAACTTGCACATGTTTCAGGCAACTTAAACTTTTCATATGCTAAATTCTTCCCTCATGATACTCAACTCGCTAAGGAACAAAAAGGCCCACTTGGCATCCAGTTCACATTACAATTCATGGCTATTCATATAAAGCTCATAGAATGCTCTGGAGGAGAAAACCTGCATGTGGCACCCCCTAAGGCCAGAGATGTCTGGATTGGACCCCACAGGAGGATGTTCTGTGGGTCCTGTGAACCTCAACCACTCCAAAGAGGATGCTCTTGGCAGAGGTTCTGAGGTTCTGAGATCTTAGGCCTCCTTAGTGTTTTCTCTCACAGTTGCAAGGCTTCTTGGCCGCAACATCGCTTGGAATCTGGAGTTTACTGTCTAATGGGAAAGTAGAATGGTATTGCATATATATAGGCTTTCGTGCTATGGTTGTAAACAGGGGGCCTGGTTAATGTGTGGCACTCTCTCGGTACAGTTTGGCACCAGTGCTCTTTGGAGTCTGGGGAGGTTTTTCCTTTAAGAGTCAAACCTCCATGGAGACTGCTTTACCCAAAATTTTGGTTCAGAGACTTTATTGGGTTATCTATTGGGGCAAAGTAAAACCGGCAAGCTTGTAGTGCTATCTCATGGCTAAGGTTCCAAGCTGTTGGATCTTTGTATATGTGGGTGTATACATGTCTAGATGTGTTTATTTGTATGTACACTTATCGCTATATGTTGTTTCTACTAAATTGGCTTATAAGTAAAAGAGTGCTCATAAATTAAGTAAATAAATCTAACTGTAGCAGGACAAGCCGCAGACCAAACTCCTCAGACACCAAGTTAAAGAAGGAAGGGGTTTATTCGGCCAGGGGCATTGGCAAGACTCCTGTCTCAAGAGTCGAGTTCTCTGAGTGAGCAATTCCTGTCCCTTTTAAGAGCTCACAACTCTAAGGGGTGCACGCAAGAGGGTCGTGATCAATTGAGCAAGCAGGGGTATGTGACTGGGGGCTGCATTCACCGGTAATTAGATCAGAACAAAACAGGATAGGGATTTTCACAGAGCTTTCCTATACAATGTCTGTAATCTATAGATAAGGTAACCAATTAGGTCAGCGGTCGATCTTTAACTACCAGGCCCAGGGTGTGGTGTGGGGCTGTCCGCTCGTGGATTTCATTTCTGCCTTTTAGTTTTTACTTTTTCTTTCTTTGGAGGCAGACGTTGGGCATAAGACAACATGAGGGGTGGTCTCCTCCCTTATAACCAATTTTCAAGTTCATGTGACTGAAAGTATAACATTACTGAAGAAGATAGCTTTAAAATTCTTGATGGAATAAAAATAGAAATGCCTTTGTAATTGTCACCATACATTTTGTCTGAATTTTATGTTTGTCTTTGTTAGATATTTTAAAATGTCAGTGTTAATTCAAGCTGGCAGCTGCTTGGGGCGAGCCTGCCTTCCATTCTATTCAAATTCTCACTGAGATAAATGCATATCTGATTGCTTCCTTGGGAAAGGCTAATCAGAAACTCAAAAGAATGTAACCACTTATTTCCCACCTGTGATCTGAAGCCCCAAGCCTCCTCATCTCAAGTCGTCCTGCCTTTCCAGGCCAAACCCATGTTCATTTTAAATATGTTGATTGATATCTCATGTCTCCCTTATTAAAAGTAGAAAAAATGAAGTTCAGTGAATGGGATGAGTGTTTTAGGTAAAATTTTTGTGTAAATTAAAATCTTAAAGTTATTTTTAAAGCTCATTTGATATCTGGGTCATTTGCAATTAAGAAAGGGTTGTAATGTGGAGAAATATGTTTCTAAAGTTGTGGAATTGTTCTTATCTATAAATGCTCATTTCTAATAGTTCAGGATTTCTTGTATTTTAGGGTTTCACTAAGGTTTTAGGTTACTAACAATAAAATTTTAGTTAACAAATAATTCTGTATACAAAATGTGTCAGAAATAATTATTAGTGGAAAGGAATAGAACCATTTTGTCTAATTCAGAAGTTATCTAAAAGTTAGTTCAAATAACAAATTTGAAAAGGATATTTATGAAACAATGTAGTAAGGAATCATTAAGTAGTCAAGAAAGATGTGGAAAAAGTTTAGATAAAAAAATTCTCTAAAGCCTGACAAACAACTGGAGACATTTGGCTAATTAATATCTTCATAGTTAAAGCTCTTAGTCTTGATTGAATTAAGAAGTATTGTAAAAATGCACTGACAGTTTGGCAATTCTTTTTTTAATATAGTTAAGCATGAAGTTGGATTTAGAGTGAGCCAAATTTCACATACATGCTTGCATTGCTTCACACTATGCTTATCGTTTGGTTTAGTGCTGGAATACTTATTGGTCATGCTCCTGAAGTGAATTTCTTAATTGCACAGGATGAATAATAATATTAGTTACCTTAAAGATATTGAATTGTGTATCATGAATAAAATATTTATTATGTGGGTTTTCTGGGGCCCTGGGTAACAATGTAGCTTTCAGGGTAAATTGAGTAGGAAAATTTAGGGTTGGTTTTTTGTCTATTTGTGTTTGCTTCTAGTTTTCATTTCTTTGCTGTTTATTCTCCTCTGGCTTTGGTTGTGTGTCTCTCTGTATAAAACCATGATGCTTTTTAGTTTCTAGTGGAAGGCTTTCATTTGATTTCGTGAATGGCTATTTTGCTTCCTATGCATTTCTAGCAAGTCATCATTTGTTCCATTTCTCTGGAATTCCGAAGCTACCTTTGTCGGGCCACAGGAATTAATGGAGAATTAATTAATTCCAGAGAAATGGAATTCCTTAGCTACCTTTGTCAGGCCACAAGAATTAATGAAGCACACCAGCTTTTTATTCTTATAAACTAACTTTTTGGATTTTAAGCTTTCTAATACTTTAAGTGTGTAATGTCAGCCCTCTGAGCCCAAGCCAAGCCATCATATCCCCTGTGACCTGCACATATACATCCAGATGGCCTGAAGTAACTGAAGAATCACAAAAGAAGTGAAAATGGCCTGTTCCTGCCTTAACTGATGACATTGCCTTGTGAAATTCCTTCTCCTGGCTCAGAAGCTCCCCCACTGAGCACCTTGTGAACCCCGGCCCTGCCCACCAGAGAACTACCCCCTTTGACTGTAATTTTCCATTACCTACCCAAATCCTATAAAACAGCCCCACCCCTATCTCCCTTGGCTGACTCTTTTCGGACTCAGCCCCTCTGTACCCAGGTTAAATAAACAGCCTCGTTGCTCACACAAATCCTGTTTGGTGGTCTCTTTACACAGACGTGTCTGACATGTAAAGTATACTTTCATTAATATAATTTGAGTCATATTTCTCTCTCTGCCTAATTTCTCCAAAATTTGTAAAGTATTTGTGAATATTCTTAATTCACGACAGTATGTTTCTTTGCATACATTCAAGCAGGGTTGCTAGGACTGTTCAAGGAGAGAGAACCCAGAAACCTGGCATGCTGGCAAAAGGGTAAGAATTTCTTACCAGTCAGTCTCTGGCCTCTTTCTCTGTGTGCAAACTGGTTAAAAATAAAGTAAAAGTCAGTGTGTATCTGCTTTGTAAAGTTTTAGTTAATTAATTTAATAATAGTAAGTGCTTAAATCAAATATTTTCTCAGGAAAGTAGAAACTGTAATGCCTTTTAATTCTTGTGACTTTAGCAATCTTTGAGAAATAAAAATGGTTTTAAAGATTATTGGTAAAATACAATTGTCTTCAAAATGTATACATGTGTTCTAAGTTTTGTTCAAATATTAGGTTTGCTAAATGCTTTCAGGTCATGAACTGCTTTGGCTTTTGAAAATTGTTTAACCTGCCTGCATTCTAGCTAGGTAAGGCCTGGGGACATGTGGAGTTAGCCATGCCCTTGTTATGCTGGAAACAGTCTAACCTGATCAGACTATAACTTACCAAGATTTACATTCATGTTAAAATTGCCAAGAGTCACCACTGGAACATTCAATAAAGACTACTCTAAAGACTGTTACATGGAAGGTATGTAAAACAGTAGTTTTTTTTTGTTTGTTTTGTTTTTGTTTTTTCCGTAAAAGGTTATAACCAGTTTTTACTTCTTTACAATTTCTGAGTCATCATTTTGGCCAAATAACTAATTATGGTAATCTGGAATTCCAAAACCAAACTTCACTTTCAAAATTGTCTTTCCTAATGCCTAGCTTTCTTGATGGATTAGAGGGTCCCTGAAAACATTCAGAAAAGAGGTAAACAGAATTATTTGACATGTTTATGTACATGGGATTGCCAAAATGATGTTCAATCTTCTTTAGGTTCTATTTTTGTGAACAATACTAATATATATTCCAAAATTGTATGAGATTTCTAACATTCTTTTTTTAAAATTTTATATATATATATATTTATTATACTTTAAGTTCTAGAGTACATGTGCACAAAGTGCAGGTTTGTTACAGATGTATACATGTGCCATGTTGGTGTGCTGCACCCATTAACTCATCATTTACATTAGGTATATCTC